>NC_135806.1:25702948-26068109 GCF_964213995.1 Mustelus asterias
TCTTACTGAATCAGAGGTGGGAATGCAAACTTAAATAATGTCTGAGCTTGTACACAATGCTTCGATTATTAATTTTAAATAATCCCTTTTTTTAAAAAATGGTGCTGGGCACTTGAAGCCCGACTGATTTTAGTGCATGTTTCACATGTGAGAACAAAATTGGAACAACTCCAAAGCTAGCTATTATGGATGGGGAAGCTCTAATTGAAGTAGATTGCTGGAGCCTAATCCATGTGTTGGTTCCTGCCCAACAATCTCCTGGTGCTTTGAAAACAGTATTCTGGGGAATTTTCCTCTAAAGATTGTCATTGTTTTCTTCTCTCAGATCCAAGGATGAAGTAACAAGTGTAATTACACAGAAGGTAATTACATGGGGGACTTCAGAGGAAACTTTTGCTGATGCTGACAGATATGGCAGGGATCAGCAGGCATAATTATAATGTACTGAGTTTCATCACTCATAGGTTTTAATAGTCTCCTTCTTTCATCCGGGAAAGATGGAGGAAAGTTCAGTGGTTTGTGAAATGCAAGCAAGTAAGGCAAAGGAATGTGAGATTACATTATTTCACTGGTTATCCCACTCAAACATTGTGCTTTCATTCAGTTGTTCACATTTATATAGCACTCATTGTCTAACATATCCTCATCACCCGAACTGCAGCTTCTCTGAATGCAGATGTTTAACATTTAAAGGGGCTTCAAAACAAACTTTATTAAAAAGGATCTAGCAAATTTCTTAGTTTTGATTTTCTGTGCTTTGCGCAAGATTAAGAATAGGTTAAACAAAGTCACTGCTGAGAAGCCTAACATAAGTTGGGGGCAGTCCATAGCAGAGGGAGAAAGGATAGAAGGATATTGGGATATATGAAGTAAATGGACTAAAAGGAGGGTAGTTAACAGTATAACACAGGCACAGTTGAATTGAAGAGCTTGTTTCTGTGTTATAAGTTCTATCATTCTATGTAATAATTCGAAATAAAATTAGAAATTGCATTGAGGATAGCCAGCGCAAATTTAAAGAAAGGTAAATTCTACTTCGCAAGTTCAATAACTGTCATGGAATAATAAAGAGAATGCTGTAATTATAGTGTAAATGGATTTATAGAAGGTGTTCAATAAGAAGCTAATAAGAGCCTTGTTCGAAAAAGTTTGGTACATTTGTAAGAAGGGCGGCATGGTGGCACAGTGGCACAGTGGTTAGCACTGCTGCCTCACAGCTCCAGGGACCTGGGTTCGATTCCCGGCTTGGGTCACTGTGCGGAGTTTGCAGGTTCTCCCCGTGTCTACATGGGTTTCCTCCTGGTGCTCTGGTTTCCTCCCACACAATGTGGAAATGCCGGCGTTGGACTGGGGTAAACACAATAAGAAGTCTCACAACACCAGGTTAAAGTCCAACAGGTTTATTTGGTAGCACAAGCCACGAGCTTTCGGAGCGCTGCCCCTTCATCAAGTGAGACTCGAGACTCACCTGATGAAGGGGCAGCGCTCCGAAAGCTCGTGGCTTGTGCTACCAAATAAACCTGTTGGACTTTAACCTGGTGTTGTGAGACTTCTTACTGTGTTCCTCCCACACACCAAAGATGTGCGGGTTAGGTGGATTGGCCATGCTATATTGCCCCTTAGTGTCCCATGATGCATAGGTTAGAGGGATTAGCAGGGTAAATATGTGGGATTACGGGAATAGGGCCTGGGTGGGATTGTTGTTGGTACAGACACGATGGGCCGAATGGCCTTCTTCTGTACTGTAGGGATTCTATGATCCTACGTATGGGAAGATTACAGATAAACAGGAAACAACGTGTGGATTTGCCCGGAAAAAGAAAAAGTTTGGCATACCTGTAAGAAGAAGGGCAGCACAGTGGTACAAAATAGGGATCAATGCTCCTGGTTTATTTCTACTACAGCAGAAATGCTTGCAGCCACATTAATATCTTTATTTTAACAATATTTGTTTAAATGTAGGATTTTTAGTTCTTCTTGAATTCACAACAGAATCAAAACTTCTCACTCCGGAAGAAGCTACATAAAGCATGTGCAAATACCTTTGTTCAGTGTTTGTCGTCATGACATGTTTATAGTCAGTAGAAAATAAAAGCCTAATTGGAAACTGTTTTCTTCAAAGCTGTGAAGGTAGCTTTATAATAAACCTTCTATACTCTTGAATCTTTTAAAAGATTTTTACAACTTTTACAGATGCACCACAGAAAGCATTCCTTCTGGTTGTATCACAGCTTGGTATGGCTCCTGCTCTGCCCAAGACTGCAAGAAACTACAGGGTCATGAATGAAGCCCAGTCCAACACGCAAACCAGCCTCCCACACATTGTCTCTGTCTACACTTCCCGCTTCCTCAACAAAGCAGCCAGCATAACTAAGGACCCCACGCACCCAGACATACTCTCTTCCACCTTCTTCCATCGGGAAAAAGATACAAAAGTCTGAGGTCACGTATGAACCGACTCAAAAACAGCTTCTTCCCTGCTGCTGTCAGACTTTTGAATGGACTTACCTTACATTAAGTTGATCTTTCTCTACACCCTAGCTATGACTGTAACACTACATTCCGCAATCTCTCCTTTCCTTCTCTATGACCAGTATGCTTTGTCTGTATAGCGTGCAAGAAACAATACATCTCGCTGTATACTAATACATGTGACAATAATAAATCAAATCAAATCAAATCTGCCTGGTATGATGTCAGTACCTATCATCAAAGAAGACAGCTTCTTGTCCACCAATCTTGTTCTTTGACAAAGGTCTTGCATAGGATTCACTCTCTCCTTCATTGGCATTGGCATGCCCATTCAAGTTAGACTACGTAGAAACTCTTGGGGGTATAGACTATTACCATTATTATTGTCTCTTTAATCATTGCTTTTAATTCACATGATAGCTTTTCTGAAACTTTCTCATTCAAATCTAGTGAATCTCCCATTTTAACACAAAGAATTGCTTTTGGATAATGAATTGTAAAACAATATTGTCCCCACATTTTGCCACACAACCAATTTCATTAGCTCATCCACAGTGAACAAATCCTGCCCATTGTCTCAGGGGTTGAAATACAAAATTACCAAAAATGGAAATCTAGGGAGATAAATCCAAAAAAATAAGGCCAATAACATTTTGATTTTTATAAATAGGCATAAAAATTAAAGAAATAATGACTTTTTTTTAGAAAACAGTAATTTAGGTTTGGGGACCCATTATATTTGGGCACCTAGAGGTCAGTGTTAGAGCCTTTGCTTCCTGATTTATAATAATGACCTAGACCTTGATGTACAAGGCAAAGATTTGCAGATGATAGGAAACTTGGAAGCAGTGTGAATTGTGAGAAGGATAGTGTAGCACTTCAAAAGGACATGGGCAGGTTGGTGGAATGAGCGGACATATGCCATATGAAGTACAATCCAGAGAAATGTGAAGTGATTCGCTTTGGTCAGAAAAACATGGCGAAACGATATAAAATAAACCGCACAACTCTTAAGCGGGTGCAGGATCAGAGGGACCTGAGTGTATATGCGCATAAGCCATTGAAGATGGCAGAACAGGTTGAGAGAATGGTTAATAAAGCAGATAGTATCATATCTTTTATTAATAAGGACATAGAGTATAAGAGCAAGTTGTGTTGAATTTATAAGACACTTTAGGGCTTATATCAAGGCAAAGAATGCAGATAATATTTATGAGAATAGTTCCAGATACAAGAAACCTCAGATATGAAGATAGATTAGAAAAGGTAGGACAATTTTCCTTGGGCAAAAAAAGGCTGTGCAGATTTGTAGTGAAAAGGTGGGAGAATGGCACAAAGTGAATTGTTTATTTGGAGAGTGGGTGCAGACAGCATGGGCCAAATGGCTTCCTTCTCGCTGTAACAATTCCATGATTCTTGGATCTCGGACATTAAAGCCAATCAACATGCATTCACCAAACATGGCTAGGATGGAAAAATATAGTTTTGAGGAAAGGCTGGAACTATTTCCACTGTGGTAGAGATGACAAAGGGAGATTTGATGTGTTTTAGTGGAATAAATTGACACTGTCTACGCTTCCCGCTGTCTTGGAAAAGCAGCCAGCATAATTAAGGACACCACGTACCCAGGACATCCTCTCTTCCACCTTCTTCCGTCGGGAAAAGATACAAAAGTCTGAGGACACGTACCAACCGACTCAAAGCCAGCTTCTTCCCTGCTGCCATCAGACTTATGAATGGACCCACCTCACATTAAGTTGATCTTTCTCTACACCCTAGCTATGACTGTAACACTATATTCTGCACTCTCTCCTTTCCTTCTCTATGTACGGTATGCTTTGTCTATATAGCACGCAAGAAACAATACTAATACACATGACAATAATAAATCAAATCAAAATTAAAGGAGTGCAACATGGCATCACTTGATAGAAACTAAACAAAGATCTTTAAAATGGCCACACTGTCTGTGACCCCTGAAGAAAAGAAGCCACATTGCAGGTTCAGAGAATTTCACACCTTGTTATCCCTGAGGAGCACCAGTGAATACCTGTGGACTTCAAGTAGCTCCCTTTGAAGTTGGGCTGTGAAGGCCATTTGTATTTGATAGCAGAATAGCAGTAATGTCTACTCAGACAATGGCCTCTCAAACATTCGCATAATGGCCGAGGTGTTATCAGCCCGGAACGGTAGTCTGCTGGGCGGCACGGCAGCACAGTGGTTAGAACTGCTGCGTCTCAGCTCCAGGGACCTGGGTTCGATTCCCGGTTTGGGTCACTGTCAGCATGGAGTTTGCACATTCTCCTCGTGTCTGCGTGGGTTTCCTCCGGGTGCTCCGGTTTCCTCCCACAGTCCAAAGATGTGCGGGTTAGGTTGATTGGCCATGTTAAAAATTGCCCTTAGTGTCCTGAGATGCTTAGGTTAGAGGGATTAGCGGGTAAATATGTGGGGGTAGGGCCTGGGTGGGATTGTGGTCGGTGCAGACTCGATGGGCCGAATGGCCTCTTTCTGTACTGTAGAGTTTCTATGATTTTCTATGAACACGAAGCCAATTTCCAGACATTGGATAAACATCCTTTGTTGAAGATATTGTGGAGAGGAAAAGGGCTCTGGCTTGTTGAACAAGTAACATTGTCTTGCTAGGCTGAATAATTCAATCTGGTGCTCCATATCTGATCAGCAGGCCACACCAAAGTAGACCTGACCCAGGTTGAACACAAGCAATTACCCTGCTTCTGTTGGAAGTCTGTACCATCTGATTCAGCTCTGTGAAGTCAACACCACCAGAAAAGTGAATTATCCAACATTGGTTTTCAACCCACTGACCTATGTGAAGAAATGCTTCATTGGATTTTGATTCAGGACTTTGGAACCCATCTGAAACAATATTTCTTTTCTCCATGATCTATGTACTGTAAATCTTTCTTTTCACTATCTCTCTCTTTACTACCTGAATACAAAATGAACGTTGCAAATTCTCTTTCACATTTTGAGTGCATGCAAATAAACTAACCCTTTGAGTTCATCCTACCTCAAGTTTGCTGTGCTGTTATTAATAGAAAATTGGACCGCATCAAAATTGATGGGTCAGGCAATACACTGCTTATAAAGAGGCACATAAATCAAACCATCTTTTGGTTAGTGGATGGATGGCGAGGGGAGATATTAAAGTCATTTAAATGACCTGTTCTACTGTCTCAGAAACGCTTCACATTTTTAAAAGCCTATTGTAAACATTGCTGACTTAATGTCACGTCAGTGAGCTATGAATATTCAGTGAGTGGGAGAATATGGTGGGAAACCCTTTAATTATATTTAAATTTATTACAATATATTAAAATTAGATTCTCGCCCTTTCTGGGTAGGAACCTCGTTAATTCACTGGCGAGGGGTGTGGAGGATCAGAAAATGAGATCTCATCGGTTTGAATCTAATTTTCTGATTCTTGCGAGATTTTCTGCCCACGTCTCTACTTGTTCTCATGGCGAATGCAGGCACAAAATCAGCCTAAATATCCAAGAACGCTAGATTGCTCTGAGCAATTAAAGACACCTCCAGACAAGGTGATCATTACAAGATATGGGAGTCATGATGTGGAGTTGCCGGCGTTGGACTGGGGTGAACACAGTAAGTAGTCTCACAGCACCAGGTTAAAGTCCAACAGGTTTATTTGGTCGCACGAGTCACAAGTGTATGTGCCGTGTACCTGGTGGATGGTGTTCTCACGTGAGATGATGGCATCCGTGTCGATGGTCCGGCATGTCTTGCAGAGGTTGCTGTGGCAGGGTTGTGTGGTGTCGTGGTCACTGTTCTCCTGAAGGCTGGGTAGTTTGCTGCGGACAATGGTCTGTTTGAGGTTGTGCAGTTGTTTGAAGGCAAGAAGTGGGGGTGTGGGGATGGCCTTGGCGAGATGTTCGTCTTCATCGATGACATGTTGAAGGCTCTGGAGAAGATGTCATAGCTTCTCCGCTCTGGGGAAGTACTGGACGACGAAAGGTACTCTGTCCGCCGTGTCCCGTGTTTGTCTTCTGAGGAGATCTGGGTGGTTTTTTACTGTGATGCGTCGGAACTGTCCGTCGATGACTTGAGCGCCAAATCCTGTTCTTACGAGGGCGTCTTTCAGCATCTGTAGATGTCTGTTGCGATCCTCCTCATCTGAGCAAATCCTGTGTATGGAGGTCTTGTCCATAGGGGATGGCTTCTTTAACGTGTTTAGGGTGAAAGCTGGAGAAGTGGAGCATCGTGAGGTTATCCGTGGGCTTGCGGTACAGTGAAGTGCTGAGGTGACCGTCCTTGATGGAGATGCGTGTGTCCAAAAATGCAACCGATTCTGGAGAGTAGTCCATGGTGAGTCTGATGGTGGGATGGTACTTGTTGATGTCATCATGTAGTTGCTTCAGTGATTGTTCGCCACGAGTCCAAAGGAAGAAAATTTCATCAATGTATCTAGTGGATAGCGTCGGTTGAAGGTCCTGTGCGGTGAAGAAGTCTTGTTCGAACCTGTGCATGAAGATGTTGGTATATTGAGGTGTGAATTTGGTCCCCATGGCTGTTCCGTGTGTCTGGATGAAGAACTGGTTGTTGAAGGTGAAGGCATTGTGATCCAGGATGAAGCGAATGAGTTGTAGAATTGTGTCTGGAGATTGGCAGTTGAGTACTGAGGCAGTTGCAGCAATGCCGTCATTGTGGGGGATGCTGGTGTCGAGTGCTGAGACATCCATTGCGACAAGGAGTGTTCCTGGTTCAACTGCTCCATGGGCGCTGAGTTTCTGTAAGAAGTCCGTAGTGTCGCGACAGAAGCTCGGGGTTCATTGTACGATGGGTTTCAGGATGCCCTCGATGTGGCTGGAGAGATTCTCACACAGGGTCCCATTGCCTGATACGATGGGACGGCCAGGTGTGTAGGCCTTGTGTATCTTCGGGAGGCAGTAGAGATCTCGAACGCGAGGAGTATGTGGGATGAGAGCACGGCGGATGCTCTGAAGGTCCGGATCAAAGGTCTTGATCAGTCTGTTGAGTTGACTGGTGTGTTCTTTGGTCGGATCTGCAGGTAACTGTCTGTACTGTTCCTCATTGTTCCATTGTCGGTATATTTCTTTGCAGTAATCCATTCTGTTCAGTATGGTGGTGGCCCCTCCTTTGTCTGCTGGTTTGATGACAATGTTGCGGTTGGTCTTGAGAACGCGGATGTCATTGCGTTGTGCTTGGGTGATATTCGGGGCTGTCTTGTGAGTGCGGTTAACGAACCTAGCATTGACGCACCTCCTGACAGCTTGGGCATATATGTTGAGTTGAGGGCAGTGGCCTTCCGGAGGAGTCCAATTCGACTCTTTCCTCTTCGGTCGCTGCACCGCGATCTCTCTGTCGGCTGTTCCGGTTCATTGGCTATCTCCAGGTTCGCTGTTGGCCTCTTGGGGTTTGTGGAAAAACTCCCGGAGCCTCATTCACCCAATGACTTCTTCTGTGTCCACTGCGAGACTGATGGGGTCCATTTGGTGGTGGGACAGAAATTGAGCCCTCGGCTGAGAACTTCGATTTCATCTGGTTGAAGTGTGTAGTCCGTCAAGTTGACAATGGACTTTCCTGCAGTGGTACTGTTTTCTACTGTGGTACCGGGGGAGGATTGGTTGCTGCTGGTGGTGATGCAAAGTTTCTTAAGTTTCCTGTTCTTGGTGTGCATATAGATGGCATCGTTCTCTTGTCTCATCTGCTTGGCAGAGTTTCACAGCTGGTCTGCGTCCTGGGCGCAAGTTGAGAATATGGACTCTATCTTTGTTTCCAGGATGCAGCGTTTGCTGTAGAGCTGGTGTGTGAGATGTTGAAGAGTGTGACAGAGGTGCGAAGGCAAAGTCTCTCAGCGTAGTCGGTGTTATAGGTTGACCTGAGTGGGTTCGTGAACTGTAGTCCTTTCGGTATCTTGTCTGCTTTCTTGCATCTTTGCAAAAACTTGATGTCTGTGTCGATATGCGCGATCTGCTTAGGGAACCTCTCCACTTTGAGCTGGCAGTTTGCAGTGTCAGTGGTGGCCGTGATATGGAAGTGCCAGCAGACTATCTAGTGCACTTTAGAAACCCGTAAATTCATCAGTTCTCCACACTTAGGTAAGGGTAACTAAACATGAAAATTGTAAATAGTCATACTTAATTGGAAGGGAAAGGTATCTTTAAAAGGGAAGGACAATGTTGTAATATGCTTTTAAGTGATTGCAGCATGGCATCACTTGAAAAGAACTATGTCAGGCAATCCAGTTTTCATTTCCCTTTTGTGTTTTCAGCACACACACAGCTCTGCCACTCTGATATCTTCAGGCTTTATGCCCTTTTATCAATATTGCAATGTACTTCATCTCAATAAATGAACCCACAACGTGTTTGCACAATCCCTTTCTAAGTAGCAGGTGGATTTATATCATGATAAAAAGATAAAATTAATATTAAGGGTGAGGTTAAGTGTTACAAAAATGTTTTCAACGGCAGGTTGGAGCCTGGAAATCTTTGTCACAAGAAACAGAAATTTGCCACCAAGCCAAATTTAAAGGAAGAAATAAATGTTTGAAGCAGAGCAAGAAACAAGACAAATGGAATCGGCAGGGAGTGGGGCTATTTTGGATTGCTCTACCACCTGCAAAGAGACAATAGGCCAAGTGTCTACCTTTTGTAATCCTATGTCGATATATAAAGAAGGAATTTGCATTAATAATTCAAGATATCCAAGAACATTTTAGCTAATGAAGTACTTTTGAAGTGTAGTCATTGTGATGTAGCAGCCAATTTGCTACCAAGCAAGATGCCTCAAAGAGCAAAAAAATAGACAATGGATTTTATAGGAGGATGATTGTTTGCCAGGGCACCAGGAAAATTAATCTAACCTTCTGAATCAGAGGAATGGTTAACTAAGTGAGCATTAATGCTGTTACACTAATTTAGCTACACTACTAGAATTTTCTTGGATGAAATGACATGCTCCTTTTTAAAAGAACATTTCATTATTTTTATATATAACGAAATATGCTCTGATATTTTCTGAAGTGTTTTTGAAGATCAGCACTTCCCCAGACATCAAATTATTTGGAACTGCCATTCCACTCAAGCGCAACAGCCTGACTGATTCACAAATTGGTTGTGCAAAATTCACAAAATGCACAAAATGTTCAATGCACAAAAATAAGCTAGAACTCCATGGATTCAGCCTCCACCCTAGGTCAAATGCCCCTACTGGCATTTGAAACATTTGGAATGCCTGCGATTATCGGGCCTCCCTTGTTCCCAGCAGCCTGTCAAATTGCACTATTTTATTTTCAATCTTTGTTCTGTGATTCAATAGTTTAGGTGAGATTAATTTTTTCACTATATACCAAATAAAACATTTTGTAAGATGACAAAACAATGTCTGTATTTCATTCAGTCGTATTTCCATTGAGGTCATGCTGCTCACAAACCAGTCACTTGAATTCATTCATGATTAGTATAAACAGCACAAACATCAACATTATCTTCAGAAGCCTAACCAAGGCTTAAAGGACGAAGGGGAAAAACAAATTAAAATGGGAATGAGATAAATCAGCAGATAAGAGTAGTGTGGAACAGGGTTAGATTCCAAACGTTCAGAAGGAATCAATGCAAATTAAAGAGCATGAACCAACAAACAAAATGACAGTGGGAAGCAGAATTGAATAGCAACCATTCCTGGTATTCACAATTTGAAATAACTAGCACTCACCTTCCACACAAAACACAATTAAGCTTTGAAACTTCAGATGTCTGAAATGCTGAAGCTTCAATTTGGATTCTGCAAAGCTTCAGAAGAGAGTTAAATTAGTGGTTTGCGACCCACAGACAAACCAGAAGTGGAAATAATTTGCTCTCTGCGGGATATGTCGCATTTACCTGAACACAGACCATTGAGAGCTGTTGATGCTATCAGGAGAGGTTAAGATCATATTCTTGATGTTCCAAACTGACCCAACTGACAGGCTGAGAATTATAAGTGTCTCGGTGTTCCCCAGCATGGCCTGTCTTGTTGTACGGGTCTGTGCCTAGAACTGGCAAGTGGCATACTGTAGGAGGAATAAATGCTGGCTGCATCTTCGAGATTAATGGAGGAAGCTGAAAAAATTGGTGAATTACTTTTTCCATATATCCCTTGAACTTACTATTCATCCTGCTCAGAACAAGGCAAGCAAATGTACCTGCAAGAAAATGAGGTAGAATTTGGTCCTTCAAAATCCAGGGGTCTCAATCCTTTATCTTTGGGCTGGAGTTTACTGGAATCGACAACTTAGCCGCAGGAGCAATAGTGCTGGCAACTCAGGAGAGGTAGCCCTTGCATCCGTGGTTTATGAGTGTGCAGCACTCTGGATGTCATGCTTGGCATTCTCATAGTCTTGGAATCACTCTATATATTGATGCTTGTGAGAAAGGCAGCATAGAAACCAAGGAAAATCTCCTGCAAATGTTGACTCTTGAGAGAAGAATACAACTGAGGGACAGAGGAAGATGGAAACTTATGGATGATGCAAAACTTGAAGGCACTGTGAAGTGTGAGGAGAATAATGTAGAGCTTCAAAAGGACATAGACCAGTTGGTTGAGTGGGCAGAACAGTGGCAGATAAAGTCCAATGCTTTCAGAAGGCTTTTGACAAAGTGCCACATAAGTGATTAGCGTGTAAAATTAAAGTGCCTGGGATTGGGGATATCGGAGTGAGATGGATAGAAAACTGGTTGGCAGACAGGAAACAAAGAGTAGGAATCAACAGTAAGACAAAGGCAAAATACTAGGGGCGCTGTCATCGGAAAGCAGTTTACCAAGATGACCAAGAGATCAATGGAGGAATCAGATGCTAATTTTCGAGAGTCAAGGAATATGAGAGAGACAAACCGCCTAATATACAGTAGGCAGAATCAAAGAGAGAACCATGGTATAATTGCCAACTCCCGCAGAAGCAGACAGGCCAGTTTAACATCTAACAGCAAGCCAGCTAACAGCAGCAGCCACCTTAAAAGTCTGGTGCAGAAACCTTCATAAAGGCAATTTCAATATCTTCACTGAACCAGGCAAAGGTGCCTCTCAAACTGGAACATCCTCCTGGTATTGAGTGGTAACTATAAGCTGGATTTAACGTGTAGATTTGTTTAAGGTCGATGTTGTTTGGGGAACGGGGGCATCTTACAGAGTTCAGGTATTGGGGATATAGTTTAAAACAATGGGTAATTTCTAGATAAAACTGTGTGTATGGTTATTACTTCTGGTGTTTACTTGTTTTATAACGTTATGACCCTATTCGTGTGTATGTCTTTTCTTTAATTTAATAAATAGTCTTTAGTAATTGTTACACTATGACTGCGTTGCTTATTCTCATAGGTGGTTTCACATGACTCCTCACATTATTCCAAAACAAAACTATACACCACCATGAACCAGTATCCCATGCTGAGACACCCTCACAGATGACATATCTCTCTTAAACATCAGACCCTTCCAAAGATGACCATTAAATGTAGAATACTATTTAAAATGTAGTTTCCTCCATTTGTTTTTTTTCCTTTAATGTTGTGAATATACTTTAGAGCGACATTCTGCAGAAATCCCACTGATCTGCTGGAACTTCAGTGGACAATCCTTTACCCTTCATACAGAAGAGGGTGGATATGGCTAGTTTCATTATTTTCCTGGGTGTTTTATTTATGGGACGTGGGCATTGCTGACGCTGCCAGCATTAATTGCCCATCCTTCGTTGCTCTTCAGAAAATGGCGGTAAGCTGCCTTCTTGAACCATTACAGTCCTTGTGGTGTGGGTACACCCACAGTGCTGTTACGAAGGGGAGTCAAGGATCTTGACCCAACAACAGTGAAGGAACAGCAATATGTGTGTGACTTGGAGGGAACCTCCAGGTGATGGTGTTCCCAGGTACCTGCTGCTCTTGTCCTTCTAGATGGTAGCAGCTGTGGGTTTGGAAGGTGCCGCCTAAGGAACATTAGTTCCTGCAGTGAATCTTGTAAATGGTACACATGGCTGCCATTGTTCACTGGTGGTGGAGGGATTGAATATTTATTGAAGGGGTAGCAATCAAGCAGGCTGCATTGGTCTGGATGGTGTCAAGCTTCAAGCATTGTTGGAGCTGCACACATCCAAGCAAGTAGAGAGTATTCCATTACATTCCTGACCTGTGACTTGTTGTGGAGATGGACAGGCTTTGGGGAGTCAGGAAGTGAATCACTCACTGCAGGATTCCTCGCTTTTGTCCTGCTCTGGTATCCAGCCATTTAAATGACTAGTCCAGTTAAGTTTCTGGTCAATGGTAAGGCCTAGAATGTTGATATTGGGGGATTCAATGATGGTAATGCCACTGAATATCAAGGAGCGATGTTTAGATCCTCCCTTGTTGGAAATGGCCATTGCTTGGCAGGGACCCGGCTTCTTGGCTTGGGTCGCTATCTGTGAGGAGTCTGCATTTTTTCCCTTGTCTGCATGGGTTTCTGTGGTGAACCACTGTAACTACATGTGAATGCCTGGACACACCCATGCTGCACCTGGCCCGAGACTCCTCCCTTTCCACCTGAGACTCCTCCCTTTCCACCAGAGCGAGATATAAAGTGATGGTTCCTCCTCCTTGCCTCAGTCGAGGCCAGGTCAGCTACAAGAGTGTGCTCCTGTTCTTTGTGAATAAAAGCCTGTTAATTCACTCACTCACTGGAGTCCTCGTATCGTGATTAATAGTGCATCAGTTTCCTCCACGGGCTCCAGTTTCCTCCCACAATCTGAAAGACGTGCTGGTTCTCCCTCGGTGTACCCGAACAGGCACCAGGGTGTGGTGACTAGGGGATTTTCACAGTAACTTCATTGCAGTGTTAATGTATGCCTACTTGTGACGCTAATAATAAATAAAGAGAAGGTGGAAGGTCATTGGGTGTTCAGAGTTTCTTTAAGAATAAACTTCTCCATGAATCGGCACGGTAGCACAGTGGTTAGCACTGCTGCTTCACAGCTCCAGGGTCCCGGGTTCGATTCCCGGCTCGGGTCACTGTCTGTGTGGAGTTTGCACATTCTCCTCGTGCCTGCGTGGGTTTCCTCCGGGTGCTCCGGTTTCCTCCCACAGTCCAAAGATGTGCGGGTTAGGTTGATTGGCCAGGTTAAAAATTGCCCCTTAGAGTCCTGGGATGTGTAGGTTAGAGGGATTAGCGGGTAAATATGTGGGGGTAGGGCCTGGGTGGGATTGTGGTCGGTGCAGACTCGATGGGCCGAATGGCCTCCTTCTGCACTGTAGGGTTTCTATGATTTCTATGATTCTATGAATCAGAAAGAATTGTGATTCCAGAAAAAGTTCAGCTTCCTACCGTGAATATATGTTCAAAAGAAAAGGAATCATTCTCCTACCATCTGTCGGGCAGAATGCTGAAATATATTCTCCACACACACTGCAAAAATAGCCTAATCCATGTTGTGAAATTTTGTCTGATTCTCTTATGAGGAAAACAGTTATCAAAAGAACATATAAATACTGCCAGCTCAAAACTGCTCCTGGGGTGGTCTGTTCCTCTGACTTCTTGTGGACTTCCAGCAGTCTCTGGAATCCCCTTCCCAGACATTTCTTTAGCTTACTCTTTCCCAGAAGACCCTCTTTATCATCCATCTCTTTGTTCAAGTCTCTAATCACACTCAATCTCTCGCGCATCTGTTTCAAACCAATTTTGTGTGAAGAGTCTTTGGATTTTTTTCCAAAATTAAATACAAGTGCAAGCTATTGTTATCACAATCCCATTTCAAAGTTCAGCTATTAAAGGAGCATGAGCTTCATTAAAAAGCAACTGGTAAACATTTTTGGTATGAGGGAGCATGAAAGGCTTGAAAAACTATGTTTGTCATGATACCCGTAGTATGTGTTCCAGTTAGACAAGATGATGTTTGTTAAATAATAGATTTTTTCTTTGTATTGTTTTGCTTTAACTATGAAACAAATTTTATTGAACCATTAGTTCACAAAAATAATTCTTCATTCTAAAGTGGCAATTTTAGTCATTGGTATTAGACTAGATGTTACCTTGGTATAAATATTTGATATTCTCAATTGACCCATATAATTGTTACTTCTAGTCTAAAATTATCAACAATCCCACCGGCAATAACATCATATCTGAATGTTTTATTCAGGGTGGCACAGTGATTAGCACTGCAACCTCACAGCTCCAGGAACCCGGATTCAATTCTGGCCTTGGGTGACCCTGTGGAGTTTACATGTTCTCCCCGTGTCTGCATGGGTTCCCTCCAAGTGCTCAGGTTTCCTCCCACAGTCCAAAGATGTGCAAGTTAGGTGGATTGGCCACGCTAAAGTACCCCTTAGTGTCCAAAGATGTGTAGGTTAGATGGATTAGCCATGGGAAATGTGTGAGGTTATGAAAATAGGGCGGGGAGAGGGCGTAGGTAAGATACTCTGTCAGAGAGTTGGTGCAGGATTGATGGGCTGAATGGCCTCTTCTGCACTATAGGGATTCTATGATTCTATGTGCTATTGCATCATAAGGGAAATTCCAAGAAATCTGTATCACAGTGGCTTTGACGCTGAATAGCATCCTCTGTAAGCATTGCTTCATGAAGTTTATCCTAGCAAACAAAGTTGGAATGTGATGCTGCGCTAAGATTCAACATTTTAACAGTTTTTGTATGAATGAGTGTGAGGGTAATCTCTGACCTTTAGTCTAGGTATCTGGTCAGGGAAGGGCAGATAAAAGAGTTGGAAACTGAGTTTTCTTTCCATGAGGAATTATTTGGACCGCAATTGAAAGATGAAAAGTGCAAGTTACATGTCATCGTTCTTCTTCAGCAAGGCTTTTATTGCATGCACTCCTTATTCTGCTTCACTGTTAGTTGGAGGGTGCTTTCTTGAGCTGATAGAATGGACAAATCCATATGATACTATGGATCCTTTAAAGTTGAGATTACAAGGTTTGGGATTCCAGGTGTTGCAATTATTTCCTTCCGCAAAATAATCAGTGCTTCAGAAGTGTGATCCTGCTGTGGCTTGACCACTATCAATCTGGACTAATAGTCTACTATGATCAAGAACATCTTCATAGAATCAGAGAATCATAGAATACCTACAGTGCAGAAGGAGGCCATTCGGCCCATCGAGTCTGCACCGACCACCTGAGTCCTATTCCCGTAACCCCACGTATTTACCCTGTTAATACCCCATGTGTTAAATTAGTGCCAAGCTAGAAGGGGGAACAGGAATTGAAGGAGCCAACACAGAAACCACAAGATAAGCGAGTGGGTCAAACAATGGTGAATAAAATTTATACCCCCCACACCCCCACTTCTTGCCTTCAAACAACCGCACAAGCTCAAACAGACCATTCTCCGCAGCAAACTACCCAGCCTCAGGAGAACAGTGACCACGACACCACACAACCCTGCCACAGCAACCTCTGCAAGACGTGCCGGATCATCGACCCGGATGCCATCATCTCACATGAGAACACCATCCACCAGGTACACGGTACATACTCTTGCAACTCGGCCAACATTGTCTACCTGATATGCTGCAGGAAAGGATGTCCTGAGGCATGGTACATCGGGGAGACCATGCAGACGCTACGACAACAGATGAATGAACACCGCTCGACAATCACCAGGCAAGTGTGTTCCCTTCCTGTTGGGGAATACTTCAGCAGTCACGGGCATTCGGCCTCTGATCTTTGGGTAAGCGTTCTCCAAGGCGGCCTCCACGACACATGACAACACAGAGTCGCTGAGCAGAGACTGATAGCCAAGTTCTGCACGCATGAGAACGGCCTCAACTGGGATCTTGGGTTCATGTCACACTATCTGTAACCCCCACGACTTGCCTGGGCTTGCAAAATCTCACTAACTGTCCCGGCTGGAGACAATACACATCTCTTTAACCTGTGCTTAATGCTCTCTCCACTCACATTGTCTGTACCTTTTAAGACTTGGTTACATGTAAAGACTCGCATTCCAACCATTATTTTGTAAATTGAGTTTGTGTCTTTATGTGCCCTGTTTGTGAACTGAAATCCCACTCACCTGATGAAGGAGCAGCGCTCCGAAAGCTAGTGGCTTGTGCTACTAAATAAACCTGTTGGACTTTAACCTAGTGTTTTTGAGACTTCTTACTGCGATTCAAGAAGGCAGCTCACCACCACCTTCTCAAGGGCAACTAGGGATAGGCAATAAATGCTGGTCAGCCAGCGACGTCCATGTTCCACAAATAAATAAAACAAAAAATTAAATTATCCCCTCCCCAACCCCTCATCAGAGAGGTATCAGGGGCTTTCCCCACACCCTCCACAATCATCTGGGGCTCTCTTCCCCCCACCACATTGCGGAAGTAGCGTTGACATTCTCCCTCCTTCCCCCCACCACACTTCCCCCCACTATGCTCCCACCATCCTTTCCGCACCCCTCGTGCCTGCAAGTTCCTTCCTTAATGGCCTTGGCATCCCCTCCTCCCCCTGTCTTGTGGCTCTCCAGAGGGCCTGCCCCAGGTATTGATCCCTGGCACTGCCCTCTGGCACAGGTTGGCACTGCCATGTTGGCACAGCCTGGGCATGTCCCTCTCGCCCTGTGGGCAATACTTATCTTTGTGCCCCTGGGAATCGCCTTGACTGATTCACGTTTTCAAATATCAGTTGTAAACCTCGTCGATGTGACTTCACGTTGGCGAGGTTTGAATATTCTCAGTGATGAGGATCATGTGGTGAGGGGACTGGATAATGATATTAAAATTTATTCAAAAACATTAAAATGAGGTTCTCACCCTTTGTGGGCATGAACCTCCTGGCATCACTGGTGAGGGGGGTGGAAAATCGAGAAACATTTCCCGATTCTTGCCATATTTTCTGCCCTCATCGCCGTTCTCTGACGGTGAATGCAGGCTGAAAATCGCCCCAATAGACTCAGACATTACACAAATCAATCAAATCAGTCTACATAACATGCACAGTTCAAGAAGCAAAATACTGCAGATGCTGGAAAGACTCAGCAGGTCTGGCAGCATCTGTAGCGAGAGAAAGCAGAGTTAATGTTTCAAGTCTATTTTGAGTTCTTCAGCAGAAGGGTCATGCGGGCTCGAAACATTAACTACGTTTTCTCTCCCTATGGATGCTGCCAGAACTACTGAGTTTTTTTGCATTCTCTGTTTTTGTTACAGTTAAAGTTGAATTCCTCAGTAAACCTATTAAGTATGGTATATTGAAAATATTTCTTGTTCCATGTCATTTCTATACACAGATATCCAAGAAAGCACTTTAAAGAAAAACAACATAAGCACTTTATACGCTAACATGTGAAGTTATTTAAATATGCCTTTGGAACAGACAACAATCAAAAATTCTGTTGAGTAGATACTTACCCCTCTGCCCATTTAGAAAGCAGCTGTAATTTATTAAACGAGGTACGCAAAGGATTTCTGCTATATTAACAAGCTAACAAGGACCATAACAATGAATCATCGAAACAATTGGTCCTGGATTTAATGTTCATTTAAGAAAACAATTTATTTTCCCATGATCTTACTCAGATTCCTTATGAACTTTAGACCCAAAAAATACCAGTGATACTGAATGCTTTTTATCAGGCAAAGTAATGGCAAACTGTTATGAGTGAATGTTACTCAACAATCTAATTACCTTTAACCACTGTCGTGTTACAGTGAAAAGTTTTCCTCGCGATCACTCAGATCTTGCAATCCACAACTTCCAGCTGGAAAATTCAAGCCCTTTTTATAGCCTCTCTTATCAGAGTGCCTTGTTCCGGAGAGCAAGAACAGTATGGGGCCTCCCTTGGAGTTTCTCAGCTTAAAAAGCTCATCAAAATGGAAAGGAGTGAAGATAAACAGCAAAACTGGAGATCAAAGCACCTCCCAGCTCTCTGTGCATTCAAGAGCTGTGACAACACCTTCATGGCTTTACAATTATGCCGGGGTGGTAGTGGGGAGTGGGGCGGGGGTTGGCACAGTGGTTGCTTTTCATCTGATTAACTTGATGCAAATGTAAACCAGGAGTTTATGGGTCAAGAGGAGCAGACAGCATAACTGAGACAGCTGTGTTTTTGTGTGTTTTGTAAAGATTGTCACTTTGTGTTGGGTCTACAGCATAGTTCCTTTGAATACAAGTTTAACCCTTTCACCAATACACAGTTCACCACGAATTTAAATGCTTTTCTATATACTTGCTTTAAAATTATATGAAAATCATGTTATGAGAGCTTGGTGCAAGAACAATAATTGATTACAATTTGGAATTACCATGGCATCTCTGCATTCCTGATCCTGACATTCTTCAGAAATATATATAAATTATAATTAGCTCTCAATTAAAGCTCCCAGCGTGTGTTATTATCAGGAAATGTCGGGCTTACATTTCTGTGGAATGGCAGAGTTGGATTGTCCTTACACTCCCTGGGTGGGATTTCCCCCCTTCCCCGCAAAATGTTTCTCGGCGGCAGGCGAGGCCTCTAAGGGGTGTCGGGGAGGGGGGTCTGCTGTTGCAGGACCTGAAGATCCCACCGGTGGGAAGAGCCAGAAAATCCCACCCGTAGTTTCTTATCTGGAAATACAGCATACTTTTTTCACCGGACCTTTCACCTCAGGCCAGACAAGAACTGGGGGTGGCACAATGGTTAGCACTGCTGCCTCAGAATGCCAGGGACCCAGGCTTGATTCCAGCCTTGGGTGATTATCTGTGTGGAGTTCATACATTCTCCCCATGGTCTGTGTGGGTTTCCTCCGGGTGCTCCGGTTTCCTCCCACACTCAATGATGTGTGGTTTAGGTGGATTGGCCATGCTAAATCACCACTTAGTGTCCCAAGATGTGTAGGCTAGGGGGATTAGCGGGGTAAATGCTGGGGTTACGGGGATAGGGCCTGGATAAGATGCTCTGTTGAAGAGTCAGTGCAGACTCGGATGTGCCAATCGGCCTACTGCACTGTAGAAATTCTATGAATTTTCCAGTATAGTGGGAAGCTGAGGCCTCTGCTGAGAGCTGGAGAGTCAGCGGTAAGAAGGCGATGACTCTTTTAAGGCATCAGCTTAATGGGGGGGAGCAGGTGTTCAGGAGTCTTGGGCAGTCATGGGGTTGTGTATCAGGTGGTAAGCATAGATGTGGATTAGTCAGAGATAATCAGCATGGATTTAGAAACATAGAAACATAGAAACCCTACAGTACAAAAAGAGGCCATTCGGCCCATCGAGTCTGCACCGACCACAATCCCACCCAGGCCCTACCCCCATATCCCTACATATTTTACCCACTAATCCCTCTAACCTATGCATCTCAGGACACTAAGGGGCAATTTTTTAGCATGGCCAATCAACCGTGCGTGTAAAGGAGCTGGAGGGGGAGGTAGAGGAACTCCGCATAATTCGGGAGGCGGAGGTGGAAGTTGATAGGAGTTATAGAGAAATAGTAACTCCTAGAAATGAGGCTTGGGTCAATGCCAGGAGGAGGGGTAAGAAGCAATCGGGAAGACAATCCCCTGGGGCGGTTCCCCTCCATAATAGGTTTTCGGTGCTGGAGGCTACAGTTGAGGAGGAATCAACTGAGCATAGAGAGCAGATCTCTGGGGGTGAGCCGAGTGAGAAAGCTCAGGTGGTTAGGGGCTGTAAAAGACTGGGCCTTGTGATTGGGGACTCCACAATTAAGGGGACAGATAGGAGGGTCGGAACTAAAGGTAGGGACTCAGGGTTGGTGTGTTGCCTACCAGGGGCTGGGGTCCGGGATGTGTCTGACAGGGTATTCAGGACTCTTAGGGGGGAGGGAGATAAACCACAAGTTATTGTACATGTGGGGACACACGACATAGGGAGGATAGGGGAAGGGGATATTAGGCAGGGATTTATGGAGTTGGGGTGGAAACTAAAGGCCAAGACTGACAGAGTGGTTATCTCTGGACTCTTGCCTGTACCACGGGATAGTTTAGAGAGGAATAGGGAGAGGGAAGGTTTGAATTCATGGCTGAGGGGATGGTGCAGGAGGGAGGGGTTCAGGTACTTAAGCAATTGGGGCTCGTACTGGGGAAGGTGTGACCTCTATGAGAAGGATGGTCTACACCTTAATCAGAAGGGGACCAATATCCTGGGGGGTAAATTTGCTAAGGCCATGCAGGGAGGTTTAAACTGATTCGGGGGGGGGGAGGGATCCTGAGTAGTGGGGCTGAAAGTGAGGGATGCATGGATGGGGACTGCAATGCACGGCATTGCAGAGGTGGGGTGGAGCAGGGTTTGAAATGTGTATACTTCAATGCCAGGAGTATTCGCAATAAAGTGGGTGAACTTGCAGCGTGGATCAGTACCTGGGACTTCGATGTTGTGGCTATTTCAGAGACATGGATAGAGCAGGGGCAGGAATGGATGCTGCAGGTCCCGGGGTTCAAATGTTTTAGTCGAAGTAGGGAAGGAGGTAGAAGAGGGGGAGGGGTAGCATTATTGGTCAGAGATTGTATCACAGTGTCAGAGAGGAGGTTTGATGAGGACTTATCTGTTGAGGTAGTATGGGCGGAGATTAGAAATAGGAGAGGAGAGGTCACCCTGTTGGGAGTCTTTTATAGACCTCCTAAAAGTTCTAGAGAGGTTGAGGAAAGGATTGCGGAGTCAATCCTGCTTAGGAGTGAAAGTAATAGGGCAATTGTTATGGGGGATTTTAACTTGACTAATATTGACTGGAATTGTTATAGCTCTAGCTCGTTAGAGGGGTCAGTTTTTGTTCAAAGCGTGCAGGAAGGTTTTTTGACTCAGTATGTAGACAGGCCAACTAGAGGTGAGGCTATATTGGATCTGGTGCTGGGAAATGAGCCAGACCAGGTGCTAGACTTGGAAGTTGGTGTGCATTTTGGTGATAGTGACCACAATTCGGTTACGTTCACCTTAGTGATGGAAAGGGATAGGCATGAACCTCGGGCCAGTGGTTTTAGCTGGGGGAAGGGTAATTATGAGGCTATTAGGAGAGAATTAGGAAACATAGGTTGGACTAGGAGATTACAGGGACTGGGAACGTCCGACATGTGGAGTTTTTTCAAGGAGCAGCTACTGCGAGTCTGTGATAGGTATGTCCCTGTCAGGCAAGGAGGAATTGGTAGGGCTAGGGAACCGTGGTGCACCAAAAAAGTTTCTTTGTTGGTTAAAAAGAAAAAGGAGGCTTATGTTCGGATGAGACGTGAGCACTCGGGTAGTGCACTAGAAAGCTTTAGATTGGCTAAGAGGGAGTTGAAGAGCGAGCTTAGAAGGGCTAAAAGGGGACATGAGAAGACTTTGGCGGATAGGGTTAAAGAGAATCCTAAGGCGTTCTATAGGTATGTCAAGAACAGAAGGTTGGTTAGGGCAAGTTTAGGGCCAGTTATAGATGGCAGAGGGAAGTTATGTGTGGAACCGGAGGAGATTGGTGAAGCATTGAACCAATATTTCTCTTCGGTGTTCACGCAAGGGGACATGAATATAGCTGAGGAGGACACTGGGTTGCAAGAGAGTAGAATAGACAGTTGATAAGGAGGATGTGCAGGATATTCTGGAGGGTCTGAAAATAGATAAATCCCCTGGTCCGGATGGGATTTATCCAAGGATTCTCTGGGAGGCAAGAGAAGTGATTGCAGAGCCTCTGGCTCTGATCTTCAGGTCGTCGTTGGCCTCTGGTATAGTACCAGAAGATTGGAGGTTAGCGAATGTTGTCCCATTGTTTAAGAAGGGGAACAGAGACTTCCCCGGGAATTATAGACCGGTGAGTCTCACTTCTGTTGTCGGCAAGATGTTGGAAAAAATTATAAGGGATAGGATTTATAGTTATTTGGAGAGTAATGAATTGATAGGTGATAGTCAGCATGGTTTTGTGGCAGGTAGGTCGTGCCTTACTAACCTTATTGAGTTTTTTGAGAAAGTGACCAAGGAGGTGGATGGGGGCAAGGCAGTGGACGTGGTATATATGGATTTTAGTAAGGCGTTTGATAAGGTTCACCATGGTAGGCTTCTGCAGAAAATGCAGATGTATGGGATTGGGGGTGATCTAGGAAATTGGATCAGGAATTGGCTAGCGGATAGGAAACAGAGGGTGGTGGTTGATAGTAAATATTCATCATGGAGTGCGGTTACAAGTGGTGTACCTCAGGGATCTGTTTTGGGGCCACTGCTGTTTGTAATATTTATTAATGATCTGGATGAGAGTATAGTTGGGTGGATTAGCAAATTTGCTGATGACACCAAAGTCGGTGGTGTGGTAGACAGTGAGGAAGGGTGTCGTAGTTTGCAGGAAGACTTAGACAGGTTGCAAAGTTGGGCCGAGAGGTGGCGGATGGAGTTTAATGCGGAGAAGTGTGAGGTAATTCACTTTGGTAGGAATAACAGATGTGTTGAGTATAGGGCTAACGGGAGGACTTTGAATAGTGTGGAGGAGCAGAGGGATCTAGGTGTATGTGTGCATAGATCCCTGAAAGTTGGGAATCAAGTAGATAAGGTTGTTAAGAAGGCATATGGTGTCTTGGCGTTTATTGGTAGGGGGATTGAATTTAGGAGTCGTAGCGTTATGTTGCAACTGTACACAACTCTGGTGCGGCCGCACTTGGAGTACTGTGTGCAGTTCTGGTCCCCACATTACAGGAAGGATGTGGAGGCTTTGGAGAGGGTGCAGAGGAGGTTTACCAGGATGTTGCCTGGTATGGAGGGGAGATCCTATGAGGAGAGGCTGAGGGATTTGGGATTGTTTTCGCTGGAAAGGCGGCGGCTAAGAGGGGATCTTATTGAAACATATAAGATGATTAGAGGTTTAGATAGGGTGGATAGTGATAGCCTTTTTCCTCTGATGGAGAAATCCAGCACGAGGGGGCATGGCTTTAAATTGAGGGGGGGTAGTTATAGAACCGATGTCAGGGGTAGGTTCTTTACCCAGAGGGTGGTGAGGGATTGGAATGCCCTGCCAGCATCAGTAGTAAATGCGCCTAGTTTGGGGGCGTTTAAGAGATCCGTAGATAGGTTCATGGACGAAAAGAAATTGGTTTAGGTTGGAGGGTCACAGTTTTTTTTTTAACTGGTCGGTGCAACATCGTGGGCCGAAGGGCCTGTTCTGCGCTGTAATGTTCTATGTTCTATGTTCTATGTTCTAACCTAACCCGCACATCTTTGGACTGTGGGAGGAAACCGGAGCACCCGGAGGAAACCCACACAGACACGAGGAGAATGTGCAAACTCCACACAGACAGTGACCCAAGCCGGGAATCGAACCCAGGTCCCTGGAGCTGTGAAGCAGCAGTGCTAACCACTGTGCTACCGTGCCGCCCCATTTGCTAAGGGAATGTTGTGTTTGACAAATTTAAACTAATTTTTTGAGAAGCTAACCAGGAGTGTTGATGTGTGTGATGCATTTCATAGCATCATAGAATCATAGAATCCCTACAGTGCAGAAGAGGTCATTTGGCCCATCAAGTCTGCACCAACCGGCTGACAGAGTATTTTACCCAACTTCTCTCCCTGCCCTATCCCCATAACCCCACACATTCACCATGGCTAATCCATCTAACCTACACATCTTTGGACGTTAAGGGGTAATCTAGCATGGCTCCTAATCCACATAACTTGCATAGCTTTGAGCTGTGGGAGGAAACCGGAGCACCCAGAGGAAAGCCACGCAGACACGGGGAGAACATGCAAATTCCACACAATTACCCAAGGCCGGAATTGAACCCAGGTTTCTGGAGCTGTGAGGCAGCAGTGCTAACCACTGCGTCACTGTGCCACCCAATTTGATATGGTCTGTATGGACTTTGCAAGATTTTTGATAATGTCCGTCATGACAGACTGACCAAGAAAGTAAAGGCCCATGAGATCCAAGGAAAAGTGGAACATTAGATCCAAAATTAGCTGAGAAGCAGGAAGCAGAGGGTGATGATAGAGGGACATTTCTATGACTAGAAGTCTGCTTCCAGTGGGGTTCGACAGGGCCCAGCACTGGCACCCTCGTGATTTCCATATTGTAATCAGCTCCATGTTGGTTTCCAGCGCAGAGCTGACTTTGTGAAAAAACTTGATCCCGGAGACGCGCGAGGCCGTGACGCCCAGCGGAAAGCCCACAAAACGGCCGCCGCTGATGTCTCCCTGCCCACTACTTGAGCAGCGCAGCAGGCTGGGAGAATAGCTCCCCCATATGTGAAACATATACATATAACCGATATACATTTGTCTACATGAAACATATACATGCAAAGTGTGTTTTGTTATTTGCCCTAAAAGCAAAAAGGGCATATTCCATTCCATGGTTTCAAGTGTTACAATTATGAGGTTTGCCAGGTTATTACATTTTGAGACTGTGTTGTTAAATTTAGTGTAAAATGAAGGCGATCATGTGACCCCCTTCTGGGGTCTTTCTGACAGTAAGCCTAGATGGTTTGCTTGTTGGAGTCTAAGGAAGATTTGGGTTCTTTTTACTGGGAAGAAGGTCCAAGGTACTTACAATTAGACAATAGCAGCTGCCTGAGTATTAACATTAGAGCCGTCGAGTGAGATTTATGACCCCGTTCTGGTGTATTTGAAGGAGGAGGCACATAAAATGAAGTGAATAGCCAGCCAACTGCCTTGCCGTACACCCCCACTTGTCCTCCATTTTATGCAGATGGGCTAGGTGTCAGACAGCCCACCTGTCCTTTGATTTATTGAGGCTCTTTAGTGGCCAATTAAGGGTCACTGAAGGACCTCATTCTTCCTCCACTGCAGCTGGAGAAGACAGCCCAGCAGATTTCCTTCTACTGGCCAAAGACAGGAAGCTCCTATGGGGGGGTTCCCTTAAACATATTGGGGGAAAGCCCACAAGATGTTACCCCACATTTTCCTCCATCTCAGCCTCAAGCCCAACCCTCCACCCCCTCTCTCCCCCTTTCTAGAATCTCTGATCCCTACAAAGAATAAAGAACAGTATAGCACAGGAACAGGCCCTTTGGCCCTCCAAGTCTGCGCCGATCATGCTGCCTGCCGAAACTAAAACCCGTATGCACTTATGGAGTCCGTATCCTTCCATTCCTATCCCATTCACGTATTTGTCCAGATGCCTCTACCTGACAAAAATCCCCAGACTTGCCTTTACATTCATCATCCATCTCCCTTCTTCATGGAAACTGCTTATAGTCCAAGTAATGACCACTACTTGCATCTGATGTTGCTGGAATTACAGTACTCCTAACTAGTCTGACTGGCCTACAGCTCGCGGGTGGGACTTCCACTTTCAGGTCGTTAAGGGGTGGCCCCTGCATCTTATCACTGCATGGCAGTCAGATTTAAAGTCGCCGCCAGCTGATTTTTCAGTGGGTTGAAGAGGGAAGAATAGCCTTTTCCATTCACCCCAGTAAATTCATCCCTGTCAGTTTCCAAAGTCAATGGGTGAGATTTTACGGCCTTGCTCATCCCGAAACAGTAAAATCCCACCCGAGGTTAATGGACCTTTCCATGGTCTGCCCCTTGCCTGTCATGGGAATCACAGTGGGCGAGGGGCGGACCATGGAATGGTCCATTGACTTTGGGTGGTATTTTACAGTTTTGTGACGAATGAGGCTGTAAACTCCCAGCCATTGAAATAGGTTTCCTATTGAAATGTGTTGAGACTGTTGGGTTGTAAACAGTTGTGCTTTAAATTGTCCTTTCAGTTGCGAGATTAAAAAGAGTTGGTCTCCCAAGAATAGTAAACTAGCATTTATACCCACATTCAAAACCCATGTAATTTACAATGCCATGGGAAGGATGCAGCAGAAACCATTATAAAGATCAGGTTGCAGGCTTTCCTGGAATATCACTAATTATCACAGACAGTATTTAGTCTGCATGGATCTGGGAGAGAGAGAGCAGCCAGAGGCCAAAAAGGTCTCTACGGTTCACCTTGCATGAGCTTGGATCCAAAAGACCAAAGTGAAGGAATTAAAACAAGGCTGGGAGAGTCGCCAAGCTTGGGCTATGGGGAGAGTCTATGAGGGAAAAAAAAACTTCACTATGAAATACAGTTCTGGTGTTGGAAGTTAAGAGACTGAGAAAAGAAAAGAATCATAGAATCCCTACAGTACAGAAGGAGGCAATTCAACCCATTGAGTCTGTACCGACCACAATCCCACCCTATTCCAATAATCCCAAACATTTACCCTTTCATCCTCCGATACTAGGGTCTATTTGGCATGGCCAATCAACCTGACTGGCACATCTTTAGGACCAGGAAAATAACAGGAATAAATCTTTTCCAGAATCATTTTGGATTAATTCTGAAAAATTACATTTCTATGCTGCATTGCACATTCTCCCTGTATTTGCGTGGGTTTCCTCCAGGCGCTCCGGTTTCCTTCCACAGTCCAAAGATGTGCAGGTTAGATGGATTGATCATGCTAAATTGCTCCTTAGTGTCCCAAGGTGTGTAGGTTAGGGCGATTGTTAGGGGAATTAGCCATGGGAAATGTGTGGGGCTATGGGGATAGGGCAGGGGAGAGGGCCTATGTTGCAGGGGGTCAAATTAAGCTAATAAAAACATTTATAATCATGAGTTTAAAATCCTAACACAATACTGACATGGAGTGAATGATTTTAGCTAAAGAATGTATTCATAAGAGACTGTCAATGTAAAAGGAAGTTTGATTAAATAACAAGTATTTCCCATTTAAACATGTATTGTAAAATGGACCCAGCTTATTTCTTAGAATGCATTTTGTAAACTTTCAGCCAACTGCAAGGTGCAGCAAGGTCTGATGGGATCCTCAGAAGGGAACCACATTTTTGTAAAACAATAGACCGTTAAATGTGGACATTTTTATCAGAAGATGTTAGAAACAAAATGGCTTCCAAGGCCAGCTCAATGAATAAGAGCTATACAAAGTCACACTGATAGCACAGGAGATCTTCCACTCACCTGACGAAGGAGCAGCGCTCCGAAAGCTAGTGGCATTTGCTACCAAATAAACCTGTTGGACTTTAACCTGGTGTTGTTAGACTCCTTACTGAGCACAGGTACAGCCAGATATGAACACTTTCTCAAGGTCTGGCTTATAGTGATGTGAATATAAATCTGTGGGAATATTAACTTTAACCTTTACTGTTGTTGTACCTGTTAATTCTCAGATACTTTCAACCAGTTTGCTTACTCTATAAGGTTTTAGCCCGGTGTCCTTATTTTTTTAAATTATTTTTTCTTTTGCAAGATGGACAAAGGACAAACACAAGTAAAGGTTCAACAAGTTTATTAATAATAACACTATTAACCCTTAAATTACCCACATAAAACAAGAGGATACCCCAGATTCAAGTATACTACCCGTAAAGATGGTTTGGTTGAACTGCAGGCCCGATTCTCTGAGTCCCTCTGGTCCGTCGTCATGAAGGTGAGTCTCGATGGCAGCTTCTTCCTTCCTTCCTTCTCTGGTCAGTCTTCCGAATGGTCACAGCCGTCTCCCTGTCAAGTCTTCGCTCCTGTGTGTCTCCAAGTGTGTCCCTTTATCCCCCAGCCTGCTTGCCTTTCCAGAAACTTCTCTGGCTTCTGGCCAATGAGGTTCCAGGAGGGGGTTCCAACACCCAGTGGGTTTCTTGATGTCTGCCTGACAGGACACCAGGGTCCGCCCTCCAGGTGTCCCATCTCCATGCTGTTGAACTTGTTATCAGATAAGGTATCTACAGGAACCCTTGGTGACAGAAAGTCTGGCCCGATCTGGGATTCTAACAATAGGCCAGTGCATTTCAATGAGGTGCAATTATCTCCTGCTGAGTCTCGATAGATTGTAACGACCTTTGATGGGTGGTTGATGGGTCAGACGCAGACACATTTGTGTATTTGTACCATTGGCCTGCCTGAGGTTTGACTGTGTTTGATTTTAATATGCCCAATTCTTTAATTTAGGATATCCAATTTTATCAGCCTTAAAACTAGGCCCTGTTTATATCACCACATTCCCTCCTCTTGATCCAATGAGCGTCAGCGAACCGGATCACACAATTCTCACCAAACCATCTCAACAAGCAAGTACCCCGAATCTGGGGTTGACAGTATCATCCCTAACCCACAATAGTACCAACAAATTTAAATTAACTAAAATAATTTTAAAAAGCAATAAGAAACAATACATCAATCGGGTATATACAAAACAAAGCAATAAACAGTACAAAATGACAAGTGACGATACATATTAAATACAGATGGGAGAGTATCAAGGGTCTTGATTGTAGAGCCTCTCCCGATGTCGGATGGCCCTTGCCGTGTCCGAGTTTTTGCAGAAATTCCTTCTACCATCGGGCGTGGGGTGAACCACATATATCCGGGGTATCGTAGGTTGGTCTTTGGTTGATGTGGTGTCTGTGGTTCGGTCTGAGACGAGGAGTCCCAGATAACAGAGAAGTATGTAGTTCATTCTGGGGAAGATCAAGGTAGTACCTGTTAATTCTTATTAATACCTGATTCTCTTTTCCTTTTCTTTACTAGAATGTCGTATGACTCCTCCTTTTTTTAAAAAAAACAAAGAAATAAGCAAAGGAATAATAAAGGCCCAATAGTGTCATACGAAGGGTTGGTCGGCAATCAGTGTTGATGGGGTTGAGTGGGGTAAGGAGTTTGCAGAGCGTGAAAATAAAATGTTGGGTATGTGGCATGTGTCCTTCTTGTTGGAGGACTATGGCACAGTATAACAATAGATCCTTCATCCCACAACCAAACTGTGGTGTGTCGGAAAATTATGACGCAGTATAACGTGGGCAGATAAACCCTTTTCAATTGGGTGATGCGTGGAGTGGATGGATAAAGCTATTTACAATCTGGACTGTGATGTCCTGATTCTTTCTTAGTGGAGGGAACCTATGTGGGCGGGCTTTGGCTGCCAGGTACCCACTGCATTACCACCTCACCGGGTCAAATGGTGCTGGGAGTCCCGGTACCAGGGGCGCCATAGGGATGACAGTATCATCCCTAACCCACAATAGTACCAACAAATTTAAATTAACTAAAATAATTTTAAAAAAGAATAAGAAACAATACATCAATCGGGTATATACAAAACAAAGCAATAAACAGTACAAAATGACAAGTGACTATACATATTAAATATAGATGGGAGAGTATCAAGGGTTCCCCATCCTTTCCGTCGGGGTCCCCTGGGCCAGGGTTTTATTCCTGAAGCCATGTAAATTCGATGGGTTTTACCTTACCATCAAAATAGGCCTTACTTTGCTGCTTCCGTCTGCCTATCTTAACGGCTGCAGCCTAGGATGGCTCTCACGGCATTTTCGTGGGTGAGGACCGTGACTTCGGGCCCGGACAGATCCAGCCCGAGTAAAGGTTCAATTTCTCGCATAGGTCGCCCAGTCATGCGGACATGGGGGGTGAATCCGGTGGAACCAGATACGGAATTGCGCACTATCATTAATATGAAGGGGAGGACTTTGTTCCAGGAGTGATTGTTCTGCTGAACGGTCTTACGGATCATATCTTTGAGGGTACGGTTCATCCTCTGTTTGCGGGTTCCCCATCCTTTCCGTCGGGGTCCCCTGGGCCAGGGTTTTATTCCTGAAGCCGTGTAAATTGGGGCGGGGTCCGAGGTTGCGTGTGCTGTTCCTGGGGATACTGGGTGGGGGTTGATAACCTGTGGTACAGATTGTGGACCGTGGTTTAGGTCCGGTGCTGTGGGGTGAGGGTTGGGACTTCCTTGTGACTCAAAGACTCCTTCCAGGGTGACATGGTATTGGTGAAAATTTTGCTGGGAGCCGAATGCCTTCATTTGGTTCACATGATACCACCCGGCTTTCTTGTGGTCTACCATGACCTTGTATACCGAGGGGCTGGCCTTATCCACCACTGGATAGGGTCCGGCATATTTGGGGGACAAGAACGTTCTAGGCTGGGTAACTCTGAGCATTATCTGTTGCCCAACCTCATATTCGATGGGTTTTACCTTACCATCAAAATAGGCCTTACTTTGCTGCTTCCGTTTGCCTACCTTAATGGCTGCAGCCTAGGATGGCTCTCACGGCATTTTCGTGGGTGAGGGCCGTGACTTCGGGCCCGAACAGATCCAGCCCGAGTAAAGGTTCAATTCCTCGCATAGGTCGCCCAGTCATGCGGACATGGGGGGTGAATCCGGTGGAACCAGATACGGAATTGCGCACTATCATTAATATGAAGGGGAGGACTTTGTTCCAGGAGTGATTGTTCTGCTGAACGGTCTTACGGATCATATCTTTGAGGGTACGGTTCATCCTCTCTACTACATCGCTAGATTGGGGGTGGTAAGCAATGTGGAACTGTTGCTTTATCCCGAACAATTCCATTATGCGTTGCATTACCTGGGCAGTGAAGTGAGTGTCCTGGTCCGAGTCGATGCTGCGGGGAAGGCCCCACCTAGTGAATATGTGCTGCACTAGGATGTCAGCCGTGACCTTGGCCGTGTTAGTGCGGGTTGGAAAAGTTTCCACTCATTTACTAAAAGTGTCTACGATGACCAGGATGTATTTGTAACCTCCCACTCCGGGCGGCAGGGGACCAATATAGTCAATCTGGAGATTTGTCCAGGGACCTTCCACAGGACGAGTATGCCTCAATTCCCCTTTGTGGGCATATTTATCAGGATTGTTCTGTGCACAGATGATACAATTATCGATGTAATGCCGCACATCCTGTTCTAGGTTTGGCCACCAACACAATGCTTTGATTCGCTCACTTGTGGTTCCTGCCCCTTGATGGCCCTGGACATGGTGGTTTTGGAAAATGATTTGGTTACGGTCCCTGGTTGGGACCACATATAGGCCGTCCTTAAGGACAAGCCCATCCTGTACCGATATTGCGTCTCGCCATTTTTCAAAGGAGGCGGGGTTAGCCCCTTCCTGAATTTGTTTCAGGTCCTGGTCACTGCTCTGGGTTTGTTTTAGGTCTTCAACCTTGGTCTGGCAACAGTCACAGCTTCAATTCGCTCTGTAACTATTGGTTGCCAAAATTTCCCCTCTCGAGCACCCTGTTTGGCTAATTCATCCGCCCTTATGTTCCCAAGTGGGGAGGTGCGGTGGTGGGCCTTTACTTTAATTATGCCATATGCAGGTCTTGGGCAGCCTGGAAAATAAATCTTAACAGTGGGGCTGATGGTAGAGGTTTCCCATCTGCAGATATGAATCCCCTTGCTTCCCATAGGGGCATGAAGTCTGTTAAACTGTTGCAGACATACATACTATCGGAGTGTATGTCCGTGGGTGTGGGGAACAGGTCAGGATGGCTGACTACGTACGCTATCGCTGCCAGTTCTGCAGCTTGTGCACTCATGTGTGCTGGAAGTTTTCAGGCTATCTCCCTCAGGGGCTTGCCTTCTTGGTCTTCCACGTATATCCCACATCCTGTCCTCCTGTTTCCCTCTTCCACCATGGATGACCCATCTACAAAAATGTTTAAACTGTCCTGAGCCTGGGTTTGGCCGATTCCCCTGGCTCCTCCCCCCCTTTGTTTTGACAAAAATGGCCCCTTGGGGTCTTTTATTGCCAGAACCTGGCATTCATGGGGCTCCCCGCCGTAGGTTAGGTTGTCTGCCAGGAATGTGGGGACCCGGGTGTGTTTGACCGCAATGTCCCGACCCTGTAACATGAGTGTCCACCGTGCAATACGATTTTGACTAATCGTCCCATCTTTAATTCGACCGTTCAGCAGTAGTTGTATGGGGGTGTGTTCTGTAAGTATAGTGAGGGGGTTCAAGCTGACTATGTAGTTAAAGCGGTGCACTGCCCAGAACACTGATAGTAAGTGGGTTTCGCACACCGAAAAACTTCATTCAACCAGAGTTAGTATGCAGGAAGCGTAAGCAATTGGGCCGAGTCGTCCGTGCCGTTCTTGGAGGAGCACAGCAGCTAGTGTGCTGTCAGTGGCCGCCACTTCAAGGGCAAAGGGAGTTCAGGGTTGGGTACCTGTAAGGCAGGGGCTTGTGCAAGGGATTGTTTGAGGTCTGAGACTGCTTGTGTGTGGTGAACCATTGTTGGTTACCACCAGGAGTGCTGAGCCATGGTTGGCCAGCACTATGGGTTTGTAGATATGTTACTGTTGGGGTTAGGGTTGGGCTGTTCTACCTGTTAATATAGTCCTATGGTACACTCCAGTTGGCTCCGCCTTCCTGGAGATGTATAAAGGCCACTGCTCTGTCTGGTGACCCTTTAGTCTGGGATTGTATATTGTATATAGTGGCTCCGTTATTGTTGGTAATAAAAGCCTTTATTTCCCGGGTACATCCAGCCTCCCGTGTGATTTATCGTGCATCATTGTGTGTGTCGCGCAGTCCAGACCCACGGGGTGTTTTTCCGTAAAAGTTCGGACAGGGGAGCGGCTTTAGTGGCGAAACCGTCTATGTGGTTGCGGCAGTACCCCACTAAGCCCAGAAAGGAGCGCAGGGAGCTCACGTCCTTTGGTAAGGGGAGGCGTGTTACAGATTCAATTCGCTTCCTTTCTATCTCATGCTTTCCCTCAGTCACTACTGTACCCAAGTAAGAGACCTGTCGCCTCATGATCTGGGCTTTTTTGGGATTTACCTTTAACCCTAATGTAGTGAGGAGGTTCAGCAGTTCATCCAATAACTTTAGATGTTCCCCTCTTGTTTCAGTCTGTAAGAGGAGATCATCTACATATTGTACCAAACATTCTGGTTTGGAGAATCCCTCCAAGCCTTTTGCTAAGCGCTGGTGAAATATGGAGGGGGAGTTATGAAAACCTTGTGGTAAACACGTCCAGGTGTACTGTTGTCCCCGGAACGTGAAGGCAAATTTGTATTGACAGTGGTGATCTAAGGGAATTGACCAGAAGCCATTACTGATGTCCAACACTGTGAAAAGTTTTGCGTGTGGGGCTTGTTTCATCATGGCTTCTGGGCTAGTCGCCACTGTGGGGGCTGTGACGGGGGTGGTCTGATTTAGGGCTCGATAATCAATTGTGAGTCTCCAGGAACCATCCGGTTTCCTTACTGGCCATATGGGGGAGTTGTTAGTGGAAGCAACAGGGCACAGGACTCCTTGTTTTAATAAACTGCTAATGACCTTGGCCACTTCCCCTTCGGCTTGCTTAGGGAAGCTGTACTGCCCTTTGGGGTTTAGGGTCAGGACCTTCTATGATTACTGTGGTAAACCACTATTATCTGCTATCTGTTACCTGTATATGAGGCACATCCCTGTCGGTTCCGCCCAAGTCTCCTCCCCCTGGTCTGGGTATAAAGGTGGCGGCTCCTCCCCCTTGCCCTCAGTTCAGACCAGATCACCGACAAGGATGGCTCCAAGTTCTTGCCAATAAAAGCCTATTTGTCTTGCTCACAACTAGTCTCGGCTCGATTGATAGTGCATCAATTATCTCCCCTGTTATTCGGCCGCAGTCATGCTTGTGACTGGCGAATGCCTGTGTGTGTTTGGCTAATATACCCTGTGCTTCAGGGTCTTCCGTCATTTCTGTGGGCCTGATCCACAATTCTCCAAAAGTAGATATTCGGTCTATGTATCTGCCGGTGGCCACCTCGACTGGGGATTGACAGGTGGTTGGCATTTGCCAAATGCAACAGTTAGCGGGGTCAAACAATAGGTTGCATTTCCTCATCAGATCGGACCCTAGAATGTGCTCTGCCTCTGGGTGGAGTTTAACCAAGATAGCTGGGTGATGACATATTATATTACCCAGTCAAAATTCTAATGGGTCTGTTTCCAAGCCTTCCTGTAAATGTCCCGTAAAGCCACTTAACATTATTGTTTTCGTGGTAGGCCAAGTGCAGCGGAGGTCACGGGATGTGTTAAGAGTGGTACGGGATCCCCCTGTGTCCCGTAGGAACTCGATGGGGCGGCCTCCTACTTTGCCTTTTACAAGGGGTCTCCCTACACTATCCCATTCAGTGTTGCAAACCCAAGTTGGGGAGGTCTGACACAGTCATGCTTCCAGTCTGGAGTCTAATTGGGGGTAGAGGCTGAAAGAGGTATCGGAGGCATCCACTGGGGTTATATCATAGAAATCATAGAAACCCTACAGTACAGAGAGAGGCCATTCGGCCCATCGAGTCTGCACCGACCACAATCCCACCCAGGCCCTACCCCCATATCCCTACATATTTTACCCGCTAATCCCTCTAATCTACGCATCCCAGGACACTAAGGGGCAATTTTAGCATGGCCAATCAACCTAACCCGCACATCTTTGGACTGTGGGAGGAAACCGGAGCACCCGGAGGAAACCCACGCAGACACGAGGAGAATGTGCAAACTCCACACAGACAGTGACCCAAGCCAGGAATCGAACCCAGGTCCCTGGAGCTGTGAAGCAGCAGTGCTAATCACTGTGCTACCATGCATTGTCTGGCAGGTCCTTCTAATGACATAGGTCGGGGTTCTCCTCTGTGAAATCGTTGGGTCGGTCGTGGGGTCTGGGTGGATGGGGCTCTACATTCCCTGGCAAAATGGCCGATCTGGCCACAGTTGTAACACTGCGCTTGTGGGGGTGGATATCTGGAAGTGGCTTTGTCTTGTTCCCTGTACCTGGGGTTGGGGATATATCGGGGTTCTGCGCGGGGCTGCGGTTTTCTGTATCGATGATTGGCAGGGGTATATGGGGGTGGGTGCCCTGAGTTTCCCTGTCCCCTGTTTCCACCTTACCCTTCGTTACGCCAAACTGGGGCTGGGTTTGTGTGGATTGGGTTCATCTTTCCGTGTTTTGTGGGTTTGGGGGTGTCCGTTTGTCTGACCTCCCATTCCCACACACGAGTCATTTTGCGGATGGCCCAGGCTTCTGTATGTGTATTATCATCAGGATCAAAATTTTCACAGGCTTTCCGACTCCCCTCAGTGGCGTGTGCTATCAGGGTCTGGATCCATGTGGGCCGGTGGTGTGCATTTATTTGGACTCGATTTAATTGGCCGAAAACTGCAACAAATTGGTTCCATAGTCGGCCAGCATAGGCTGTCGGGTGCTCCCCTCTCTTTTGTTGGCAGTTGTTTAAGCCTTGTACCGGGTCATCCCTATTGTAGCCTATGGTGGCCAGAACGGCCGTCTTCATTTCTGGTAGGGTTTCCCCGGCCACGTTCTGGGGTTCGGGTAGGGCGGAACGGATGGCAGGACTTAAACATAACAGAATAAGTTTAACCTCTTCTGCCTCGTCTAGGCTGTTTAAAACACGATATTGGGTGAGCTGGTCAAAGAGAGCATGTGGATCCCCGGAGGGTTCAAATACTCCAATCACTTTAGCTATGTCAGTGAGCTGTGTCATGGTGTATGGAGTTACATAAGTCACATTGTGGTTCTGTCCGTCCTGTCGTTGGGTGGTGAGCGGATTCATCGGTACAGGAACCGGATTAGTGACTGGCTTTCTGGGATGGTAAAAGGACCAGGAGCTGAGACTGAGTTTCCCCAGATGGGGGCCGGATTAGGTGGTGCCGTTGGTTCCACTACCGGGAAGGGAGGTGGGGGTCCCCAGTCGGCAGTGACCCTAGCTGTTGCATAATGGCAGGCATCCTCTTCTAAATCCCCCCACTCTACCCCTGGGTCACTATCCCCTGTTTCGGTCGTGTATGCACACATTACCCCCCTTTTTATGGCTAGTTGTGCTTTTAAATCTTTAATCTCATGCAGGCATTTGGAGTGGTCTGTTGCGCGGGCTGTATTTACTTTTCCTGCTTGGTGCAAAACTTTTACTGCAGCCTGTAGGTCGCTGCATTTACGTTTAACTTCCTCTACCCATTGGGCGAAATTAAATGCGAGGATGGTTTGGTACACTGCCATAAGTAGGATTCCTATTACGGCCAGTTGTGACAGAATGCAGACCCATGGGTGGTTTTGGACATTTGAACCCCAATCCCAGAGGTCCTCCCATTCAGCATGACTGGCCATAATTATGTCCTTTTAGGATTCGTCACTTGAGTATAGGTAAGGGATCGGGGTAGGGGTCCGGTTTTCACTAAATTCCCTCCCGTAGATTTTACCCAAATTCCTTAGATTGTTTTAGTTCCAACTACACAGTTTGTCCACCTTGTGTTACAGACACCAGGTTTATGGCCCAATTTACTGGTTGAATCTGTATTAGTCCGTCTCCCCTGTCGAGTCTTCGCTCCTGTGTGACTCGAAGTGTGTCCCTTTATCCCCCAGCCTGCTTGCCTTTCCAGAAACTTCTCTGGCTTCCAGCCAATGAGGTTCCAGGAGGGGGTTCCAATACCCAGTGGGTTTCTTGATGTCTGCCTGACAGGACACCAGGGTCCGCCCCCAGGTGTCCATCTCCATGTTGTTGAACTTGTTATCAGATAAGGTATCCACAGGAACTCTTGGTGACAGAAAGTCTGGCCTGATCTGGGCTTCTAACAATAGGTTAGTGCATTTCAATGAGGTGCAATGATCTCCTGCTGAGTCTCGATAGATTGTAACGACCTTTGATGGGTGGTTGATGGGTCAGGCGCAGACACGTTTGTGTATTTGTACCATTGGCCTGTCTGAGGTTTGACTGTGGTTGATTTTAATATGCCCAATTCTTTAATTTAGGATATCCAATTTTATCAGCCTTAAAACTAGGCCCTGTTTACATCACCACACTGTGTTGCTGGGCATCCAAGGGATGTAACGTCCGAAATGAAAGACACATAAGATCCCATGAGGTCTGGTTGAAAATTGTTATTGGCTGGAGTTGATGACAGGGATGATTATTAACTGATTTGTATTAATGTTTACTGGATTATGCCGACCAGAAAGATGGGAAAAAAGATTGAAAAATGTGTAATTGGCCTGACAGAGGCATTGTATTTTTAGAGTGGTATTGGGTTTGGCAGAGCCTCCTAGTGGGGTGCTGAGCCATCTAATATCATTCTCCCATTCAATCGATTTGGTCAGTAAAAGACACATTTTGGAACAGGACATTTGTTTCACGATTTTCTGTATTTAGCTTAAGTTTTAGCAATTCATAGTCTCACAGCAAAACCCCCTACAACCTAAATCAGATATTCTGTCAGACAGTGTAGGCTTGATAGCCTCTTCAAGTGTGGTTTCCCTGCAAGAGAGAGGCACAATTCCTGTTGGCAAGAGGAGTTAAGGTCATTTTAACTTCTCCACGATTGGCCATCCATTTGAAATTGTGAAGTCTGTTGTGTATTATTGATTAGTATAAATTTTGTTCTTTAGTTAATTAATTGATAAGTGTATTGTTTTATGTTATCCTTTTAATCAATAAACTTTGGTATTGTTTGGTACTTTAATATCTGTTTCTTTGCCTATACCTCTATCAAACTGAAACAATTTAAAGGGTTTATTTGGGATCCAGTAAGTAGGCTGCATTCAACTTAATGAAATGAGTCTAATTTAATCAAAATACCCTTACATTACTGACATCAGAGGTAGGACAAAGATAAAAAAACCTGAATTGTAAAGGTATCAAAGGTATAAGTAGAGCCAGCATAATCATAGAAACTGCATCTTCACAATAGTCATGCTGTGAACTGCTTCAACGCTCATTGAAGGAAGGCTGTGTCAGCCTTTGGGATGCTGTCTTTATCAATGAAAGGCTGTTGAAGTTATGATAGGTTGACACCCTCTGGTGTACAGTGGATACTTTTGGGCAACGTTGGATAATAGAACCATCGGGCGTAAACATCAAGGAAATCCTCCAATTGAAACAGCTGTTGAAAGAAAAGGGAAAAATTTCAAAACAAAACTCCAATATGCAACTTCAGACTCATGATCTGGAAGATAAGTACAAAACATACCTTGATGAACGTAAACAAGTAAATGACGTGTTGAAACCTGAGCAAAAGATAGTGGCAGACCACACACACACTCAGCTCAAAATAAATGGTTGTGAGGCGAGTTAAAAAGATAGAATGCAGTTTTTTTCTATGGTTGAAGGGAGAGCCAATCATTAATTTGCCTACATGCCCATAAATAGAATATTGCTGAGAAGAGATGTTCGAGTAGAAAATTAACACCAGAAGTACCCAATGCTGATGGGTAACTATGATGTAATGACAAATGACTAAGCAACACAAATCTGAAGGAAATAGAAGTCTGAACTCATGCAGAGTTCCCAAGATGTACGTACAGCTGCAAATAAATAATAATTCTTTTAACAAACTATAGTCTTGAGTAGCTTACTTAGAACCCCTATCATGTTGAAATGTGATGGCAATGAATAAAAGACCCAGAAAAATTCCAAGAAAAGATGACAGACATGGCAAGCCTACAGATCCTTGAAAGAAAGATGAAGGGAGTAGAGTGAAAACTTAACAATAAATGTCACAGCTTCATAGTTGCAATAGATGCAAATTGAAACACAGATATAGAGACTGTACAGCAGTGACCACAGACAGAATCAACAAGCAAACAGCAACACATCCAGAGTGTGGTACAAGCATGGAATCTACACTGCCACTCCCAGAACTTTTCCGAAATGCTGAAGGCTCACAACAAGCTCAGCACTGGGACAACTGGAGAAAGGGGTTTTCTAAGTAGAGAGCCACTTTTGGCTTTCACAAAAGAAAGAAAACTATGCTGGTACTTCAATCTATGCAGTTGGAGTTATTGCCAACATCATAATAGTGAGACAGGGAATCAATGAAACTTCAAGTTCTTATGAGGAGATGCCCCAGGCATTGAGTCACATTTCAGCATTTGTAAAAGTAAAGTTTATTTATTCGTCACAAGTATGCGTACATTAACACTTCAATTAAGTTACTGTGAAAATCCCCTAATTGCCACACTCAAGCGCCTGTTCAGTTACACTGAGGGAGAATTTGGCATGGTCAATTCGCCTAACAAACACATCTTTCGGACTGTGGAAGGAAATCGGAGCACCAGGAGGAAACCCATGCAGACACGGGGAGAATGTGCAAACTCCCTGCGGACAGTAACCCAAGCCGGGAATTGAACCTGGGTCCCTGGCACTGTGAGACAGCAGTGCTAACCACTAGGCCACCATGCAAAATGTAATTACAGAATGGCCAAAGTTTAACAAGCAAAAACAAACACCAGGCAAGAACATGGGTTCATTCATCAACAATCTATACAATTACAAATATAGAATGTTGAGGGATGAATAGATTCATGAGTGCATAGTAGTTGGGGTCCTAGATGAAGCACCTTAGGCGTGATCTTACCACCCCTCTGCACTAGTCGATTAGTGTGGCAAGCTGGGAAGGTTGCGTGCATTGCCAAAAATTAGGTTCACGCAGTTTGCCACTGTGCCTTCCCAAGGTACGAATATTTCCTCACCAATCATAGAATCACTACAGTGCAGAAGGAGGCCATTTGGCCCATCGAGTCTGCACCGACCACAATCCCACCCAGGGTCTATCCCCTAACCCCATGCATTTACGCTAGTTAGTCCCCTTGACACTACGGGACAATTTAGCATGGCCAAATCACCTAACCCGCACATCTTGGGACTGGTCATACAGGTCCTGACTTGGACAAAGATTGCTGATACATCATCACTGATTCAAATCCTGGAATTCTCTAACTAATAGTACGGAGGCAGTATTTTCATTATATGAATTGCAGAAGGTCAAGAAGGCGGCTCACTTGCGGGATAGGTAATAAATGCCATAGCTGCACCCACAGCCTGAGAACGAATTTTTAAACAATGCACATCTATAAAATAACAATTAATTCAAAATGCAATCGCTCCTGTACGTAGCTCTGTAATTGTAATTTTTTTGACACTTTGACAGCAAGAACATGGAAGAGATGCGACTTTGATCCTGAAACAGATGGTTGCCCCCCCCGCATGATCTGCTTCTTTGAACACCCTTGGCAAGGGCCTGCGAATGATTCTCTTAATAGCTTCCAGATGAGCGAAAAGGCGAAACAGCTGGAATTGCATGATATACGTCAAAGATATACATAAAAAGGGACCAATGTGGGGAGTAGAACATGGAGAAATCCAAACAGGAAATTGAAAGGTCACCAAACAAACCGTTTAATATTTCCTGTTGTTTCTGTAAAGTTTGAAGAAGCAGCTCTTGAGTAGAGCTGTTGGTCATAATCTGTTCAATTCATTAGAGTTCTTGTAATTTATTAGTTCCAGTGCATTCTATATAGTCCTGTTTAGACATCCACCGAAATGCCAAACACGAGGGAGAGTGATTTTCCCACCTCGCCGCGCCTGACACAGATTGCGTCGATCCTGGAAAAGAGTGTGCAGGGCTAACAATCAGCTTTGTACCCAGCACCAAACAGTTTGCAATCATCCCAGTCCCTTTCTAATGACACAAATCAGATCGAGCCCAGAGATGGCCCCGAGGCTAATTAGCATATTTAAAGTAGCATTTAAATATGCATCGCCCATTCAACTCCCAGTGCACAGGACTTTCTGGTCTTCAGCGTGAGAATGGCGAGAAGCAGCACTGGTCTCCACTAGCGGAGGCCTGGCACGATGGCCACGCCGGGTGCTCGGAGGCCATTGAAGCTCTTGGGTGATCGGGAGTATGGCAGTGCCCACCTGGCAGTGCTCACCGTACACCCTGGCAATTCCCATTAGACACCACTAGTGTGCCGGGGCAGTGCCAAAGGAGGTGGGGCCTGAGTGAGACTATAGCAGGGGAGGGGGGTTGCTATGCAGGGGTAGTATGACAGGGGGCATAGTAGGGAGACTAAGGCAGGGGGCTATGCAGGGGGATTGTGCTGGGTGAATCATGAATGAGGTTGTGATGGGAGGTCATGTTGGGGGTCATGATGGTGGGAAATGTTGGGCGTCAGACAGGGGGACCCATCGGTAGGGCCCAGTGCCCTGATGCCAGCCACCCATGTCAGGGTGGGGATGGGGAGCATGCTGCTGACAGGAGGGGGGGACAATTGCCCAGTGCACTGTAAGAGACTGGGGCCCCCTTGCGAAACGGTACCTCAGTGCTCTGAAGCTAGCCTCGCTGGCATGTTTAAGCTCTGCCCCCCCGCCCCCCCACCTCACACCCATGGCACAGTTCTGACAGACCACACCCGACACCCTGTCCCTTCCAGTCATCAGGCTTTCAATTCCCCCTTCTGTCCCCACAGAAGAAGATGGCCCATAACTGCCAGAGCAGGAGAAGACAGAGAGTGGGGTACCCGACTTGAGAATCCTCACTCCCTTGGAGCGAGCCCTGGATCTGGTGGGGGAGCAGCCAGACAGGTCTGTGATTGACAGCCATATGACATATACAAGTGGCACACTGCCCCCAGATGCCTGTCCCTCGCTTGCACTTAACCTTGTGTCGCTTGTTGCTGGAAATGACTCTGATGTTCCCGACCCATCTGGCATCGCTGCCTCCCCGCTGCTCCCGCCGAGATGCCACACGACACACGGAGGAAATCTCGGAGGATTCCTCCAAGACCAGCACAAGTCAACTGAGCCAGGCTTCCACCACACAGTCCTCGAGCACAGATCTTATCACCTCGGTGAGACAAGTTATTGGTGAGGCTCCTGGGTCACTGTCTGGTGCACGTGACCCAGCCTTTGATTTGCATCAGGTGGAGGTGGGAATGTCCGAGGCCGATGGCACGCGGATCTCTGCCAGAGGCATAGATTCAGCTGGCCTCAAGTCAGGTGCCGGCCCTTTGTGATTAGTTTTCCCTCAGCTGCTGGAGCAGAGCCAGGGAATGCAGGAGAGGCTGTCAGCAACTGTCAGCAACACTGCAGCAACTGTGAGGCTGACGGGAGGAGTTCCACAGCCATCAGATGCAGGAGGTGGTGCCAGCAAAGCGTGGTGCCCAGGCCAGCACTGCAAGGGTGGTGTCCACAGTGAGGGTGAAGGCTGTGGGGTGCAGCTCTGCCAAACATTCAATACAATGGTGATCCATCTACACCAGTGCCGATATTCACATGTGCCCACTAAGTGTCTACAGTTTCTTAACCTTCCTGACCCTCATGCCACATCGAGGTGTATCCCCAGGATCCACAGCTGAGGTTGAGGTGGTCTGCTGACTTCCACACCCTTTGGCCTGAGATGACCTTGGCAGGAGCTCCCTGGGCAGCTGGGTCCTGAAGAGTCCAGGCAGCATGATGTTTGACTGCTGCCCTCCTCGGTGAACAGGGCTGGAGGTGTGCCGCTCACAGGAAGGGGGACGTCAGATGGGCTGGAGAATGCTAGGGACCCGTGTCTGGGTGGCCCCCAGCTGTACTCCTGCTGATCCTCTTCCCTTTGGGTTCCTGGGGGTTTCTGCGTCCTTCGTGGGATAGAAGGGCAGCCTGGACTGAGATCCAGCAGCCCCACCAGCCTGTGGCACAGACATTTGTGGCTGTCCACCAGTGCCTGTACCTTGCAGTTGAAGCCCTGCACCATGGAGTTCCTGCCCTCAGACATTGTGGTCATAAGCTGAACCATGGAGCGGACATTTTCTGCCATAGAGTGCACGTCCTGCGCCAAGGTCTCCACTGGGGACGCCACCCTTGCCCTGAAAAGATGGCACAACCTCCTCAGACAGAAGGTGGTGGGACTCCTCCAATTGGCCTTGCAATCTGAGGAGGGGTGCTGTCATCCCTTCCTGATGTTCCCGATTTCCAGCAGCTGTGGGACGATCGGGCCCAGGGGCACATCATCAGCCAGAGGCTCAGCAAAATTCTGGGCTCCAGCATTCCTCCGAGTTCCGGTTCCTTAGGAAATCCCTGTCTCTGCCTGCAGTGGACCTTCAGCTATGAGGTGCTCACTAGTGAGCGGCCAAGAAGCCTGTCTATTTAGCGATCTCACCGATGTGCGAGTATCTGCACTGGTGTCGGGCGACAACTCTGACGCCTCTTCCATGGTGGGATTGGAGAAATCTCCCTCTGAGATTGTGCCTGGTGGGTCCATGGGTTGTGAGGATGGTTCAGCCAGTTAGCCCACAAGAGAAGGAAGATGGCATCAGTGGATTACAAGGGAGATAGAGGGAACATTGATTACTCACTTGAGACTTGACAGCTTGTCTTGGGGTTCTCACGTTTGTCTGCTGCCGCACTTCACCAGCAGTGCAGGCATGGTCTTCCTCCTCCCTGGCCAGCTTGAGGGCTTTCTGTGCTGTATTGTTCTTTGTTCTTTATTCTTTGTTCTTCTTTCTCCTCAAATCGTGCAAGGGTTCTGACTCATGGGGTGGAGCGTGAGCTCGCCAGTGAAGCCAACTGCACCTCTAGCCATTGCGCAGGTGCCCCAATCTCCCAGGGTACCTGAAAGTCAGGTGGGACGAGGTTGTACGATCGCACTGTCTATTTTTCACGCTGGAACCAACGTTCTGCATTTTTTGGTAAGATTTTACCCATGGAGAGAGACTGCAGAATTCTGGAGTTCAAAGGGATCTGGGCGTCCTGGTGCATGAATCAAAATAGGTGGTGCAGGTACAAGTGACGAGGGAGGCAAACAGAATGTTGTTGTTTACAGCAAAGGGAATGAAATATAAAAGTAGGGATGTTTTGTTACAATTGTACATGGCATTAGTGAGACAACATCTGGAATACAGTCGCCACAGTTTTGATCTCATTTAAGAGAGAAGCAGTTCCCATCTGATAATTGGGATGGGGGAAGGTTATGAGGAAAAATGGTGGAGTGTTTATAATCAGCAATGCTTCTTGGCCAGAATTAGAGGAGTGCAGATAATCTTGGAGACTTGTGACGATGGAGGAGAATAGGGAGCTTACATAAACAAGGTTGTAAAGAAGGTATATAGAATACTCTCCTTCACTTTACAACAATCGGAGGTCCCTATCTGCTTCAAGAAGACGACCATCATCCCGGTACCTAAGAAAAACCAAGCAGCGTGCCTTAATGACTATCGGCCGGTGGCTCTGACATCCATCATTATGAAGTGCTTTGAAAGGTTAGTTATGGCACGAATCAATTCCAGCCTCCCGGACTACCTAGATCCACTACAGTTTGCCTACTGCCGCAACAGGTCCACAGCAGACGCCATTTCCCTGGCCCGGCACTCAACCCTGGGACACCTAGATAACAAGGACACCTATGTCAGACTCCTATTTATTGACTACAGCTCAGCCTTCAACACTATTATTCCCACTCATCTCCAAACTCTGTGGCCTGGGCCTTGGTACCTCCCACTGCAACTGGATCCTGAACTTCCTAACTCACAGACCACAATCAGTAAGGATAGGCAACAACACCTCCTCCACGATCATCCTCAACACCGGTGCCCCACAAGGCTGTGTTCAAGCCCCCTACTATACTCCTTGTACACCTATGACTGTGTGGCCAAATTCCCCTCCAATTCGATTTTCATGTTTGCTGACAACACCACCGTAGTTGGTCAGATCTCAAACAATGACGAGACAGAGTACAGGAATGAGATAGAGAATCTGGTGAACTGGTGCGGCAACAATAATCTCTCCCTCAATGTCAACAAAGTGAAGGAGATTGTCATCGACTTCAGGAAGCGCAAAGGAGAACATGCCCCTGAATACATCAATGGGGACGAAGTAGAAAGGGTCAAGAGCTTCATGTTTTTAGGTGTGCAGATCACCAACAATCTGTCCTAGTCCCCCCATGCCGACACTATAGTTAAGAAAGCCCACCAACGCCTCTACTTTCTCAGAAGACTAAGGAAATTTGGCACATCAGCTTTAACTCTCACCAACTTTTACAAATGCACCATAGAAAGCATTATTTCTGGTTTGTATCACAGCTTGGTATGGCTCCTGCTCTGCCCAAGACCGCAAGAAACTACAAAAGGTCATGAATGTAGCCCAATCCATCACGCAAACCAGCCCCCCATCCATTGACTCTGTCTACACTTCCCGCTGCCTTGGCAAAGCAGCCAGCATAATTAAGGACCCCCGCACCCCCCCCCCCCCCCCCCCCCCCCCCCCGCACCCCCCTCCGACATTCTCTCTTCCACCTTCTTCCTTCAGGAAAAAGATACAAAAGTCTGAGGTCACGTACCAACCGATTCAAGAACAGCTTCTTCCGTGCTGCTGTCAGACTTTTGAATGAACTTACCTTGCATTAAGTTGATCTTTCTCTACACCCTAGCTATGACCATAACACTACATTCTGCACTCTCTTGTTTCCTTCTCTATGAACGGTATGTTTTGTCTGTATAGCGTGCAAGAAACAATACTTTTCACTGTATGTTAATATGTTAAATCAAATCAAACTGGCAGAGGTATAGAACATAAAAGTAAGGATATAATGTTGGAATTGTATAAAACACTGGTGAGGCTACAACTGGAGTATTGTGTGCAGTTCTGGTCACCATATTACAGGAAGGACTCAATTCCTCTGGAGAGAGTGCAGAGAAGGTTTACAAGAATGTTGCCAGGGTTAGAAAAGTGTAACGATGAGGATAGGTTTGGGGTTATTTTCCTAGGCACAAAGAAGACTGAGGGGTAACTTGATTGAGGTGTACAAAATTATGAGGGGAAGAGATAGAACGGACAGGATAAAATTGCTTCCCTTGGTGGAGAATTCTAGAACCAGGGGACATTGATTCAATATAAGTGGCAGTAGGTGTAGAGGGAACATGAGGAAGAACTGCAGCGTGCCCTAGTGTAAATCAATGGGCGAGGCCTATTCCCGCTGAAGAGACCGGAAGCATAGCGCTGAGCGGCCAGCTCAGCGACTCAATCCCCACCACCCCACTGATATTCCAACCCTTCCCACCTAGTCCCCTGTTCCTCCTCTTCCCATGATACTTTGTCTTTCCCCTTCCCACTGTTTAGAAAAGGTAGACAAAAGGCCGGTTAGCTTAACTTCTTTAGTGGGCAAAATGCTTGAATCTATCACCAAGGAAGAAATAGCAAGACATTTGGATAGAAATTGTCCCATTGGGCAGACGCAGCATGGGTTCATGAAAGACAGGTCGTGTTTAACTAATTTACTAGAATTCTTTGAGGACATTATCAGCATCGCACAATGATAAACCGGTGGATGTGATGTATCTGGATTTCCAGAAGGCATTCAACAAGGTGCCGCACAAAAAGCTGCTGCAAAAAAGTAAAGGTGCATGGCATTATGGGTAATGTATTAGCGTGGATAGAGGATTGGTTAACTAACAGAAAGCAAAGAGTGGGAATAAATGGGTGTTTTTCTGGTTGCGATCAGTGACTAGTGGTGTGCCTCAGGGATCAGTGTTGGGACTGCAATTGTTTACAATTTACATCGGTGATTTGGAGTTGGGGACCAAGTGTAGTGTGTCAAAATTCACAGATGACACTAAGATGATTGAAAGAGCAAAGCGTGCAGAGGACACTGAAAGTCTGCAGAGGGATATAGATAGTTTAAGTGAGTGGGCAAGGGTCTGGCAGGTGGCGTACAATGCTGGTAAATGTGAGGTTATCCATTTTGGTAGGAATAACAGCAAAATGGATTATTATTTAAATGGTAAAAAATTGCAGCATGCTACTGTGCAGAGGGACCTGTGTGTCCTCATACATGAATCGCAAAAAGTTGGTTTGCAGGGGCAGCAGGTAATTAAGAAGGCAAATGGAATGTTGTCCTTCATTGCTAGAGGGCTGGAGCTTAATAGGAAGGTTAAGTTGCAGCTGTATAAGGTGCTGGTGAGGCCACACCTGGAGGTACAGCTTTGGTCTCCTTACTTGAGAAAAGATATACTGGCACTGGAGGGGGTGCAGAGGAGATTCACTAGGTTGATTCCAGAGTTGAGAGGGTTGGCTTATGAGGAGAGACTGAGTAGAAGGGACTATACGCATTGGAATTTAGAAGAATGAAGGGGGATCTTGTAGAAACATAAAATTATGAAGGGAACAGATAAGATAGAAGCAGGGAAGTTGTTTCCACTGGCAGGCGAAACCAGAATTCGGGGGCATAGCTCAAAATAAGAGAAAGCAGATTTAGGACAGAGTTGAGGGGGAACTTCTGTGGAATTCTGTGGAATTCCTTGCCAAGTGAAGCGGTTGAGGCTACCTTATTGAATGTTTTTAAGGCAAAGATAGATAGATTTTTGAATGGTAAAGGAATTAAGGGTTATGGTGACTGGCAGTGTAAGTGGAGTTGAGTCCACGTAAAGATCAGCCATGATCTTATTGAATGGTGGAGCAGGCTTCAGGGGCCAGATGGCCTACTCCTGCTCCAAGTTCTTATGTTCTTATGTTCCTATTAATGTGTCCCACCGACATGAGTGTCTCTGTGCTCATGGATGGTGATGGCAAAAGCAGTGACGAGATTTCAGTGGCATCCCCAGAGTGCTGTTCTGGGGTGCTGTGTGGGTTTGGATTGGGGGGGGGGGGTAGGGTGGCTTCCACCCAGGATAGCCTGGCCTCATCTGATGGAGATCCTGTAAGACAATGGATATGGGGGTCAGCTGGTGGAGGTTCCTCTGGCATAGGAGATGAGAGACTCACTTAAAATATGTCATCTGGATCACAGTGCTTTGGGCTCTTACTTGCTCAGGGCCTGCCAACCTCGCACTCAGCGATGGATTCTTCTCGGGCCTCACCCACGATTTCCCGGGCCCTCTCCTCAATGGGAGTGAGGATGCAGAGTTCTGGCCTGTGCTCATCCACTCTGTCTCGTTGCTGGCTACTTTGGCCTATGGGGACACAAAGTGCACAGAGTGAGAGGGTGGCTTGACAGGGATGGAATGTCAATAGCAGGTGGCATGTGGGGCCTGGCCAAACAGGGGGTGTGATAGGGGTTGCTAGGGGAGGCGAAGGGGTGTTGTATGTGACAATGTTAGAAGGTAGTGCAGTGGGATAGAGATGCTGAAGGCGAGATGCCAGAGGTTAAAGACAAGAGTGATGCCAGGATCTGGGAAGTGGGCACTCACTCTTGCAGCTCGGAGGAGGCTGTTCATCTTTACGCAGCACTGGATGCCCACCCCCCCCCCGGTGAGACAACTGGAGCTGACACACTCTGCTACCGTATCCCAGCCTTCTGATATTGCGCTGAAGGCAGTCTCCTACCAACTCTCGGGAAAGAGGGTTGTTCTCCTCTCTTCATCAGCTTCCAGCATCCTGTTGCACATCTGCAATCAAAAATCTCGGCCCCCACCTTCTCCCTGGCAGGCTGAACTGACACTTGGTGCTACAGGGAGTGCTTAAGTGCTGCTCCCAGCTGATCCCCGAGTCCAGCGAATCAGCTGCCTGGTGAATGGGGAGTCAACATGAAACGGGTGGGGGGGTGGGAGAGTCGGCTCTTTAGCATAGGCTGAATGGGGCGTGCTGATCACTGCTAGTGCCAGTGGCAAATACTTCGGTTTTCCTGCTGGCGGGGGGAACTTATCAGGAGAATCACAGCTTTGATTAGTGCTTCAGTCAGAGACTGAATGCCAGGTGCTGTAGACACCTTTTGCCACCAGAGGGTGCTCTCAGCACTGTATGTTCATGCTGACTTCAATCAAGAATATTTTTTTCTCTGCACTCCTGCAGTTATCTATTTCACGTGGGGTTTTCTGGCACACTTGCCCCGAGACCGGAAAATTCTGCTGAGGTCAACAGACCTTTGCATGATCCTGTCCCGCCCGCTACGATTCCTGGAGGACAAGAAAATCCAGCCCATTGTATTTTGCCTTGTTTCTTCACTGCACATTCTCCTGCCAGTACACAAAGGCAAGGGGGCCAAGCATCACGGTGGCACAGTGGTTAGCACTGCTGCCTCACAGCTTCAGGGACCTGGTTCAATTCCCGCCTCGGGTGACTGCCTCTGTGGAACTTGCATGTTCTTCCCATGTCTGTGTGAGTTTCCGCCAGGTGTTCTGGTTTCCCCCCAGAGTCCAAAGATGTGCAGGTTAGGTGGATTGGCCATGCAAAATTAGTGTCCAAAGATGTGTAGGCTACATGGATTAGCCATGGTTATAGGGATACGGCGTGGGAGGGGGCCTGGGTAGGATACTCTGTCAGAGAGTCGCCTCTTCTATGAAAAAATTCTGCATTGTAGCGATTCTATGAAATAACATAAGCAGAACAAAATAGAGGCAGAACAGGAAATTAAGTACATTTAATGAAAATAACGTATTAAGGACTTCCATGCTGCCTTGTTTGCTCCCAAACTTGTTTGGCCTCAGAAATTAAGGATGAAATAATTCCTCCGAGGCTGGTGTCCCTTCACCAAATTTAGATGTATTTACATAGTAAACAACACTCAGACAGGTACTTCCTCGTACAGAGTATAAACCTGGAGTGCCAGTAACCTTGACACTCCACATTATATACAAGGTAGGGCTCCTGTAATTGGACAAGTCATTACTGGGTTAATCTGGGAGTTTCTATTCTGAGGTCCACATTGTGGGCCTCATTAAAGTCATTGAATCCCTCCCCTTGGCGGTTCATTCGCCTTGAGAGCTTCTTGAGGCTTTTAAGCACCGGATCTGGTTCCTCAAGATCTGTATCTGATGTAGGCGGGGTGTAGTGAACTCTTGAGTGCACTAAGGCCTGAGTTCATTCCCTTCTTCGGTTGTTAAGGGAGTAGGCTTGGCTATGTTCGCCATGTCCATTTTAGACTGAGAGATTCCAATGACTGGAAACAGAGCGGAAGCCTGCGAGTCCCAGAAGTTTTTCCAAGGCTCCCAACCTGCTGGGTATTGTTTGTCCCTGAGTGGTCTGAGAATTTAAGGCTTTCAAATGGTCCAGATATTTTCTCAGGATGGCATCCTCTACATGGACTTTGTATGAAACTGGTCCTATGCTCGAGTTAACTGTGCCTTTTACCCATGCGGGGCCATTCCTAAGATTCTTTAATAATAATTTAACATCCGCCGTTGAGTGTCTCTCATGGCTGGTGTTGTTGTGGACTTGGCATTAGACTTCTTGATGCCTTTCCACCCTCCCCCCCCATGTTCAGGAAGATCAAGCTCCACCTAATGTGGAGTCATTTGCCCATGAGCAACTCGGCTGGCACTATTCCGGTCATTACATGGGGGTTGTTCTGGAAATGAACAGTAACCTGGAAAGTTTGTTGTCCAAAGAGGCTACAGACTGTTTCTTTAAGCCCGCTGACAAGGTCTGGACCACTCTTTCTGCAAGGCTGTTAGATGATGGATAATATGGCACTGTCCTAATGTGCTGAATTCCATTTGACTGCATAAAATAGGTGAATTCCTGGCTTGTAAAGAAAGGTTCATTATCAGAAACCAACACCCCTGGGGTTCTGTGTGTCACAAAGGAGGCATGAAGTTTCTCTACCGTCATTCTCGTATTCGACAAATGCACCCTGTATACGTCCATCCATTTGGAATGGGCATCTACAATTATGAGGAACATCGAGCCATGAACGGAACAGCATAATCGACGTGTAGCCAGATCCAAGGCCTACCCGGCAATTCCCAAGGGTGTAGAGGAACTGGTGGTGGTGACTTCTGCCCTTTTTAGTATTGCTGACATTGACCCACAAGCGTGGCTACGTCCATATCAACGCCTGGCCACCAGACACAGCTCCTTGCGAGCACCTTCATTTTGGTCACTGGTGAAATGCAGCCAGGATGGGATGCAGGACGACAACAACATAGAACATAACAGTGCAGTACAGGCCCTTCGGCCGTCGATGTTGCGCCGACCAGTGAAACCAATCTAAAGCCCATCTAACCTACACTATTCCAATATAATCCATATGTTTATCCAATGACCATTTAAATGCCCTTAACGTTGGCGAGTCTACTACTGCTGCAGGCAGGGTATTCCACACTCTTACTACTCTCTGAGTGAAGAACCTATCTCTGACATCTGTCCTATATCTATCACCCCTCAATTTAAGGCTATGTCCCCTCGTGCTAGCTATCACCATCCGAGGAAAAAGGCTCTCACTATCCACCCTATCTAATCCTCTGATTATCTTGTATGCCTCTATTAAGTCACCTCTTAACCTTCTTCTCTCTAACGAAAACAACCTCAAGTCCCTCAGCCTTTCCTCATACAACCTTCCCACCATACCAGGCAACATCCTAGTAAATCTCCTCTGCACCCTTTCCAATGCTTCCATATCCTTCCTATAATGAGGCGACCAGAACTGTACACAAGACTCCAAGTGCGGCCGCACCAGAGTTTTGTACAGATGCAACATGACCTCCTGGCTCCGAAACTCAAACCTTCTACCAATAAAAGCTAACACACCGTACGCCTTCTTAACAACCCTATCAACCTGAGTGCCAACTTTCAGGGATCTATGGACATGAACACCGAGATCTCTCTGCTCATCCACACTACCAAATATCTTACCATTAGCCCAGTACGCTGTAATCTTGTTACTCCTTCCAAAGTGAATCACCTCACACTTTTCCGCATTAAACTCCATTTGCCACCTCTCAGACCAGCTCTGCAGCTTATCTATGTCCCTCTGTAACCTGCAACAACCTTCCGCACTGTCCACAACTCCACCAACTTTAGTGTCATCCGCAGATTTACTAACCCATCCTTCTACGCCCTCATCCAGGTCATTTATAAAAATGACAAACAGCAGTGGCCCCAAAACAGATCCTTGCGGTACACCACTAGTAACTGAACTCCAGGATGAACATTTCCCATCAACCACCACCCTCTGTCTTCTTACAGCTAGCCAATTCCTGATCCAAACCACTAAATCACCCTCAATCCCATGCGTCCGTATTTTCTGCAATAGCTTACCGTGGGGAACCTTATCAAACTCTTGACTCTCATAAGAGTATGCCATCTTTTATGGTAAGCTGCTCTCTCTGACTCCAACATGGGTGGAATTCGAGCTGTAACAGGCTTTTGGTTTCCCCGGTCAACACTAGCTGTTTCAATTTCGAGGGAACTGGATCTTTTTGAGTCCACAGTCAAATGTTATTTGCTCCCACTGGGAGTGTTTCCAAAACATTCATTGTCATTACAGTCTCTCCCATTGGGGGTACCACTGGTGGGGTGTCTGCTAAAAGTAGCCAACTCAAGGCATCTGAATTAGCAACTCGGCCTGCTGGACAATGTTCCAATTGGTAATTGTAGGCGGCCAGTAATTAGTAACAAAGCCAATCGCTGGATTCGGGCTGATGATATGGGTGGCACAGCCTTGTCCTCTCTTCGCAGTCCCAGTAGTGGCTTGTGGTCTGTGATAATGACAAATTTTCAGACATAAAGATACTGGTAGAATTTTTTTCACACCAAATATCACCGCCAACCCTTCTTTTTTAACGTGGGTGTATTTGTGTTCCCTGATAGCCAAGGTCATTGAAGCATATGCAATTGGTTGTTCCTCTCCATTTGGCCAATATTGTCCTGATGCCATACGAAGATGCATTGCAGGCAGTAATAGTTCTTTCCTGGGATCATAATGTGCCAGAATGTTTGACAGGGAAAGTTGTTGCTTTACTTTATTGAAAGCCAAGGAGTGACTGGGAAACCACTCCCAAGGCTGATCCTTTTTTAATTGTTGGTGTAATGAAGCCAGGATGGAGGCAAGGTTGGGTATAAATCTCCCGTAGTAGGAGAGGGGAGGGGGAGGATCTAGTTGTGGTCCATGTTGAGACCAACAACATAGGCAAGAATAGACGAATGGTCCTATTTGGGGAATATCAGGAATTAGGAACAAAATTAAATAAGAAGTCCTCAAGGGTAATAGTCTTTGGATTATTACCTGAGACACGTGCAAATCAGCATAGAGCTAAGAAAATTAGCAAAGTAAACATGTGGCTAAGGGATTGGTGTGGGAAAGAGACGTTTCATTTTGTGAGGCACTGACATCAGTATTGGGACAGGAAGCAACTGTACCGTTGGGATGGACTCCACCTGAACCGATCTGGGACCAGTGTTCTAGCGGAAAGGCTAAATTGGGTGGTCACAAGGACTGTAAACTGGCAAAAGGGAGGAGAGAGCTCGGGGGAAGTAAATATAGTTTCAAAACAAGTAACAGGACAGAGAGTAAAGAAACAATCAGGAATCCTACTTCATGGATTGATAGGACTATTAGAAGTATATTGATTAAAGCAGAAGAGAGAAATACTAAACAGGTGAAAAAAGCATCAGTGCCGAGAGACAAGTTAGAGTGTGTAGCACAATTAAGGGTTCTATACATAAATGCATGAGTGTAAGGAATATATTAAATGAGCTGCTGGTACAAATTCAAATTGGAAATTATGATATTGTCGCCACTGCTATAGGATGGTTGAGGCTGGGAACTAAATATACTGGGTTATAAGGTATATATGACAGATAGGGAGAATGGCAGAGGGGTGGAGGAGCCTTACTGATTAGAAACAAAATCACTTCAAAGGTGAGGGAGAATATAATGAGGGGAAAGTATACAGTTGAGATCTTATGGGTGGAATGGAGGAACAGTAAAGGATCTAAAGTTGTAATAGATGTTGTGTATAGACCCCTCAGTAGCAGCTCTGAAATGCTAGATTGTATAAATACAGAAATTAGGCAAATGTGTAGCAAAGGCAGAGTCGTATTAATAGGAGTTTTTAAACTTTAACATAGATTAGGAGAAGCATGCAAGCATTGGGTTTCGGCACAATGCCACACGCTGGATTTCTGCTCTATCTGCTAATTCACACTGCTTTAGGAGCTGTGATAATCTAGTGGTGAAATCCAAAGGGGGTTCCCCGCGCACTTTCAAACCCCACTCACAGTGAGTGTGATTTGAGCTGTTTACTCGGCTCCCCAGGGAAACCACTGACTCGAGAATGAACCTCAGAAAGGTAGTGAATTTCTCAAGTGTGTCCGGGATCATTTCTGACAGCAGTATGTCCTGGATGCAACAAGGGGACAAGAACTGCTGCCTCACAGCGCCAGGGACCCTGGTTCGATTCCTGGCTTGGGGTCACTGTCTGTGTGGAGTCTGCACGTTCTCCCTGTGTGTCTGCGGGTTACCTCTGAGTGCTCCTGTTTACTCCCACAGTCCGAAAGACATGCTGGTCAGGTCCATTGGCCATGCCAAAATCTCCTTCGGTGTACCCAATCAGGCGCCAGAGTGTGGCAACTAAAGCATTTTCACAGTAACTTCATTGCAGTGTTAATGTAAGCCCACTTGTGACACTAAGCTTTTATCCAGCATTTTCTATTTTTAACCTCCTTTTCATCGTTAGGATTCATGCACCTAAAAAAAACCTTGCATAGGATATTAATATCAAAAAACTACCAGAATCTCAGGAACAGAGTGTCACTTCAATGTTATAATTATGAACTCACCTCTCCAGAGAAGGTTAATTGGTTGCTCTGGAAACTGTAGTGAGTGAAAAAGGAACAAACATGTTTGTGTCAGACTGAGGTCAAGTTTTGTGAATTTGCTGATTCAATCCCCCACCTCCCCCCCCCCCCGCCCCGCCCCCGCACAATTTATCTCCTGCTCCAGTATTTATAAATTATATGTAATTTATGAATACTTCCCCTCAAGTGATTTTTTTTTAATCTCTACCCTATCAGACCTCTTCACCATTCTACAGACCTCCATTAGGTCAATCAGAAATGTGAGGAGAAAATGAAGATCATATCAGCCCCTAAAGAAAATATCCCAGCTTGTTCAGTCTTTCCTAATAGTTAGAACCTTTCAATTTTGGCAATCTTTGTTAATCTTTTTCACACCTTTGCTGGGCTTCAATAATTTTGATCCTCTAAATTAGGATGAAGGGCAAGCTAAAAGGTTGAAAAACAAGAGAGGCTTCAAAGGTTTAAGATTATATTGAAATGAAGTTTTCTTTTAGCTATTCCTAATAATGTTTGATGTATATCTTGATATACAACAGAGGCATTTCAGTTGATTGACAGTGATGTGACCAAATGCAATGCCATCTACATCCCTGAAGACATGGGGAAATTTAGTGAGGAGTATTTTAAATCCAGGAACATAGCTTATAGTCAAAGTATTTTTTTAAAATGAGTTTAAAAAAAGAGAGATATGCACCTGTGAGAATTCAATACATGCAACTATTGTTAATTTTGAAGACTGTAGAAAAAATCTTACTGGGAACTTATGCAATGCTCAAATCTCAAATATTGTTCAGAGGTGCAATCTAGTTAATAAACTGCAATTGTTGCAAAGCACATCCAAAATCTGACAGTAAAGAAAAGCCCCTCCAGATGAATTATTAATCTGTAAAAAACAGTCTTCTGCCATGCATTATCTTTGTCATCTGAGTTGATTTCCCAGAGCAATATTTGTGTAGCAGCAATGGTATTTTACCTGAACTATGACATTTTATAGGAACCAAAGCATCAGAGCTGATTAAAAATGATGCTAAATTTAAGTGACATTTGCTTTTAGATAAACCTAGAATCTTCTGTTTCAAAATATGCTCACTTTGAATATTAGTTCCAATGTTTTTCATGCTCATCGTGCTCATCTTTTGTGCACTACTTTACAAGTGTTTATTTTAAATAATTTAGTAAAGTAGCAGGCAGAGATTTATGTTAAGCTTTTATATTGTAATATATGTAACCCAAGTTGAAGCTGTAGATACCAATATTTTGGGGGTTTAATTCTTCCAGTTCTTGGTTTACTTTTCTCCCCTTCTCTGCTTTCACAAAGTCTTATAAGTAAATTTTTCTAATTCTGCCCTTCATCCCAAGAGCATCTTTTGGAAAATCAAAGACACATTTCCCCATTTTAAATCTTCCACACTGAATGATGTTCTGACATACTTCTGATGGTTATGGCCAACAGCACAGAGGGAAAAGTTGGTTGGGTTATAGTTCCACAGGCAGTAGATGCTCTTCTATACATTCTCAACTTGCTATAATTTGTTTGTGTGTTGACAATTGTGACTTCACCTATACACATACATATCTAGAGTGGTCCTTGAGTAGTGACAGAGAGAACCTTAGTGCAGTATTTTTGATCAGTCAATATAATCACTCCAGTCAAATAAAAACAATGCTAAATTAGCTAAGTTGGCAAAAATGGATTTTCTTTCATGATTCCTAAGAAATAGAAAAGATGCTACAAACATCACCATTCAGGAAACATGCTATTAAGTTCTGTATTACTGTAAGTAATGTACACAAAGTGTAGTTCTCTTGAAATATTTGTATATATGGAAAGAGATGCAAAATTCAATTATGAAATGACTGCATAATAAAGCCATCTTTCTGGATTCAATACTAAAGAATTTAGGAAAGGAGTTGAGAAACCTGCTTCAGCCATGCACAACTGAAGACCAGTTGTGATACAACTTAGATTATTTTGGGCTTTGATGACGTAAATCTGATGATAAATGTCAATAATGACAAACTGAAATCAATAACTAGGCATTTCTCGGTTGTTGCACTGATGCTTAAAACATTGTAAATAGAATAGGAACACAAGCAATTATGTCATTGAGGCAAAGCAATTTGGTCCATTAAATCTCCACACGCCATGCAAAATTTGCTCTATTAAGGATTTGAGTGCACTTTTTATAATCAGTTGCAGGAAAGTTTCTATTTTACTTGTCCTTGTCAGAGACTAACATCTGTATTTTGCCAACATTTACAGATGTGGTTAACCATGTGATGATGACCTGATGATATGTTTTTGTGATGCTGATGAGGGACAGATATTGACCAGGGCACTAGGGGGTAACACCCCTGCTTATCTTCTAGTAGAGTCGTGAGATCTTTTACATGCTCATGAATAGGCAGATGGAACCTCAGTTTTATGTCTCATCAGAAAGATGGCATCTCCAGCCACGCACTGTACTGCATTGGAGTGTCAACCTTGATTTTTATGCACTCAAGCCCTGGCATGGAACTTGAATCCAGGACCTTGGGTTCTGAGGCAAGCGTGCTACCAGCTGAGGCATAGCTTACACTGTAATTATGTAGTTCTGCATTTCTCCTGGACGCCAAAGATAATTGACTAATTTACAGCACATTGTAAGATCACAAATTAATTTGGGACAAATTCCCAAGTGCAACATTCAATTTGTCTTTAAATGATTCTGTAATTTTTATCTGTACTACTCTATTTTACCCACTTGTTGATTGGTCTGTGAGGAGAACTTATTGATTTATGCTAACATTATCTTATTTATAATTTGTCACTGAGCTCTTGGTTTTCCTCCTCCTATTTAATTTAAACTAATATTTTTGGTTTACTTTCAAAGCATGTCTTTCCACTGGTAGAGAGTACAGGACTAAGGGACTAATTTAAAAATTAGAACCAAACATTTCAGCAACGAATTAAGAAACACCTCTTCTTGCAAAGTGTGATAGATATTTGGAATTTTCTTTCACAAATGGTCATGGATGTTAGAGCAAATATTAATTTTCAAAACCAAGCTTGATGGATTTTCTTAGGCAAAGTTGATAAGATATATTTTAGGTCACAGATCAGCCACTGAATGACAGATAGGCTCGAGGGGCTAAATGGGCAACCTATGTTCCAAAGCAACCTTTCTGTTTCCATTAATATCTTGAATTCTTTGATCAAAGCATTCTTTAACCATTCAAACTTCAGGGAATATAATCCTAAATTATTTAACCTTTGCTTGTAGTTTAAGTGGGCAGCACGGAGGCACAGTGGTTAGCACTGCTGCCTCACAGTGCTAGGAACCCGGGTTCAATTCCTTGATTGGGTCACTGTCTGTGTGGAGTCTGCACGTTCTCCCCGGTGCAGCGTGGGTTTCCTCTGGGTGTCCCGGTTTCCTGCCACAGTTCAAAGATGTGCTGGTTAGGTGCATTGGCCATACTAAATTCTCCCTCAGTGTACCCGAATAGGTGCCGGAGTGTGGCGACTAGGGGATTTTAACAGTAACTTCATTGCAGTGTTAATGTAAGCCTACTTGTGATACTAATAAATGAACTTAAGTCCAGGAAATCTAAATCATATTCTTCCAAGGGCATGATATCCTTCCTTAAACATGGTGCTCAGAACTGCTCACAGTACTCCTGGTGTAGAACATAGAACATAGAACATTACAGCGCAGAACAGGCCCTTCGGCCCACGATGTTGCACCGACCAGTTAAAAAAAAAAACTGTGACCCTCCAACCTAAACCAATTTCTTTTCGTCCATGAACCTATCTACGGATCTCTTAAACGCCCCCAAACTAGGCGCATTTACAACTGATGCTGGCAGGGCATTCCAATCCCTCACCACCCTCTGGGTAAAGAACCTACCCCTGACATCGGTTCTATAACTACCCCCCCTCAATTTAAAGCCATGCCCCCTCGTGCTGGATTTCTCCATCAGAGGAAAAAGGCTATCACTATCCACCCTATCTAAACCTCTAATCATCTTATATGTTTCAATAAGATCCCCTCTCAGCCGCCGCCTTTCCAGCGAAAACAATCCCAAATCCCTCAGCCTCTCCTCATAGGATCTCCCCTCCATACCAGGCAACATCCTGGTAAACCTCCTCTGCACCCTCTCCAAAGCCTCCACATCCTTCCTGTAATGTGGGGACCAGAACTGCACACAGTACTCCAAGTGCGGCCGCACCAGAGTTGTGTACAGTTGCAACATAACGCTACGACTCCTAAATTCAATCCCCCTACCAATAAACGCCAAGACACCATATGCCTTCTTAACAACCTTATCTACTTGATTCCCAACTTTCAGGGATCTATGCACACATACACCTAGATCCCTCTGCTCCTCCACACTATTCAAAGTCCTCCCGTTAGCCCTATACTCAACACATCTGTTATTCCTACCAAAGTGAATTACCTCACACTTCTCCGCATTAAACTCTATCCGCCACCTCTCGGCCCAACTTTGCAACCTGTCTAAGTCTTCCTGCAAACTACGACACCCTTCCTCACTGTCTACCACACCACCGACTTTGGTGTCATCAGCAAATTTGCTAATCCACCCAACTATATCATCCAGATCATTAATAAATATTACAAACAGCAGTGGCCCCAAAACAGATCCCTGAGGTACACCACTTGTAACCGCACTCCATGATGAATATTTACTATCAACCACCACCCTCTGTTTCCTATCCGCTAGCCAATTCCTGATCCAATTTCCTAGATCACCCCCAATCCCATACATCTGCATTTTCTGTAGAAGCCTACCATGGTGAACCTTATCAAACGCCTTACTAAAATCCATATATACCACGTCCACTGCCTTGCCCCCATCCACCTCCTTGGTCACTTTCTCAAAAAACTCAATAAGGTTAGTAAGGCACGACCTACCTGCCACAAAACCATGCTGACTATCACCTATCAATTCATTACTCTCCAAATAACTATAAATCCTATCCCTTATAATTTTTTCCAACATCTTGCCGACAACAGAAGTGAGACTCACCGGTCTATAATTTCAGGGACTCACCGGTCTATAATTGGTCCACCAATGGTTTTGTATAGCTGAAGGGTGACTCTACTTCCCTCTGCTCTAGTCCACAAGATAAAACGACCAGAATTCCAAATATTTTCTGTCCTTGTTCATGATACTTTATGTAACTGCACTCACAATTCCAAACTTTTCCACATTTGGAAAGAATCCTGCTCTCTCCTTTTCAGATTCAAACTGGATGATGTCCCCATTTGTCTACATCAATATCCATTTGCCATAGTTTTGACAATTCACTTAATTTAGCAATAGTGAGAAAAGTTATAGCATATGAAATATGTGAGAAAAATTGCAGCTGATGGAATGAAAGGGACAATAGCAAGATGGATACAAAATTGACTGAATAATAGGAAGCAGAGAGTAATTGTCAATGGATATTTTTCAGGCTGGAGGAAGGTTTGTTGTGGTGTTCCCAGGGGGTCAGTATTGGGGTGCTTGCTTTCCCTGATATATACTAATAATCAAGATCTTGGTTTGCAGGGAACAGTTTCAGAATTTGTAGATGATACAAAACTTGGAAGTATTGTAAAATATGAAGAGGACAGGTTATGGGGGTAGAGCAGGGTGAGTGAGCCTGTGTAAGATGCTCTTTCGCAGAGTGCAGACTCAATGGGCTGAATGGCATCCTTCTGCACTGTAGGGATTCTATGATTCAGAACAGTGTAAAAATTCAGTTCTTGAATGGGTAAATAGGTGGCAGATTAGGTTTAATGCCGAGAAATATGAGGTGATGTATTTTGGTAGGAAGAACATGGAGAGACAATATAAAAATTCTGAAAGGGGTGCAGGAGCAGAGGCAACTAAGTGTATATGTACATAGATCATTGAAGGTGACAGGACAGGTGGAGAGAGCAATTAATACAGCAGATAATATTCTGGGCTTTATTAACAGGGGCATAGAGCACAAGTACCAAGAAAGTTATATTGATCTTATGCTAGGCACCAATTAGACCTCAGCTGGAATAGTATGTACAGTTCTGGTTGCCACATTTTAATTCATTTACGGGATGTGGGCATCGCTGGCTATGTTAGCATTTATTGCCCATCACTAGTTCCCCTTTAGAAGCTGCCTTCTCGAACCGCTGCAGTTCCTGAGTAATGGGTACATCCACATTGCTGTTAGGGAAGGAACCCCAGGATTTTGTCCCAGTGACAGTGAGGAATGATGATATATTTCCAAATCAAAATGGAGTGAGGAATGATGATATATTTCTGAATCAAAATGGTGAATAACTTGGAGGGGAGCTTCCGGTTGGTGATGTTCCCAGATATCTGCTGCTCTTGTCCTTCTAGATGGTACTGGTCATGAGGTTGGAAGATGCTGCCTAAGGAAACTTGGTAAATTTCTGCAGTGCATCTTGTAGATGGTACACATTGCTTCTACTGTGTGTCAGTGGTGGAGGGAGTGAATGTTTGTGAAAGGGTAGCAATCAAGTGGACTGCTTTGTCCAAGATAGTGCCATGCTTCTTCAGTGTTGTTGGAGCTACACTTGTCCAGGCAACTATTACTCTCCTGAGTCGTGCCTTGGACAGGCTTTGGGGAATCAGGAGGTGAGTTACTCACAACAAGATTCCTAGCTTTTGACCTGATCTGGTAGCCACAGTATTTAACTGGCTAGTCCAGTTCTGTTTCTGATCAATGGTAGCACCCAGGATGTTGATATTAGGGGGGAATTCAGTGATGGTAATGCCACTGAATGTCAAGGGGTAATGGTTGGATCCATTCTTATTGGGGATGGTCATTGCCTGGCATTTGTATGCTGCAAATGTTATTTGCCACTTGTCAACCCAAGTCTGGATTGTTCAGGTCTTGCTGCATTTGGAAATGGACTGCTTCAGTATCTGAGGAGTTGCGAATGGTATCGAACATTGTGCAGTCTTCAGCAAACGTCCCCACTTCTAATCTTATAAAGAACAAAGAGCAAAGAATAGTATCGCACAGGAACAGGCCCTTCAATCCACCAAGCTTGCGCCAATACATGATGCCTTTCTAAAGACCTTTTGCCTCTACATGATCTGTATCCTTCTTTTCCCTGCCTATTCATGTATCTACAATGGAAGGAAGGTCATTGATGAAGCAGCTGAAGATGCTTGGGCCCAGGAAACTACCTTAATGAACCCCTGCAGTGAGATGATCAACCTCCAATTACCACAACCATCATTTTTTGTGCCAGTTATGACTCCAAACAGCAGAAGGTTTTTCCCTCTGATCCTCATTGACTCCAGTTTTGCTAGGACTCCTTAATGCCATACCCAGTCAAATGCTGCCTTGATGTCAAAGAGTCACTCTCACTTCACCTGAGCAAAAAAACAATGTCAATCCAATAAAGTAATAATTTTAAAAGTGAGGAATAAATAAATACGACCATTGGAGGGCAAGAGTGCAGCTTTGGTTGATAAGTGGCAAGTAACATTCTTGCCACACATGTCAGGCAATGACCATTTTTGTTTGTTCATTCATGGGATGTGGGCGTCGCTGGCTGTGCCAGCATTTATTGCCCATCCCTGAGGGCAGTTAAGAGTCAACCACATTGCTGTGGGTCTGGAGTCACATGTAGGCCAGACCAGGTAAGGATGGCAGATTTCCTTCCCTAAGGGACATTCGTGAACCAGGTGGGTTTTTACAGATCAACAATGGTTTTATGGTCAACATTAGACTTTTAATTGCAGATTTTTGTTGAATTCAAATTTCTCCACCTGCGTGTTGGGATTTGAACCTGGGTCCCTAGAGCATTACCCCGGGTCTCTGGATTACTAGTCCAAACAAAACCACTATGCCACTATCTCCAACAAGACAGAATCTAACCACCTCCCCTTGATATTCAACAACATTACTATTGTTGAATTCCCCACCACCATCATAGAAACATAGAAACATAGAAAAACTACAGCACAAACAGGCCCTTCGGCCCACAAGTTGTGCCGAACACATCCCTACCTTCTAGATCTACCTATAACCCTCCATCCTATTAAGCTCCATGTACTCATCCAGGAGTCTCTTAAAAGACCCTATTGAGTTCGCCTCCACCACCACTGACGGCAGCCGATTCCACTCGCCCACCACCTTTGGAATTACCATTGACCAGTAACTGAACTGAATAAATCATATAAATACTGTCGCTACAAGGACAGGTTTGAGGCTGGGAGTTCTGCGGCAAGTAACTCACCTCCCGATTCCCCAAATCCTGTTTACCATCTACAAGGCACAAGTTAGGAGCATGATGGAATACTCCCCACTTGCCACAACACTCAAGAGGTTTGACACCATCTAGGTTAAAGCAACCAACATGATCAGCACCTCATTCTCCACCTTAATCCTTCACAATCGGTGCGTAGTAACAGCACTGTGTATCATTTATAAAATGCACTACATCAACTTGGAAAGGCTCCTTCTAATGAACCATCTAAAAGAAATCCTGGAACTCCCTCCCTAACAGTACTGTCTGCTACTTATACCACATGGACCTGCAAAGATGCAAGAAGACAACTCACCACCACTTATTTAAGGTTAATTAGGGACAGACGATAAATGTTTGCCTTGTTAGTGATGCTCACATCCCAAGAAAAAATAAAGAAAAATTGTTACATTTTTGCATCAGTATTAACTAATTTGATGCCTGCAAATTTTAAACCGCGTGTCCAATTTCTGAATGTGAATTGTATAAGCAAATTGTAAACAACAGTGGTTCCGGTAGGGGTGGCAAACTACTGCCTCACAGCGCCAGGGACCCAGGTTCGATTCTCGGCTTGGGTCACTGTCTGTGCAGAGGCTGCATATTCTCCCCGTGTCTGCATGGGTTTCCTCCGGGTGCTCCGGTTTCTTCCCACAGTGCAAGAGACGTACTGGTTAGGTGCATTGGCCGTGCTAAATTCTCCCTCAGTGTACCCAAACAGGCACCGGAGTGTGGCAACTAGAGGATTTTCACAGTAACTTCATTGCAGAATTAATATAAGCCTACTTGTAACACTAATAAATAGACTTAAACTTTAAACTTGTGGAACAGCACTTGCAACCTACGTTTAAAGTCCTATTCTCTCCTTTCAGTTTGATAAACAAATCATTATCGATTACCCGTGACTCTATATGCTCTGACCTTATTCATGACTCTATTACCTTTGTTATGATGGCCACAAAGGCCATGGGGGATCATTGATAGATCTCCCCATTGGCTTTGTGGAGTACGAGCTTCCTTACTGAGCGAGCAGAGGCTTACCCATTGAGAAACAGTCAGCGGGGGCTTTTAAACCTGTTACTCAACCCAGGCCGGTGTTGTAGGCCCCGAGGCGAAGACTATCTGACTGAAAGCTAATAGACGCTACGACAACGGATGAATGAACACCGCTCGACAATCACCAGGCAAGACTGTTCTCTTCCTGTGGGGGAGCACTTCAGCGGTCACGGGCATTCAGCCTCTGATCTTCAGGTAAGCGTTCTCCAAGGCGGCCTTCACGACACACGACAGCGCAGAGTCGCTGAGCAGAAACTGATAGCCAAGTTCCGCACACATGAGGACGGCCTAAACCGGGATGTTGGATTTATGTCACATTATCAGTCACCCCCACAGCTTGCCTCCTGGACTTGCGGGCTATCCTGTCTGGAGACAATACACATCTCTTTAACCTGTGCTTAATGCTCCCTCCACCCACATTGTCTGTATCTTTAAGATCTGGTTGGCTGTAGGGATTCGCATTCTAATCAGTATTCTGTAACTTGATTTTGTGTCTCTGTGCCCTGTTTGAGAGCACATTTCCACTCCATCTGACGAAGGAGCAGCGCTCCGAAAGCTAATGGTATTTGCTACCAAATAAACCTGTTGGACTTTAACCCGGTGTTGTTAAAACTCTTACTGAAAGCTAATGGCACAGCCCTTCTCTTTGGTGCACAATAAAGGGTATTTTATGACGGAAAATTGGCATTTGGCTGAATTACTACATGGGCCACAATGAGAACATTTTTGTTTTTCCATCTCCCCCTCCAGACAACATTCTTAAATCAAACATCTTTTCTGGTCAGAAAAAGCCATTGCCAGGAATTCTCTGAACTCGCCTGCAGCTGGGGTTCTCCAGTCATGTTGCACTGAATGGAGATTTGATTGAATTCTGGCCATTATGTCTTTTTTGGGAAACTTGAACCCTATGACACCAGTGGAGAAGGCTGATCCCAATATACAGAGCGCATGTCTTACTTCATCCATGCTAACGACATTGGGGAAGTTTTGGGGAACACTTCAGTGGTCACAGGCATTCGACCTCTGATCTTCGGTTAAGCGTTCTCCAAGGCGGCCTTCACGACACATGACAACGCAGAGTTGCTGAGCAGAAACTGATAGCCAAGTTCCACACACATGAGGACGGCCTCAACCGGGATCTTGGGTTCATGTCACACTATCTGTAATCCCCACGACTTGCCTGGGCTTGCAAAATCTCACTGACTGTCCTGTCTGGAGACAATACACATCTCTTTAACCTGTGCTTAACGCTCTCTCCACTCACATTGTCTGCATCTTTAAGACTTGATTACCTGTAAAGACTCGCGTTCCAACCATTATTTTGTAAATTGAGTTTGTGTCTTTATATGCCCTGTTTGTGAACAGAACTCCCACTCACCTGACAAAGGAGCAGCGAGCACTCCGAAAGCTAGTGGCTTTTGCTACCAAATAAACCTGTTGGACTTTAACATGGTATTGTGAGACTTCTAATTGTTCTGCCCCAGGACAGCATCCAATATTAACGGAAATACATAATGGCCACCCAGGAGTATCCAAAATGAAGATGCTGACTAAGAGTTACGTCTGATGGCCTGGTCTTGACGCTGACATCACAGACTTGATGAAACAATGTGACCTATGCCCGGAAAATCAAAAACTCCCTCTCTCAGCCTCCCATGGGAGTGGCCTGACAGGTCATGAGTGTGCGTACATGTGGGCTTTGGAGGTCCCTGTATGGGTTCCATGTTTTTAATCATGGTAAACGTACACTCCAAGCAATTGGAGGTGCACCACATGAATTTCACAACATCTCAGGCTATGATAGAGAAATTACAACAAAACTTCAGCACACACAGAATACCAGAAGTCCTGGTTTCTGATAATGGCATAGCCTTTACTAGTGGTGATTTCCAGAACTTCATGCTGTCCAAGGGTATCTGAGACATCCAAACTGCACCTTATCGCTCATAGTCAAATGGACTGGCAGAGCGGGTGGTTCAAACCTTCAAAAATAGCATGAAGAAACAACTGGTGGTATCCATGGCTTTTGTTCAATTATAGGACCACACCACGCACAACAACAGGTGTTGCCCCAGTGGAGCTGTTAATGTGACCAGAGGATTAAACCTGTTAGTCCCAGACTTGACAAGGAGGGTGGGTCCCAACAAGAAAACCAAAAAAGAAATTATGATTCTGCAAGAACAGAAAGAACTTTTGCAATAGGTGATCTGGTTCAAGTGAGAAACTTTGGGGATGGTCCTACTTGGGTTCCTGGGATCATTATGGAGAAACAGGGGGGGTCAGTATCTTACAAGGTTAAAGCCCTGGGGCAGCACAGTGGCACAATGGTTAACACTGTTGCCTCACACCACTAGGGACCCGTGTTCAATTCCAGCCATGGGTGACTGTTAGTGTGGAGTTTGCACGTTCTCCTGGTGTCTACATGGGATTTCTCCGAGTGCTCCGGTTTCCTCCCACAGTCCAAGGATGTGCAGGTTAGGTTGATTGGTATGTAAAATTGCCCCTTTTTGTCCCAAGATGTGTAGGTTGGGGGATTAGTGGGGTTAAATACATTGGGTTATGGGTAAAATGCTCGATCAGAGATTTGGTACAGACACAATGGACTGAATGCCTCCTTCTGTACTGCAGGAACTCTATGATTCTAAGTGGTCTACAGTTTGAGTTAGGTCAGTGTTTACACTCCTGATTGTTATCCATTGGGCTCTGCTGTGACAGTCAGCATTTAGACATTGAATAAGGAACGAATATGATTCTATGTGCAGCATAGGTTGATTGGCCATGCTAAATTACTCCTTAGTGTCCCAAGATGTGTAGGTTAAGGGGAATAGTAGAATAAATAGGTAGGGTTATGGGAATAGTCACTGGGTAAGATGAGCCTGTGCAGACTAGATGGGCCGAATGGTCTGCTTCAGCACTGTGGGGATTCTATGTCTAAAACCTTAAAGAAGCACTTGGACCCTTCCAAAGTCAGGGAGTCCTCACTACCGGCCATGAAGATGGCCACTGCCAGTGTCAGCATTCAACTCGAAGCTGACTCCATGTTAGCCCTTGTGAATAGTTAAGGTTCGGACTCAGAGATGGAAGCTGAGAAAGTGGGTTCCAGGCTGAAACAGAAGCTGAGGAGGAATCCTCATCGGTAACTCTGCGATGCGTCCTCTGGAAACAAAGGTCCCCTGTTCGGTTTACACCGCCTGACCCAGTGACGGACCTCAGACTGAACGATAAACAATGGAAATAACCTGCTCGCAGTGGGGGTGCTGGGAGAGACATGGACCTAGGAGGGGAGGGATGCTATAATGGTCACGAAGGTCTTGGGGGATCATCAATAGATCTCCTCGTGGGTTTTGTGGAGTATGAGCTTCCTCACTGAGCAAGAAGAGGCTCACTTAACGAGAAGTGGTCAATGGGGAATTTTGAACATGTTGCTCAACTCAGACCAGCATTGTAGCTCCCAAGGCACAGACTGTCTGGCTGTAGGCCACAAGTGCAGCCCTTCTCTTTGCATGGCAAAGGGTGTTTGGGGACAGGAAACTGGCGTTTGGCTGAATTCCTATAGCTTGAGTGAAGGCTTTTGAAAATCCAAATATATTACATTTACAATGTTAAATTTTCTGTTCTTGTGTCACAAAAGTAGGACTGAATAATTCACCTGAAAGACACTTCCATAGCTAAAAAAAACAAATAGACCGAATGGCCTACTCCTGCTTCTATTTTCTATGTTTCTATGACTGTGATGCCTGTGTTGACTGCAACATGCTTTCCTCAGAGCTTTCCTCTGAGATGTCATTGGAGCTTTCATTGGACATCATAGCAGGAGCAATGGGGGGGGGGGGGGGTGGGCACTGACCTCTGATGGTCCAGCCTCATCATGGTCGTTTCCTGCAACAAAGGACACATGGTCCAGTGCAAGGGGGTGACAAGTGTCTGGGCAAATTGCAGCTTACTTGTGATATGTCATATGAATGAAGGTTTTGTGGATTGTCACTTTGATGGTGAACCCCAACCTGGCTGTCTGTCATGGTTCTACCCTCGGCCTTCCCTGAAATCTCCAGTGCTCGCTCCTTGAATAGCGTGAGAATTCGCAGCTCAGGAACCCCACGTCTTCTCCAGCTCCCAGCAATTATGGGCTGCCTTCTCCTGCGACGATTGAAAGCTGGTGGCTGGAAGTGCCCGTGATGTCGGGGGTGTGGGCAATCAGATGGTGTATGTCGGTACTGTGCCTCGACAGGCAGGGTTTGTCAAGGGGAGGTGGCAGAGAGGTTGGCAGCAGGTGCTGGGGGGGGGAGGGGTCAGGTGTTGGAAGGCCATGGAGTGTTAGGGAGTTGATCAACATGGAAATTCCAGGTGCGACAGATAGGATCGATGCCAGGACAGGCTGGACACACCCTTCCTGTCCAAAGGAGGTTGTTCAGTTTCTCCCAACATTGGGTGCTGGTCCTTCCTGCCAGTGTATGGGCACTGACCACCGCCTCCCGGGCCGCATTGCCGACCCAGCCCTGGGTCGTCGCCTGTCTTGGGGGAAGAAAATGGCCTTCCTCTCCTCAACTGCATTCAGCAGACTGCACAGCTCTCCTTACGTGAACCTTGGGGCTGTTCTTCATGGTGCTATCTTCATGGCGTGACTGACTGTGAGCCGATCACAGTGATTAAATGCAGCTCCCCCTTGATAACGCCGCACACTGCGGACACTTTGGACAAGTCACACTCCTGGAGGGTCCATAACAGCATGAATTGCATACAGGCTCTTTAATTGAAAGATTGCAGTGAAGGGCGTGCAGAAAAGACTAGCACGTAGAACTCCCATTTTTAGACTTTTATGACACTTGGGGCACGATCTTATGACCTCTTCCTGCCCCTTGTTCGAAGAAATGAGGTGATAAGAATGTGTGCAAAGCAAAATTTCAGAAACGTGTCCAGTTTCACGCCAGTTCTGATCTTACCAGCTACTTTTCCAGGCATGAACAGCTTCCAAAATGGGTGAGACCTCAATTTGCATGATTTGAATGCATTACAATATAATTAGCGAGTGCAGCACGCAATCGAGCCCCCTTATTTACATTAACCACCTTATCGGTCAGATGTCCCACCAGTGAGAATTACAGCTGCTCCATATCAGTGATTTTCAGGTGTAGCAGTGACAAAGAGAAGCAAGGAGGTGAGTACCACTGAGCACGAACGTCCTGGGTGCAGGAGGTCTCAGCTGCAGCCATGGTGGTGTGGGGGACTTGCCTGGGTGCAAGGATTTGGGTGCTGGTCTGGGGATCCAGCGATCAGGGGTCAGCGTTGGCTTGGGATCGTGTTGCACATATTCCCCCTGCCCACTGAACAACCCCCAAGGGGTTGCATATGAGGTTGATCCGCCAACCCCACTGACATCGCCAAGGTTACCCTGCCAACTATCTGCTGGACAAGCTCTGTGGCCGACTGCTGACATCCCATCCCAGCCCCACTAACAGAAACAAGCAGCAGCTCTGTCAGCTGCTGCTTCAATCAAGGGAGCTCAGCTGGTGTCAATACAGCTCCTCACACTGCATGGACTCTGCAGTGCTGCCTTTGATGGCGACCCATCTTGTGTTAGTCACGACGTGCTGCTCTCCCTGATGTCTGAATTGCTAGCCATTCCTGGGAGCTACTGCAGCAGATATTCAGGTGGGTGCACCCATGCCTATGCTTCAAGGGTTCGCAATGGGGATCCCCGCACAGTCACCTGTATGCTCGCCATGCCCCCCCCCCCATGGTGAGGATACAGTGTCTGTCACCAATCCATTAAGGTGGCATATGGCACCGGGGATGGTGTTGAATTGTCACCGTCCACACTCATGGGGACACAAGTTGCTAGGAGGGAGTGTGGGTCCCAGGATGGATAACCTCATGGACTGTCTCTCCCCCCACCAATGGGCACTGCCAGATGGGCACTGCCCAGTCATGTGGAGGCTTCAATGGTCTCCAAACACCAGCCCCCACCTCAGCCTGGTCTCCACTGGTACCATATTTAAAGTAGCTGGGAGAATCCGGCATCGAACAGGCTATGCATATTTTAATGCTATTTCAGAGGGGAAAAGGGCTAGCTGTCTGCGACTGGTGGATAGCCAATTAGACATCTTTAAGGGCCTATTTAGGTCACTCTGCCTATGCCTACTGGGATTTCTGCTCTGCACACAGTCCCCTGCTGAAGATAAAACCAGCAATATTTTACCTGATGAAGGAGCGGTGTCCTGAAAGCTCATGCTACCAAATAAATCTGTTGGACTCTAACCTGGTGTTGTGAGACTACTTATTGTGCCTACCCAAGTCCAATACCAGCAACTCCACATCAAGATAAAACTGGCAAGAGATGGAGGTGGCCACCAGGTGGCAGAACCACGGACCATCATTTAACCATCATTAAAGTTACTTCACAGCTGCAGATCTGTGGATATATTCTCCCCTCTTCAATGATAGCCTTCAGATGTGGCTTCTTTGCAATTTAAAGTATTTAAAATGCGTGCAGAGATAGAGACATCCTTCCTCTCCGCTATCTATTTTGGCAGCTTCCACCTCTGATGGTGAGGCTGACAATCTTCCAGGGTTCAACGGCCTCCTACGGAATAGGACTCCCACAAGTGGCCACTTAATTGGTTGCCTTTTCAAAAATTGCTTGCAGGTTCCTAGTTCCAGATTCCTGTCCTCGAATTGAGCCCTGTTTCAAGGTTGGGACCCCGATCAAAACTCCAACTCTTTCAGAATGCATTGCAATTTGTCACAAATAACCTGCAATATTTCTGTCAGAAATGAGGGAAAGTCTACCCAACATCAAACCACAACTTTTATATTGTTTCAGTGCTTCCAAACATTGACTGAATAAACACTGTTAAAATGAGAAATTGTTCACTGGAATGACCCAGATAAATGGAATCAATACAAGTGAATTCAACTGCAAACAAATTAAAGCATGGAAATAACTTAAGCAGCGAACGATATCATTGCTCACATGTTTGTCATTAAATCTCAAAGGTCAACATGAAAGGACAGTCACAATCCATTTGCAAAACTTGAATTCCAACCAGTTGGTAAGTTCCAACATTTTATTTGCTTAATGCAAGTAATGTCACATCAAACAAGCCCCTGATTCACTGACAAAAGTCTAGAAATTTTCCAAAGCAATTTGCTCTTTACTTGAAGCAGAAGCTTCTGATTTATGGAGACAATTTATTATCTTCTACAGGGAGCTAATGGCTAAATTTGAATAGGAGCTTTCTTGTGTCTAAGACTGAAGTTTCTATCAATTTTGAAACATGAACATCCAATCATCGATTGGACAGTCAACCTTTCTTGTAAATTGTTACAATATCCTGCCAGTTCAGTTTGCCAAATGTTGCACTGCTCTGAACAACTGTTCAATATTGGGATGAGGGGGGCAGGAGTTTCCGGCCGCACTCACCCCGAAACAGGAGAATTCCGCCCAAGGCCAATGGACCTTTCCATGGTCCGTCACTCACCCGTTACGATTCCCGTGGTGGGCGGAACAGGAAAATTCGCCCTGGGGTGCCAGAGTCACTTTTCATCTTCTGTTATAAAATAATAACCTGTCATTGTATTTACCTATTTATCATTTATTTCATTATCCTTTTTAAGATCTTTCTGTTGGGACGTTGGGTGGATGTGCTTCTTCTCGGCTTGTGCTGTTAATTCTGTTTCTGGAACTCACCTATAAAATTATTAGTTGTTCATCTCCTGATGTTTGCAACCTTCCTATTAGGATTCCCTTGCTATTCACTCACTTCACTGGTGAGATCAGGAACTCAATTTTTAAAGAATAAATATCTTTCACTTCAGTAGTGTGTAGATGCCCTCACATATTCCAATTTCGCTGCCCTTCAGCGTGTTCATGGAATTATCCATTCCATGTTTTTAGATCTCCAATTTGCAAAACATCTTGAGCCAACTCTCTCCATGCGTGGGAATGGCGGCGTGGGTTCAAAATGCAGAAAATGTGACTCTCACATGTGAGATTGCGTTTTCCCATTTTGAACCAACCTCACTAGCAGAGTGATGTGGATCATGCCAGGGAAGGCCTGGAGCCTAATTTGAATACATCAGCATCTCATTAATGTGCACTCACTCTGGATATTGTGGCAGTACTAAATATTCAGCATGTCAGTGCCATTTACAACAGCTCTATATAAGTGTGAACCTGGTGACTTCACTTACAAGGGGGGATATCAGAGGTGTGCGCTCAGGACCCTGGCCTGCTTTCAGGCAGCACAGGTATTGCAGTGCTACCAACATTTGTGTATGGGGCTGGAGGTGTGTTGGTCAAAGGGAGGAAGGAATTAGTTGGACTGGACACCTCCTAGGTCTCCTGGGTGCAAGGCCGCAGGCTGTGACCAAAACTATTCTCATCACTTCGGGTGCATGATGGGACAAGTGGTCCCCCATTGGATAGATGGGTAGCTGGAGTGAGATCCAGAAACCCCGCTGTCCTCTGGTGTTGGCACTCGTGGATTCGCACCAATGCCTGCACCATGCAGTTGATGTCCTGCACCATGGAGCTCATGCCCCCAAGCAGAGACGTCATGACCTGAACCATGGAGTGGACATCACCCACCAGAGTGCATATCCTACAGCAAGCTCTTCACTCTGGATGCCACCCTCACAGTGTTGGCAGAGATCCCTAAAGTGTATAAGGAGGCCTATACATTTACATTCCCTTTGTCCAATTACAGAACCTCCCCACCTCCCCCACCCTCATACCTCATGGTACAAATCTCTGATGATTTTCTTTGCTTGTAGCTTTGATAAAGGGTCATCGAGACTCGAAACATTGGCTCTATTCTCTCTCCACAGATGCTGTCAGACCTGCTGAGATTTTCCAGCATTTTCTGTTGTTGAGGTAATGCAACAGCTCAGGACCTACAACACAGGTCCGAGTGAAGTAACAGGTTTAAAAAAGGCCCTGCTGAACATTTCCTATTGGGCAAGCCTCCGCCTGCTCAATAAGGTAGCTCATATTCAACAAACCTCACTGGAAGATCTATCGATGATTCCTGTGGTCTTTCTGGCCATCATAACTGGGTGTGAGCAGTGTTGACAAGTGCTGAGCTGTGTTGGCATGGGGTGAGCTCTGTTGTGAGTTAGGGAGCAGTGTTGGCAGAGTGTGAGCTGTATTGGGAGAGAGTGAGCTGTGTTGGAAGGTGGTGAGCTCTGTTGGGAGGGCGTGAGCTGTGTCACGAGGGGGTGAGCAGTATCGGGAGGGGATGAGCTGTGTTGTGAGTTGCTGAGCAATTCAATCAGATTGAGGGCAGACATTTGCGGTTTAGGAGTCTTGCATAGTGTTAGAAGATGTGAACGGTGTTGGGGTGATGGGGTTGATGCTGGCAACTGGAGCCCAGAATTAAAAGCAGTCAACAGGCCATTTAAACGGTGAAGTTCACTGAAATGAAGGCAGACTTCAAGCAGCATGTCTCCCATTTGTGACATGAAATGGAGATTGGCATCATTGGAACTTTACCTCTCCACTAGGTCTTCAAATTCACCTCATCACTGGATTCAAGCTGCTGACCTGATGTACGACGAAGGGTAACCTGGTGTTGTTAAAACTCTTACTGTGTTCAAGCTGCTGCCCAGACTGGGAGGGCCTATGACACCAACATAAAATGTTGGTGTTTCAAATGTCGTCCATTGTGGTGTGATCCAGCTCGGCCACTCACTGGAAGACCTCAGGCCAAAAGTACTCCGCATCCCTGATATCTAAGGAAGACAATGATACCAAAGCATCAATGGAAGTGGAGATGTTGGATGTAATGATGGGGTGAAAATTTGACATCATTGATGTTAGAAAAGAATAAAGTAACTAAAAATGGTGGTTAGCCACCTTCCTGAATCGCTGCAGTCCATATACACCTTCAATGCAGCTGGGGGAGTCCCAGGATTTTCACCTACTGACGATAAGGGAACGGCAATATATTTCCATGTCAAGATGGTGAATGGCTTGGTGGGGAGCTTCCAGATGATGGTGTTCCCATAAATCTGCTGTCGTTGTCCTTCTAGATGGTAGTGGTCGTGGGTTTGGAAGGAACTGCCAAAGGAGCTTGATGGTTTCCCACATTGCATCTTGTAAAATGGTACAAACTGCTGCTGCTATGTGGAAGGTGTGAATGTTTTTGAAAGGGGTGCCAATCAAACAGGTTGCTTTGTTCTGGATAGTGTTGAGCTTCTTGAGTATTGTTGGAGCTGCCTGATAAGGCATGTTTTGAACTTTCCTGCTTTTTGTGTACAGGACCAACCTGGGCAATTTTCCACATTGCCAGGTAGGTGCCAATATTGTAACTGTACTGGAACAGTACCCGGGAGGGTGTCAAGGTATGGAATACATGATCTCTGAAGGCAGAAGGGCATACCCCTCATAATCTTGTACATCTCAATCATGTTCCCCCTCAGCCTTCTCTGCTCTAAAGAAAACAATCCAAGCCCATACAGTCTCTCCTTATAGCTCAAATGCTCCAACCCAGGCAACATCCTGGTGAACCCCCTCTGTACCCCCTTTAGTGTTATCACATCCTTCCTATAGTGAGGACCAGAATTGCACACAGTACCCCAGCTGTGGCCTAACCAACATTCCGTACAACTGCAACATTACCTCTTTGATAGAGTGCAGTTTCGGTCGCCACATTATAGGAATGATGTGATTGTACAGGAGTGGATGCAGAGGAGATTCACCAGGATGTTGCCTGGAATGGGACATTTAAGTTATGAAGAGAGGTTGGATAGACCTGTGTTGTTTTCTTTGGAGCAGAGCAGACTGAAGAGGCGATCTGATCGAGGTGTACAAGATTATGAGGAGCATGGACAGAGTGGATGGGGAGCAGTTGTTCCCTTTATTTGAAGGGTCACTCACGTGGGTACACAATTTCAAGGTGAGGGGCAGAAGGTTTGCGGGGATGTGAGGAAAAACGTTTTTTACCCAGAGGGTGGTGACAGCCTGGAATGCGCTGCTGGGAGGGTGATAGAGATGAGTTGACTCGCATCCTTTAAAAAGTACCTGGATGAGCACCTGGCACATCATATGGGAAATATGATTCGGGATTAATGATTAGGGTAAATGGGATTAGGTCAGGTGTTTCTCACATGTTGGTGCAGACTCAATGGGCCGAAGGACTTCGTCTGCACTGTATGATTCTGTAATTCTGTGAAGTCTTCAGTACTATTGCCAGAATATTGTCAGGGCCCATAGCCTTTGCTATACCAAGTGCCTTCAGTCATTTCTTGAGGGGAAGCACGGTGATTAGCACTGCTGCTTCACAGCATGAGGGACCTGGGTTCTATTCCAGCCTTGGGTGATTGTGTGGAGTTTGCACGTTCTCCCTGTATCTGCATGGATTTCCTCCTAGTGCTCCAGTTTCCTCCCACAGTCCAAAGATGTGCAGATTAGGTGGATTGGCCATGATAAATACATGGGGTTACAGGGATGGAGGGGAGGTCCTGGGTGGGATGCTCTTTCAGAGAGTTGGTGCCAACTGACCTCTTTCTGCACTTTAGAGATTCTATGGTTCTATATCACATGGAATGAATCGAATTGGCTGAAGACTGGCATCTGCGATGCTAGGGACCTCCAGATGAAGCCCAGATGGTTCATCCATTCAACACTTCTGGCTGAAGATTTTTGCAAATGAATGTCCAGTCTTGATTTGCTAGATCTGTTTGAAGTCTATCCTATTTAGCACTAATGCCACAACACAATGGAGGGTTTCCTCAATGTGAAGACAGGACTTCATCTCCACAAGGACTGCATGGTGGTGAGGATGAGGTCAGGTATATTTTTTCCCTCTTATTGGTTTCCTCACCACCTGCTGCAGTCCCAGTCTAGCAGCTATGTCCTTTAGAACATGACCAGCTCAGTCTGTGGTGGTACTACCGAGCCACTCTTGGTGATGGACATTTTAGTCCCCCACCCAGAGTACATTCTGCACCCTTGCCACCCTTAGTGCTTCTTCCAAGTGATGCTCAACATGGAGGAGTACTGATTCACCAGCTGAGGAAGGGCAGCATATGGTAATGTGATGGTTTCCTTGCCCATGTTTGACCTGATGCCATGAGACTTTATGGGGTAACAACAACAGTGAACGCAACCCTGTCAAACCTGTGAAGTCCTCCTTCCTAATATCTGGAGGCTTGTGCCAAAATTGGGAGAGTGGTCTCACAGACTAGTAAAGCCTGACATAGTCTTACTCATGGATTCATACCTTACAATTATTATAGTAACAAGGACTCTGCAGGGTGGGCAGGGATGGGAATTCCATTGTTACTTCTGATGCTGAAGTCGATGCCTGGTGGTCCAGGTGTGAATCGAGGCAAGGAATGCAAAGTTCCATCCAGATAGGTTTTTACAACAATCAATAATGTTCACCATTACTGCTCCCGTGGTGAGATCAGAACCAATGTCTCTCTGTATTGTAAGTCCAATGACATCAGCATGACACCACCACCTCATCATAAAAAAGGCCATGATGTGGAGATACTGGCATTGGACTGGGGTGGGCACAGTAAGAAGTCTTACAACACCAGGTTAAAGTCCAACAGGTTTATTTGGTATCATGAGCTTTTGGAGCACTGCTCCTTCATCAGATGAGAACTCACCTGATGAAGGAGCAGCGTTCCGAAAGCTCGTGATACCAAATAAACCTGTTCGACTTTAACCTGGTGTTGTGAGACTTCTTACTGTGCTCACCATAAAAAAAGTTGGTAAACAAAACTGAACTTTGTGAAACAGAAGAGTCAATGACAGCTGATTGGGAATTTGACCGAAGGGCAGAAAACAGTGAGTCGTGGCAAATGGTTGCTTTTCAGACTGGAGGATGGCACACTTTTTCGTTCCTCAAGGGTCAGTGATAGAATTTCACCTTTTTAAAAAATATATATACAAACAAGTTGGATATTGGAATACAAAGTAAAATTTCAAAATTTGTTGATGATACCAAACTTGAAAGGCATGGCTCACATTGAGGATGATACTAGTTGACTGCACCTGGACATAGCAAGTAGATTAGCAGACAAGTGGTCAGTTCAATTGAGCACAGCGATGATGCATTCTCGCAAAAGAGATAAGGTGAGGCAACATAAACTCAATAGCACATATCTAAAGAGTGTTCAGGGACAGAGGAATCTGGGGATTCACATGCATCCATCTTTGAAGGTGTCAAGATATACATACCTTAGATCATAAGAAATAGGAGCAGAAGTAGGCTATTTAGCAAATTGAGCCTACTCCATCATTTGATAATATCATTACTATCTGATTGTGATCTTAACTCCACTTTATTGCCTGTCCCCATAACTTTTGGCTCCTTTGTCAATCAAAAGTCTGCCTAACCCAGTCTTGAATATATTCAATAACCCAGCCTCCAATGCTGTCTGAGAGAAGAAATTCCTCCTCATCTCCATCTTAAGGGAGATCCCTTATTTTTAAACTGTGGCCCAAATATTTTAGTCTTCATGACATTGCAGAAATACAGAGACTTCTACCAATTCTACCCATCTCATCCACCTACCCACTTACCCATTTACCCACTAATTTTTACTCAGCTTACAAATCCTACCCAGCTCACCCATTCATTCATTCACTAAAATTGAAAGACTGGAGTCAGATTTGCTGTACACTTAATCCTAAATTTACCAAGCGGCAGATAGTGCCATAAAAAGGGGGCATGCCCAGTGTTCTTCTGTTCCAAGGGACTAACTAAAGAATGGTGCATTGCGCATTTTTGGGACTGCGAAGCTCCGAAAATCCTCGCGGAAATGAGGAGCAGCAGCAATCAAATAATCATTGTCACTGTTCAAAAGATCCAGGCCAGTGCCTCCTAGTTCTAGATTCCCATATCAGCACATCTTCTCAGCATCAATTCTATCAAGCCTGGCAGGAGTGAAACCATGATCAAGCACGTGGTGTTCTCGGCCTTTTGACTAAGATCAAGTGCAAGCACCCAGGGTAGCCAATAAGGTTAAACCGAGGCTTCACCTGATGCAATTTTTAAAGCCAGCTCAGCCTTTTGACTAAGATGAAGCTCAGATCAAGCCCAGCAGGTCATGCAATGCCTCATCCTGTCAGCTTGGATCTTGTTTGATCAGGCCCAAGAAAGTATATCCTTGTCTTGTCAGCTTGGATCTGTTTTGTCCCTCATGTGAGGACTCTGTTGTACTTTATTCCTAATCAAAAGGCTAATTAAATACCAAAAGGTACAAAAGAATAAGAAAAAAATCTCTATCACACCCTCATTATCTTATGAAGAAGATTACCTTTCATCCTTCTCAAGTCCAATGGGTAATCTGCTTAACTTTTCTCGTAAGACAATCCTCTCATCCCAGGAATCAGCTTAGTGAACCTTCTCCGAACTATTTCCAATGCAAGTATATCCCTCCTTAAGGAAGGAGATCAAAATAGTACACAGTACTCTAGATGCCAACTCACCTGATGCCCTGTACAGCTGCATTGTCTTCCCGACTCTTATACTCCAGCCTCTTTACAATAAAGGCTAACATTGCATTTGCATTCTTAATTACTTGTTGTACCTGCATACTGATTTTTTGTGATTCATGTACAAGAACATACAGATCCCTTTTAATTGCAGATTCTGGAATTTCTCTCCATTTAAATAGTGTTCTGTTTTTCTATTCTTTGTGCCAAAGTGGACAACCTCACATTTTCCCAAATCTGACATTTTTTGTCCACTCACGTAACCTATCTTAATTGCTATGCATGTTCTTTGTATCCTCCTTACAATCTTTTTTTTATTCATTCTTAGGATGTGGGTGTTTCTGACTCAGCCAGCATTTATTGCCCATCCCTGAGGGCATTTAAGAGCCACTATAGCCCTGGTTCCCATCCAATGTTCTTTTGAAATCATTCATTATTTCCACTTGCACACCCTTGTGGGTGGAGACATCAAGGTCATTACCATTCACCACATAAAAGATTTCTTCCTCAACACCACTTGCATCGATGGCCGAAAACTTTAAATCTGAGTCCCTAGCCAGAATTTTATGGCCAATGTTCAGCTGCGTGCCCAAACAGGTAGAGCATAAAATAATAAAAAGATGTCGGGCACGCATCCCAACATTATTGCTCACTTGTGCAATATGGTTTGGTTGGCAGGCGTGCATGCTAAAGTCAGAAGTATGCCCATCAACAATCAAGAAGTCTATTCAAATAATTTAAACACAATTGACCAGAATTTTATACTGCACTCAATGCACTCAAAACAGATTAATTAATTTGACTGCTGTTAGTGGAACTTTGCTGTTTGCAAAGGTTTTCCTATGTAACAACAGTGTCTGCACTTTTCAAAGGTAACTAATTTGATTTGGAATGACTTGGGATGTTCTGGGGAATAAATGCAAGTTCTCTTTTTTTCCCGACTGCCAAGAACATTTTAAATCAATTTGATTCTATGAGACAAATGTCAATAACAATACTCCTGCGAGGGACAATATAAATGTGAGATATAAATCACACTTATAGATATGCTCATTGCTATTTCTAAAACGTTAAAACGGAAAAAGACCTTTAAAATAGTGAACATATGTTCGTCTATGACCCCCGAACAAAAGAAGCTACCGTTGCGGGAAATCTCGTACCTTGTTATCTCTGAGGAACCCTTGTGGACTGCACAGCCCAAATTCAAAGAGAGCTATACAAAGGACATCTGCATTTAATAACCCAGGATGGCCATCAGGACATGAACAATCAGTTAATACCCACAACCTTCCATTCAATTCCTAATGTTTGAAACATTTTAGTCTTTGACAAAGGATATGCATCCAATGTCTGAATTCCAAAGACCTGGTTGAGAGGTGAAAAAAATGTAACATGGGCCTTTAACTTATAGAATAAATAATAGTACCTTGCTGTACTGAAAAGTTCAATCAGCTGTCTAACTAGCAGTCTCACAGACAAGGAGCTCTGGCCAGGTGGAATACCTAGCTCCCTGCTTCTTCTGGAAATTCTATACCATCGTTCACAAGACTGATTCATCTCTGCATGCCTATCTCATCATGTGAAGTCACCATCACTGGAAAAGTGAATTATCCAGCATCAGTTTTCAACCCACTGACTTCTGTGATGGAGTATCTCATTGGACTTTGATTCTGGACTCTCGACCTCACATCAAACAATATTTATTTTCTCTGTGTCCTCTGAGCTGTAAAATCTTCTTTTCTCTAACCCTCTCTTTAGTGCTTGAGCATGGAAGCGATGTTGCCTTTCATTTTTTGTGTATGTAAACAAACCAACCCTTTGCATTTATCCTACCTTGAGTTTGCTGTGGGGTTATTAGCACAGAATTGGATCACAAAATTGTATGAAATTATTCAGTCATGCATTCTGTCCCAGTTGCTGGCTATCCATCGTTATATGAGGAAGCTTTAATGTTGATGCAGGTCCTATCAACCTCAAACAGGATGCATTAATGGCCCTCACTATTATATTCTGTCCTTTTATAATGTTTTGAGGTGTTGGGAAATCGAAAGTGGGAAACAAATGTTGTGGGAAATTTACCACCGGAGTCAGACTTGGGGGTTTCAACAATACAGTTTTATTTCGGACGCGAAGCTTCAGGAGAAAGCACTGGTACTCCGCAGTACTTGGCAGCTACCTTCTCAACTACACAATGGCAGTTGATCATTTTTATACCTTTTAGACCATAGGTAATATGGACATTAGCCGTTTAGCACATCGTTATAAGTTGAGTAGACAGATTATGGACATCGGTAGTTAACACATCATTACAAGCAGACAGGTACAGACATGGAGAGTTAACATGGCATTGTTCATAAAATGGATACATTTCCTCTATCAGTGACTGGTTTCGATCTATACATTCAGTGGCTGATGTTGTTGCATTTATGTATTTATGTTCCCATCTGTGGCTGATCTTATTATCAGACTTATTGTTCTGGGTCTGCCCTTATCTTAAAGTGCCTCAGGCTCTGACTAGCTTCCTGTAGCATTTCGGTGACTACATGTTTTAACTTTAAGTAACTGTCTGTGCTAAAAGCCAGTGCCTGTTAATGTCCCTTCCCAGGTAACCATTTTGTGTGCCAGGCAACCATTTTGTGTGTCAGCTAACCATTTCTTTAATTCCCCCACAACATTCCCCCTTTTTGGTCAGGATTATGATTTAATAATCCCCAGACCAACAGCTGCATCTTCACATGTACAGGTCGATTTTCTTCTTTGCTTCTTCATCTCTTTCGGCGTCTTCAGGGGTTCCCATCATGTATTCTTCCTCGATGGTTACACTGGCTCCTGGCACAATTCGTGTCACCATTACTTTACAACAGACATTAAGGCATCCAACAATTAGGCAACAGACAATTACATTTGAAATGAGTATGACCAGTCCAGATCCCCCCTCTAGCCATTCCAGCCAGTTACTTCCTTTCTTGTGTCCCTGTCTGAAGTTATCAAGTTGTTCTCTGATGTTATTGATGACTTGGGTAATGTTATAGGATCCATCTGTGACATGGGTTATGCATTTGTTTCCTATGATTGTACATACTCCCCCTTGTGCTAACTGGTAGTCCACTGCATATCATGTCTGCTGTGCATATAATCTCAGTTCAGCCATTTCTTGGTTGGCAGCCTCCAGTGCTTTTGAAGTGCTGTTTCCCAGGACTGTTAGTCCACAAACTATATGATTCCTATTTTTTGCACTAATTACTCCTGCTGCCGCACCCCCCCTCACCCCCCCCCCGCTCCCTCCCCCCAGAGATAGAGCTCCAAGGAACCCGTATCCCGGTGATGATCCCATTGTGCCCAGAGTTTCCCAATCAGCGCAGAATTCTTTGCTGATAGCCCGGGTTACTATTTTTTTCTGAATATGCCCCTTCTGAGGTCATGGAACAGTGAGTGTTCCTATTGTTCCTACTGCAAAAAGGATCGGGAGGGTTGGTGTTTCTGTCGTGTAAGTACCATTGAAGAGGAATACATATCCTTTCTTAGCCCGGTAGCATTTCGTGTCCCGATTATTAGTTTGTTTATACCGCCAATTGCTCAGTTTACTTGACTCCCTGTTTGATCCCAGCACCTGGTAAGTACCAAATGGGTATGTCCATTTGGCTGAGCTGACATGAGTCCCATTACACTGTCCACAAATGAGCTGCCTCCCCACGGTTACATTCAGGCATTTCTGCTCATCACAGGTGCAAGTAAACTGACCCTTATTAACCTGACAATGCTGATGGACACACTGCGTCTGTACGCAGGAATCATTCTTGGGGACCAAGGCATAGGCACATCCCCATCCCTGCCCCGTAAAACAAAGCGGATAGCTTGCATTATCCGAGCAAGCTGTTCCTCCCACCTGTTGGAGCCCCCTGCACACAGGATCTGTGGGATTTACAAGTTCCACACATCTCCCCTGTATACCTCTTTTATATTTGCCAATTTGTCCCTTACAGGGTGCATCTGATGTATCTACTGTATATAAGTCATGAGGGGTCCACCCAGGGGTGGCTACAAATAGGGCTTCTACCAATTGTGCTAACGGGTAACATACAGTTCAAGTCCCGTGTAAGTGTATATGAGCTTTGTAAAATAGGTTATCCTCTAGCCCGTCAAATTTACATTCGCGACAACAGGAAGTAATACAGTTACATACGCAATTTCCTACATGTCCGCAATGAGCAAGTATCAATCCTAATACTGTAAGTTATACAATTTTCAAAAGTTATACTGTCAACCCGAACACACCAGTTACTCTTGCTTGCATAGCGGATACGTTGGTTGTAATTTATCAAAATTCGCTGGACTCTGGGGAAGTGCCGGCTGATTGGAAAACAGCTAATGTGACGCCACTGTTTAAAAAAGGAGGTAGACAAAAGGCGGGTAACTACAGGCCGGTTAGCTTAACGTCCGTAGTTGGGAAATTGCTGGAATCCATCATTAAAGAAGAAATAGCAGGACACCTGGAAAAAAATGGTTCGATCAAGCAGACGCAGCATGGATTCATGAAGGGAAAGTCGTGTTTGACGAATTTACTGGATTTTTATGAAGATGTAACGAGTGCGGTTGACAGAGGGGAACCGGTGGATGTGGTGTTTTTGGATTTCCAGAAGGCATTCAATAAGGTGCCTCACAAAAGCTTGCTGCAGAAGATTAGGGTGCACGGAGTTGGGGGTAAAGTGTTAGCGTGGATTGAGGATTGGCTATGTAACAGGAAGCAGAGAGTTGGAATAAATGGATGCTTTTCTGGTTGGCAGTTGGTGACTAGTGGCGTGCCGCAGGGATCAGTGCTGGGGCCTCAACTGTTTACCATATACATAGACAATCTGGAGGAGGGGACCGAGTGTAGGGTAACAAAGTTTGCGGATGATACAAAGATGAGTGGGAAAGCGAATTGCGTGGAGGATGCGGAAAGTCTGCAGAGAGATTTGGATAGGCTAAGTGAGTGGGCGAGGATCTGGCAGATGGAGTATAACGTTGACAAGTGTGAGGTTATCCACTTTGGAAGGAATAATAGTAAAATGGACTATTATTTAAATGGTGAAAAATTACAACACGCTACTGTGCAGAGGGACCTGGGGGTCCTTGTGTATGAATCGCAAAAACTCAGTTTGCAGGTGCAGCAGGTGATCAAGAAGGCAAATGGAATGTTGGCCTTTATCGCGTAGGGGGTGGAGTATAAAAGCAGGGAGGTCTTGCTGCAATTGTACAAGGCACTGGTGAGGCCGCAACTAGAGTACTGTGTGCAATTTTGGTCCCCTTATTTGCGGAAGGATGTATTGGCCTTGGAAGGAGTACAGAGAAGGTTCACCAGGTTGATACCGGAGATGAGGGGGTTAGCTTATGAGGAGAGATTGAGTAGATTGGGCCTGTACTCGTTGGAGTTTAGAAGGCTGAGGGAAGATCTTATAGAGACATGAAGGGGCTCGACAGGATAGAGGCAGAGAGATTCTTTCCACTTAGAAAGGAAACAAGAACTAGAGGACACAGCCTCAAAATAAGGTGGAGTCAGTTTAGGACAGAGTTGAGGGGGAACTTCTTCTCTCAGAGGGTAGTGAATCTCTGGAATTCTCTGCCCATTGAAGCAGTGGAGGTTACCTCGTTAAATATGTTTAAGTCACAGGTAGATAGATTTCTGTTCAATAAGGGAATTAAGGGTTATGGGGAGTGGGCGGGTAAGTGGAACTAAACCACTATCAGATCAGCCATGATCTTATTGAATGGTGGGGCAGGCTCGAGGGGCTAGATGGCCTACTCCTGCTCCTATTTCTTATGTTCTTATGCAGTCTTCACCTGTGTTGGGGAAAGCAATCTGGTCATTTCAATTCATTCATTCATTTCTTTGTGTAATTTCAGCTGGGTCCAATGTTTCCAGACCCCTTTCCCTCTTATGTCTATACAGGCACAGGTGTCTCCACTAATTATAGCTTCATATGGCCATTCCATTTTGGTGCAAACCCTGGTTTGTCAGGTAATGCTTTTACTAGGACACGACTTCCCACTGTTGGGACGTCAGGGAGCATTTCAAGCCCTCTCTGTGTGTCTCTTTTTTCCTGATTGTCTTTTACCAATTTACGCATCCCTTTTAGTTGGGCGCTTAGTTCCAAAACATATCTCCTGATTTTATCTTTTAGTGGACCTACATCGCTCCCACCTGTTATGATGCTTTCTGGTAATTGCATCACCCGTCCTGTCATCAGTTCATAAGGGGTTAATCTGGTTGTCCGGTTTGTGGTAGCTCTTAGCCTCATTAATATAGTGGGCAATACTTCTGTCCACATTTTTCCCGATGTTTGTATGGCTTTAGCCAGTGCATTCTTAAGTGTTCTATTCATATGTTCCACCATTCCAGAATTCTGTGGGTGGTAAGGGATGTGGAATTTTTGTTTTATCCCCATCAGTTGGCACACGGTTTTTACCACTTCTCCAGTGAAGTACATCCCTTGGTCCGAATCGATTTGTAGGGGTACTCCCCATCTAGGGATTACCTCTTCTGCCAATATTCTAGCCACCATGGCAGCAGTACAATGTGTAGTAGGGAACGCTTCTACCCACCTGGTGAACTGGTCTATAATAACCAGACAATAGATTTTGCCATTAGATTGTGGTAGTGGCCCTGTGAAATCTATTTGCAGATGTTCCCAGGGTCCCTTTGGTCTCGGCTGGTGTCCCATCTTAATTTTTATGGGTCGACCAGGGTTGTGTTGCGCGCACATCACGCGTCGGTGACAGTGTCGGGCTATGTCTCTTCCCATTCCTTTCCACCACCATTCCTTTCCTATACTAGTTATCATGGCCTCTCTACCCACATGTGAGAGTCCATGGTGTAGTTCCAATAGGGTTTTTTGTATGCTCTCTGGTGCTATTACCTTATCTTCCCGTCTCCAAATGTTATCAGTCCCTTTGATCGCTCCCTGTGCTTCCCACTTCATAGAAGATCATAGAATCCCTACAGTGCAGAAAGAGGCCATTTGGCCCATCGAGTCTGCACCGACCACAATCCCACCCAGGCCCTACTCCCTTATCCCTACATATTTTACCCGCTAATCCCTCTAAACTACGCATCTCAGGACATTAAGGGGCAATTTTTAGCATGGCCAATCAACCTAACCCGCACATCTTTGGACTGTGGGAGGAAACCGGAGCACCCGGAGGAAACCCACGCAGACACGAGGAGAATGTGCAAACTCCACACAGACAGTGACCCAAGCCGGGAATCGAACCCAGGACCCTGGAGCCATGAAGCAGCAGTGCTAACCACTGTGCTACCGTGCCGCCCTTTTCCTCTTTCGAGGTATCCTCATGTAAGTCCCGAATATCTATTTCGTACTCTGTCTGTTCTGTTGCTGCTATTGGCAGCTCGCCAACTGTCTCCTGTTTTAAGGCTAACTGTGCTGTTCTATCTGCGGCTTGGTTCCCTTTGAAATTTAACCAGTCCGGGTTATCACTTCCTGGTTCTTTCTGGTGCGCTTTAATTTTGATTACTGCGCCTTCTCTAGGTTTCTCGCTAGCTCTCAACAATGCCTCAATTCTTTGTTGGTGTTTAATAGGAGTTCCTCCCGTGGTTATGAACCCCCTTCTACTCCATGCTGTCATATCGTCATGTATGACTCTAAACGTGTATCGACTATCTGTATATATGTTCACCGTTTTGCCTTCAGATAACTCCAGTGCCTGTGTGAGTGCCACTAGTTCTGCCACTTGCGCGGATAGACCTCCGTCAATCCTTCCTGACCTTACTGTCTCTAATTTCTCTTTTACTCCTGCCCACCCTGTCCGGGGTGATCCTTCCACATATTTGCGTGAACCATCTACAAAAAGGGTCTCCTCAGCTGTTGTTAAAGGTACATCCTTTATCCTACCCTCTTCTACGTCCATATTTATATCCCCACAATTGTGTGACTCTCCTGTATCTAAAATCCCTTCTGCTGGGTTATTCCCTGTGTCCCTTATTATTATTACTATGGATTTGCTTGGAGGTAGGAGGACAGCTTCCCACTTAGCCCTTCTCATGTTGAAACTGACCTTAGCTTTCCTGTGTTCAACATTTCCACCAAGGTGTGTTTGGTGTGAAGGATTATATTCCCTGTCATGATTACTGGCTCGCTAACCTTTACGGCCCAGGCGGCGCAATCCAGGGCGGCTATGCACCTTGGCAGTCCGGTGACTACCGGCCCTTCTACGGTTGAATAATACCCTATGGGTCTCCTTTTGTCGCCATTGTCCTGTGTTACCATTGCGGAATAGAACCCTCCCTCATTCCTACAATGGATGTGGAAGTCCTTATTAGAATCTGGTAATCCTAGTCCAGGGGCTGATATCAGTTCTGTTTTTAGTTTGTTGCAAGCCTCTTCCTGCTCGGGTCCCCATTCTACGGGATGTAAAGCTGGTTTTCCCCCTTTGACTAGTCTTTGTATAGATTCTGCCAATTTTGCGAATCCCGGGATAAAACTTCGGCTATAGTTAAATAGTCCTAGCACCTTCCTGACCCCTCTTACGGTGTCGGGTCACGGCATTTGTTGTACCACCTTCTATCGGTCTGGTGGCATTTCTTTAAGCCCTTGGGATATAAGGTGCCCTAGGTACAGGACCTGTGTTTTCTCAATTTGTGCCTTTTTGGGGCTCACCTTTAACCCTGCGGTTTTTAGTTCGTTTAATACTAGATATAGTGCTTCTTGATGTCCTGACTTAGACTCTGAAGCTAGTAAGATATCATCTACATATTGTAGGATCGTGCTACCCTCTGGCAGTTCTACCCTGTTCAGGATGTCACTCATTACTCGATGGAAGATAGCGCGGCTGTTGTGGAATCCCTGCGGTAGGCGAGTCCAAGTGTACTGTTTGTCTCCCACTGTAAAGGTGAATTTGTCTTGGAATTCGGGATCCAAGGGTAGGACCAGAATCCGTTGGCTATGTCCAATACTGTGAATATTTTGTGCTCCTGTGACAGTCCATTCAGGATTGTCGAGGGGCTTGCTACAATGGGGTGCAACTTGGACCTGACTTTATTGAGACTGGTGTAATCTATCGTGAGCGGCACGGTAGCACAATGGGTAGCACTGCTGCTTCACGGCTCCAGGGACCTGGGTTCGATTCCCGGCTTGGGTCACTGTCTGTGTGACGTTTGCACATTCTCCTCGTGTCTGCGTGGGTTTCCTCCGGGTGCTCTGGTTTCCTCCCACAGTCCAAAGATGTGCGGGTTAGGTTGATTGGCCATGCTGAAATTGCCCTTAGTGTCTTGGGATGCGTAGGTTAGAGGGATTAGTGGGTAAAATATGTAGGGATATGGGGGTAGGGTCTGGGTGGGATTGTGGTCGGTGCAAACTCGATGGGCCAAATAGCCTCTTTCTGTGCTGTAGGGTTTCTAAGATTTCTAAGTGAGCCTGTAGCTTCCATCAGGTTTGCTCACCGGCCAGGTTGGGGAGTTAGTGGTGCTCGTGGTTTCTCTCAGAGTTCCCTTTTCCACAACCCTCTAACTATCTCCACTACAGCTTTCTCTGCTTGTGGTTTTATTGGGTATTGTCAGTGGGGCTTATGCTCCAGTCCAGGTACCTTTATTGAGTCCGTTTTAGTTAAGCCGGTATCTAACTTTGTTTTAGCCCATACTCCGGGGACGGAAGCACAGATGGCTCCAAACCCTCCTGTCTCTAATTCCCAATTTCTGGTGGTGACTGTGGCCACCTTAATAGTTTCGAGGTGACTTGTGAGTTTCCCTATTCTAGTTTTCCGACCGTCCTGTTTTGGCCAGATTAATTCTCCCTTTCCACAGTCTATCAGAATCTCATATTCTTTCATTAAATCATTTCCCATTATTGTACCCTCATTATTTTTACACACATAAAGCCTCATTGGTATATACAAATTATTTATTTCTACTAACGTAGTCTCGCTCAGGTAGGTGGGTGTTTTGTTCCCTCCCGGTTAGGTAAATCATTTTACTTGTAGTGGGTAAGGGTAGGTCGGTGACAGATATGGATGCTCCTGTGTCCACCAGCATCTCACATTGCCTGCCCCCTACTAGTGCTGACCCATAAATCTTTCCCTCCTTCTTACCCTTGTGAATGGGGGCTGCAGACCGTCAATCTTGCTGACCTCGGAGGTTCCTTGTTTCCTCTGGTTCTGCTGTGGTCATGGATAGGGTCGGGGGTCTCCCATGTTTATCCCAACACACTGCTTCTGTGTGTCCATGTTTATTACAGTGGCTACAATGTTTCCCACTGCTCCCAAATCTGTTTCCTTTCCTTGGGGCCCCGCAATCCCTCGCAAAGTGCCCTTGTCGGCCACAATTGTGGCAAGTCAGTTTGGACTTAGTTCCGTTCCCATTACTGTAAGCGGCTACTCTTTCTAGCCTTGTTCATGTCTGGGATTTCTCCTCTCCACCTACCGGTACGCCACTAGCCCATTCTACCAACTCATCGTAATCTTGGGACATAATCACTCCCATTTTTAGGATGGTTTGGTGAGCACTAGAGAGCTCCTAGAGAGCCTGGATGAACGCTCGATCCCCACGACCTGGGTTTCCTTGTCCTGAGCATTCTTGATATACCTGGAACAACCATTCCCCGTATTCAGAAGCTCCTTCCCCTTTTAGCTGTTTGGTTGTGGTAATTCTGCTCCAGTTAGTAGGAGCATTCCCTAATACTCTCTGAATTTCTGTCTTAAACTGGGTGAAGGGTGCCTGTTGGGCATCTATTTCTGCTGTTAGGGCGACTACATGTGTCCACCATCCCCCACTATAATCCTGTGCTGGAGGAGCGGCGGGTCCACCTCCACTTATCCGCTGGACAGGCTGCCCTGACTGGTTGGTGTACGTCTCTCAGGTGTAATTGGTGTCCTACCCAACATATGTCTCATTCTTCCCAGAATTTAGTGTTTGCGCTTCTAGGTTATAATTTACCCAGGGAAGCCATTATCTGCTGCCTCTCACCTGGGGTGAATGGTTTATAATTCGGTTTTGGCTGCGCATCTGTTCCCCCTCGGGTTACTGGCGCTAAGTTGTGTTCTCGCGCTTCCCACTCCTCTGGAGGAGCGGTTGGTCCCTGTTGTGTGGACTCATAAGGAGGTAGAGGAACAGTTTCCCCTCTCCATTGATTCTCTTCTAACACTTGGTTTTGTTTCTCCAGTTCCCTTACTCTGGATTCTAACTCTCTAATCTTTTCTTTATCTTCACTCCACTTTTTAGTAGAGGCGACTACTTGCTCAATTAGTCCAGCTAACTGATGTACTAATAATACCCTTGTCTTCTTTGTCTTGTTGCTCTTTTCTCAATCTATCCACTTTCTCTGTTGTTCTAAGGTCTGAGAAGCATCCCAGCCATCCCTTTGCATCCTCTTTATTAACGCTTGCCTGTCTGTCATGTACACTTCAATGAGAGAACCTGCAGATCCCCTCTTAACTTCATTATCTGCCATTTCACAGACTTCACTACCCCCGGTCACTATTGCCGCCTTGGCAACGTGTTTTAGGCACCATACAGCCACGATTACTCCCTAGTAAAGTGTGCTCTCTACCGTCAGGACTTCACTACCCCCAGCCACTATTACTACTCTAGCACCGTGTTTCACTACCGTCTCAGGGTTTCAATTTATACTCACGGCTTCCAATATTACCACCTCGGCAATGTGTTTCTCCACCGGAGTCCGGCTCTAGGTCAGAGTTTATCAGCTCCTTTTCCGCCCCGCTTTTACAACATTGACAGTCCAGTACCCAACTATACAAACTTTCATGCAAATAGGTGGCAACTCTACGTTTGTTCGCCACTACAGAGTTTGATGTTAACCGACCTTTGCCACTTGGGCCCTTGGTGCCTCTGTGCCCACTTCAGGGTCTTGACCTTTGCATGGGGGATTTCCCCTCTTAACAACTGGTCTAAGGCTGCATGTTTGAGACAGGCACTTCCTTGTCCTCTGGTCGGTCAGCACAAGTAACAGTTACTTATCACTATCAGCTGTTAGTACTTATCACTATACCATATACAACCAATACTTTTCACGACAAATACCCCATAATTTTAACTCCTTTCGAACTGTATTCTTGACCTCGTCTGACTCCCACAGATTCAGTGATCTCTATCCTGGCTTTGCGATCGTGGCCAATCGATCGAAACTTACCAGCAATTAGATCCTGCTGACTACGCCAATTGTGTGGGAAATTTACCACCGGAGTCAGACTTGGAGGTTTCAACAATACAGTTTTATTTCGGACACAAAGCTTCGGGAGAAAGCACTGGTACTCCGCAGTACTTGGCAGCTACCTTCTCAATTACACAATGGCAGTTGATCATTTGTATACCTTTTAGACAATAGATAGTATGGACATTAGCCGTTTAACACATCGTTATAAGTTGAGTAGACAGATTACGGACATCGATAGTTAACACATCGTTACAGGCAGACAGGTACAGACATAGGCAGTTAACATGGCATTGTTCATAGAATGGATACATTTCCTCTATCAATGACTGGTTTCGATCTATACATTCAGTGGCTGATGTTGTTGCATCTATGTATTTATGTTCCCATCTGTGGCTGATCTTATTATCAGACTTATTGTTCTGGGTCTGCCCTTACCTTAAAGTGCATCAGGCTCTGACTAGCTTCCTGCAGCACTTCGGTTACTGCATGTTTTAACTTTAAGTAACTGTTTGTGCTAAAAGCCAGTGCCTGTTAATGTCCCTTCCCAGGTAACCATTTTGTGTGCCAGGCAACCATTTTGTGTGTCAGGTAACCATTTCTTTAATTCCCACACAACACAAATATAAACATTTTCCTGTTTATGGACGGGCATTGAGAGGAGAAATTAGTACCGTTTAAATTAATTCCTCTCCTGACCACTACACTTTTCATTTGCGCAATATGGTCCCTTTCTTGGCTGTGGGGTGATTAATTAACTTTTGCTCTGATTATCCTTTCTATCTGAAATCATTCAGTCATACATTCTGCACTCTCAGTTGATGGCCATACATCTTTATATGAGGGATCTTTAGTGTTGATCCAGGTCCTATCAATCTTTAACAGGATGCATTAATGGCCCTCACTATTATATCCTGTCCTTTTATCATGTTTTTGGCCTGTAATTGTCCAGAAATACATGCATTCACCAGTGTCTGATTCTGTTTATTTCTTTCAGCATCACCTGAAATTCAAACAGACTGGAATCTATTCATCCGAAAGATAAACATTCAGTACTCCATCCCATTCTGATCACGAAGATGAAATAGGGATATTGAAAACCTTGAGGCACCACAGAGAAAAAGTATGAGATTTATCCCTCCTGTCAGGTAATTGAATTATGAAGAAAGACTTTAGAACTTGGGTTTTTAAGACTTTTAAAGAGGAGACATTATAAAACAGCAAAAATGAAGAAAAAGTAAATCCAAAAACTTTCTTGAAAATGAATTGATAGCAGGGTTCAAATAAACTTTTTTTTTAATTCGCTTTTGATTTGATTTATTATTGTCACATGTATTAGTATATAGTGAAAAGTATTGTTTCTTGAGATTTACTCAATTTAAGATTGTTGGGAGTGATTTCTTCCCAAATAGTCACTCCTCTGGTAAAAAAAAAAGGAAAAGGCCCTGGAAATACTGAAGGGATACTTGAAATCATTGATGGACTAAAAGCCTGTAGTATTTTTCTTGTGAGCAAAAAGATGATAACATAATTTAAAATAGACAATGACAACAAATCACTGATCTGAAACATTAACTCTGTTTCTCTATCCACACGCATTGCCTGACTGATATGCTTTTCGAACATTGTCATCTTTTATTTCAGTTTCTCAGCATCTACAGTACTTTGCTGTTTTCTCTCATTTAAAATATTTTGGATAAGTGTTTGAAAAGGAAGAATATGCCAGAAGTTGGAGAAAGTGCAGGTTTTGAAGATATGGCGCCATTTGAAGATATAGCATAGATGTACAATAGACCAAATGACATCCTTCTGTGCTATAACTGCTACTTATGAGCTAAATCTTTTGTCTAAATCATAGAATCCCTATAGTATAGAAGGAGGCTATTCAACCCATCGAGTCTGCACCAACAACAATCCCACCCAGGCCCTATCCCCATAACCCCATGTATTTACCCTGCTAGTTCCCCTGATTTACCATGGCCAATCGCATCTCTGAGGTGTTTGCGAAAATGTATATAAAAGTGCTGTAATCTACTGCAATCTAATTAGAATAGAAATGGCATGTAAGTGTGATAGTTTTATGTAAATCAGATACAGTATGAAGTTTAGAATATTACTGCTCTTTAAATTAGCTTATTTTTAATGTTTCCTGTTTTATCCAATTACTGAAAATAAACTAACACAAATCTTTGTTTTAAATGGGAGTCACCTCCTCAGTGGGTATTTTTCCAGGAATCTCAACCTTGAAAGGAAAAAAGAGATAGACTTTCATGACCCCAAGATGTTCCAAAGCGTTTTGCAGCCAATTAGGTGCATTTGAAGTAAAACGCTCTCGTAATCTAGGACACATACATGTAGCCAAATTGCATGCAGCAAACTCCTACAAAGACCAAAAGATAATAGTCAAATAATCAGTTTTATTGATGCTGGTTGAGGAATATATATTGGCCAGGTTAACAGACAGAACCCCACCCTCCCCACCCCTCCCCCCACCCCCAGTTGTTCTTTGAAATAATACCATGGAATATTTTCAATCCACCTCAGAGGTTAGGAGGGGCCTCAGCTTAACGTCTCATCGGAAAGATGGCACATCTGACAACGCAATACAACCTCAGTGGTGCACTGAAATATTAGCCTAAATATTGTGTTCAAGTCATTAAAGTGGGTCACGGACTCACACCTCTTGGCTCATAAAGAAAAATAAAGACTTGGAATTACATAGTGCTTTTCACAACCACCGGACTTCTTAAAGTAATTTACAGACAATTAAGTACTTTTTGAAGTGTAGTCAGTGTTGTAATCTAGGACTCAGAGGTGAGGACGGCACCATCTTAACCACAGCTGATACATCTTAAAGTATAGGCCTTATCCTAAAATCTTTGTCATCGTGCTGCATCTAGTAAGTCAAGCGCATTCACTTGTATGTGCTCTGGTGTGAATTCAGTAAATGTGCTTTGATTCATTTCGACCTCCGTTTTTAGTAAACCTGAGTAAATTTTATTGAAGAGAGCAGGTAAGAGGGAGTGAATGGCAAAGAGAGCAAGAGGGAGCTGCAAAGGGATTTGGTGAAGTGGAAGGAAGTGAGAACGGTGCTTTGTGTTCCTTTTTCTCTTTGTTTGAGCCGCACTAGGCAGCTTGTGCTGTTAACAAAGTCGCGGGCACTGCAACTGTATGCGCAGGGTGTGCGGCCTCTGGAGTTGCAGCATCAGCAAACACAACGAATTGGCTAGCATGTAAATAATCACTGTGGATGTATTGGGTTCCCCAATCACTGACAGCAAGGACTTTCAAAGTGTACTTTATTCACTAGCTTAGCAGCTACTTCAACAATTATGCTCTGATTGTGCTTCCAAGGATAACTCAAGTGCTCCCGCCATGTGACCTCTTTTGTAGCCATTTTCTCATGTGACCATTCAGTCTACGTCTTCCCCATTTAGTTGGAACACCCAATGGCATGAGATGTAACAGTGTGCGCAATATGAAACTATGTTCGGACCACTGTGTAAAGCACACGTTATACAAGCTAACAATGCTTAATTATTTACATATATAGTGAGGCACAGGCTAAGCTGCTGCTGCAGCTGAAGCATCGTCTATCGCATGTCCTCCCCTGCCCCTAGCAACTTTCTGTTGTAGAAAGCTGAAATTCAAAAACCAGTTCTAGGCTTAGGGATAATAAAATCATGGAACCTCATACTTGGTTTGTTCAGGCATCTTGAGCATGTTGTAGTTTTTCTCTAATCGGTGTCTTTAATGTGGACAACCTGAAATGTTCCATTGGTGTGTTCTGTGGTTGCAGAGGTCTGTGTGTCCACTGTTTTAGGGGGCCTGTGCCATTGGCCTAATGACAAAAGTGCTGTGTCATCTGTTGGTGCTGGTTCCGATACTTGGAGTTGGTAACAGATATAGGGGGCTGCTCGTGGTAGGCTCAAAGTCCCATGTGTGCAAAATTCTGAAATTTAGCAGACAAATTGGTGAGTGTTGTCTGCCATGAGACTCTGTGGGATGCTATGTGTGGTCAAGTGTCTCTTGTGTTTGATGATGACAGTGTTACTCATCATGTTCGGCAGGTAGACGACCCGGAATATGAATCAACTAAGACTAAGTGTTGTTTCCCAATCCATTAAAAATTATCAGTTGCTGTGGATAACCTTGGGAAGTCCTGGACTTCATAGAACTGCAGCGGTTCTTTTGCTTGATGTGGCTTGAGTGCATTGCATGGTGAACATCTGGAAACTTCCTTTTTTATGTCTCCGTATATGGAGGGCCAGTACAGTGATTCCTTGGCCCTGTATCTAGTTACTTCCAACCTGTGGTGTCCTTGGTAAAGTTACTGGCTGTAGTATCTCTGAAGTTCAGTAAGGAATGCAAACCGCTGTGTAGTACCTGTTAATTCTCAGATACTTTCGACCAGTTTGCTTACTACAAGGTTTTACCCCGGTGTCCTTATTTGCAAGATGGGCAAAGGACAAACACAAGTAAAGGTTCAACAAGTTTATTAATAATAACACTATTAACCCTTAAATTACCCACATAAAACAAGAGGATACCCCAGATTCAAGTATACTACCTGCAAAGATGGTTTGGTTAAACTGCAGGCCCGATTCTCTGAGTCCCTCTGGTCCGGCTTCACGAAGGTGAGTCTCGATGGCAGCTTCTTCCTTCCTTCCTTCTTCGGTCAGTCTTCCGAATGGGCAAGGCCGTCTCCTTAGTCGAGTCTTCGCTCCTGTGTGTCTCCAAGTGTGTCCCTTTATTCCCCCAGCCTGCTTGCCTTGCCTCTGGCTTCCGGCCAATGAGGTTCCAGGAGGGGGTTCCAATACCCAGTGGGTTTCTTGATGTCTGCCTGACAGGACACCAGGGTCCGTCCCCAGGTGTCCCATCTCCATGCTGTTGCTCACGTATAACTTGTTATCAGATCAGGTATCTACAGGAACTCTAGGTGACAGAAAGTCTGGCCCGATCTGGGCTTCTAACAATAGGCCGGTGCATTTCAATGGGGTGCAATGATCTCCTGCTAAGTCTCGATAGATTGTAATGACCTTTGATGGGTGGTTGATGGGTCAAGCGCAGACACGTTTGTGTATTTGTACCATTGGCCTGCCTGAGGTTTGACTGTGTTTGATTTTAATATGCCCAATTCTTTAATTTAGGATATCCAATTTTATCAGCCTTAAAACTAGGCCCTATTTATATTACCACAGCTGGCAGTGCAGTATTAGTCCATCCTGTACGAATAGTTCATCTCTGCTGGCGAAGAATATGCAGATCTCATGGAGATGCTCCCTTGAGGATTCTGGCTCATACCTCATGATGACATTATACAGTTGCTTGCATGTGATGCCTGCCTATAAGGCATCATTGAGTTCTTGAATTCAATGAGAGGCACCTGTATTGTCATAGGGTGGGATTTTATGGCTTCGCTTGTCCCGAAACTATAAAAGTCTGTCCAAGGTCAACGGAACTTTCCATTGTCCGCCCCTTGCACGTTCCAATTCCATGGTGGGCGGGGCAGTAAAATACTGGCCATAATGTCTATATCACTCCTATTCCAATGCCACAAAGTACTTGTTGCCATACTGCCAACACCTGACACCATGGAGATATGTTTGGTTCCTGAGTCATTGACTGCAGAGTAGTTTATTCACTAGCTTAGCAGTCCCGGAAATAACTCGTGTCCTCCAGCCATGGGACCTCCTTTATGATGTGGAGATGCCGGCGTTGGACTGGGGTAAACACAGTAAGAAGTTTAACAACACCAGGTTAAAGTCCAACAGGTTTATTTGGTAGCAAAAGCCACACAAGCTTTCGGAGCTGCAAGCCCCTTCTTCAGGTGAGTGGGAATTCTGTTCACAAACAGAGCATATAAAGACACAAACTCAATTTACATGAATAATGGTTGGAATGCGAATACTTACAACTAATCAAGTCTTTAAGAAACAAAACAACATGAGTGGAGAGAGCATCAAGACAGGCTAAAAAGATGTGTATTGTCTCCAGACAAGACAGCCAGTGAAACTCTGTGGGGGTTACAAATAGTGGGACATGAACCCAATATCCCGGTTGAGGCCGTCCTCGTGTGTGCGGAACTTGGCTATCAGTTTCTGCTCAGCGACTCTGCGCCGTCGTGTGTCGCGAAGGCCGCCTTGGAGAACGCTTACCCGAATATCAGAGGCTGAATGCCCGTGACCGCTGAAGTGCTCCCCAACAGGAAGAGAACAGTCTTGCCTGGTGATTGTCGAGCGGTGTTCATTCATCCATTCTCGCAGCGTCTGCATAGTTTCCCCAATGTCCCATGCCTCGGGACATCCTTTCTTGCAGCGTATCAGGTAGACAACATTGGCCGAGTTGCAAGAGTATGTACCGTGTACCTGGTGGATGGTGTTCTCATGTGAGATGATGGCATCTGTGTCGATGATCCGGCACGTCTTGCAGAGGTTGCTGTGGCAGGGTTGTGTGGTGTCATGGTCACTGTTCTCCTGAAGGCTGGGTAGTTTGCTGTGGACAATGGTCTGTTTGAGGTTGTGCGGTTGTTTGAAGGCAAGAAGTGGGGGTGTGGGGATGGCCTTGGCGAGATGTTCGTCTTCATCAATGACATGTTGAAGGCTCCGGAGGAGATGCCGTAGCTTCTCCGCTCCGGGGAAGTACTGGACAACGAAGGGTACTCTGTCCACTGTGTCCCGTGTTTGTCTTCTGAGGAGGTCGGTGCGGTTTTTCGCTGTGGCGCGTTGGAACTGTTGATCAATGAGTCGAGCGCCATATCCTGTTCTTATGAGGGCATCTTTCAGCGCCTGGAGGTGTCTGTTGCGATCCTCCTCATCCGAGCAGATCCTGTGGATACGGAGGGCTTGTCCGTAGGGGATGGCTTCTTTAACGTGTTTAGGGTGGAAGCTGGAGAAGTGGAGCATCTTCTTCTCCACTTCTCCAGCTTCCACCCTAAACACGTTAAAGAAGCCATCCCCTACGGACAAGCCCTCCGTATACACAGGATCTGCTTGGATGAGGAGGATCGCAACAGACACCTCCAGACGCTGAAAGATGCCCTCATAAGAACAGGATATGGCGCTTGACTCATTGATCAACAGTTCCAACGCGCCACAGCGAAAAACCTCACCGACCTCCTCAGAAGACAAACACGGGACACAGTGGACAGAGTACCCTTCGTCGTCCAGTACTTCCCCGGAGCGGAGGAGCTACGGCATCTCCTCCGGAGCCTTCAACATGTCATTGATGAAGACGAACATCTCGCCAAGGCCATCCCCACACCCCCACTTCTTGCCTTCAAACAACCGCACAACCTCAAACAGACCATTGTCCGCAGCAAACTACCCAACCTTCAGGAGAACAGTGACCATGACACCACACAACCCTGCCACAGCAACCTCTGCAAGACGTGCCGGATCATCGACACAGATGCCATCATCTCACGTGAGAACACCATCCACCAGGTACACGGTACATACTCTTGCAACTCGGCCAACGTTGTCTACCTGATACGCTGCAAGAAAGGATGTCCCGAGGCATGGGACATTGGGGAAACTATGCAGACGCTGCGAGAACGGATGAATGAACACCGCTCGACAATCACCAGGCAAGACTGTTCTCTTCCTGTTGGGGAGCACTTCAGCGGTCACGGGCATTCGGCCTCTGATATTCGGGTAAGCGTTCTCCAAGGCGGCCTTCGCGACACACGACGGCGCAGAGTCGCTGAGCAGAAACTGATAGCCAAGTTCCGCACACACGAGGACGGCCTCAACCGGGATATTGGGTTCATGTCCCACTATTTGTAACCCCCCACAGAGTTTCACTGGCTGTCTTGTCTGGAGACAATACACATCTTTTTAGCCTGTCTTGATGCTCTCTCCACTCATGTTGTTTTGTTTCTTAAAGACTTGATTAGTTGTAAGTATTCGCATTCCAACCATTATTCATGTAAATTGAGTTTGTGTCTTTATATGCTCTGTTTGTGAACAGAATTCCCACTCACCTGAAGAAGGGGCTTGCAGCTCCGAAAGCTTGTGTGGCTTTTGCTACCAAATAAACCTGTTGCACTTTAACCTGGTGTTGTTAAACTTCTTACCTCCTTTATGGCCATGTCCCCACATTCTCGTGTGACCACTCAGGAGGGAATTTTACCATTTTGAGTCCAAGTGCCAAATCCGGGCGTCAAATAGATCTGCGCCTGGAATCCTCTTTCCAGCGCGCCCATACGCATTTTGCTGGCTCCGGTCCAATTCACGCTGTGGGCGGGGCTTAGCGCTGGCGGATCGATCGGAGCTCTGAACTGCGCATGCGCAATTCGAAAAAAATCTGACAGCGTGCCTGGGCGCAATAGAAAAAAAAGCAGAAAGCGGCTCTCTGACACAGACCATTTGGCGGGGTGGGGGGCTGGTGGGAGAAGGAGGGGGGGTGTGACGTATCATCCTCTGGGGGGGGTGGGAGAAGGGGGGGGTGTGACATATCATCCTCTTGGGGGGGGGTGCTGGGAGAAGGGGGGGTGTGACGTATCATCCTCCTCCGCACTGGAGGAACGATTCCCTCCGCTAGACTGGCCGCATACTTCAAACACCAAGACTGTCATCATTCACCTCAGTGTTCCGCTGGTCAACTGAGTGAACTTGAACAAGCAGTGGGAATTATCAATGTAAAGCTGCTTCAGCAGTGCAAAAAAAACACACCATCCTCGCCGGGGTACCAAGAGACAACTCAGATCCAAATGAATAACTCAAGATTATTTATCCTTCTATTTACTCCTTCGGGACAAACATGGCATATATCACAAATCTACTTAGTCTTTGGCATTTACCCTGGTAGTTTCATTCTGCATCAGTGCCCTGAACAGATGGTGCAAAGAAAGTGCGGCACTGTTGCGTTCCGCTGAGCTGAATGATGACAGTCTTGGTGTTTGAAGTTTGCAGCCACTCCGGCAGAAGGAATCGTTCATTCGGTGGGGAGGAGGGATCAGCCGCAGACTGGCAGCGGAACCCCCCCCAGAGGATGATACGTCACACCCCCCCTTCTCCCACCCTCCCCCCCCCACAGAGGATGATACGTCACCCCCCCCTTCTCCCACCCCCCCAGAGGATGATACGTCACATCCCCTCTTCTCCCACCCTCCCCCCCCCCCGCAGAGGATGATACGTCACCCCCCCTCCTCCCACCCTCCCCAGAGGATGATACGTCACACCCCCCTCCCTTCTCCCACCCCCCCAGAGGATGATACGTCACAGCCCCCCTTCTCCCACCCGCACCCCACCCCAGAGGATGAAACATCACAGCACCCCCCTCCCCTTCGCCCACCCGCCCCCCTGACCAGAGAATGATCTGGGTTTCCCCGCCCCCCCCAACCAGAGGATGACCTGGGTCAGAGAGCCGTTGCAGGCTCTGACCCCGCTCTTCAGAAGCTGCAGCGACGACTTCAGACTTTTATTTTGCAGTTCGCTTACAGCGCGGATGCGGATCGGACCCGAAGACGGTAAAGTGGGATTTGGCGGTAGAGTTGGGCCCGCGGTTCATTAAGTCGATTTAAATGCATGCAAATGCATTTAAATCGTCGGGCCGCCCGATTCGGGCGCGAGCCGGACCCACGCCCAAATCGGGTGTCGGTAAAGCCGCGATCTGCTCAGATTCGGGTGCAGATCGCGGTATAGGCCCGACGCCCAACTTTACCGCGATTTCATGCCTGAAAACGTGCGCGAAGTTTTGGTAAAATCGGGCCCTCAGTCCACAATCACAATTTGGATTCAGTTATAAATAAGCTTAATTGTTTCATTAACTACATGGAAGACCTGTGAGTACTCCGAAATCCTGCAATATATTTGTAAAAAGTTCCTAAAATGATATTTCAAAAATAATTCCCCAGGTTTTCCAGTCTCCAGATCATTGGACACTGGACATATACCAAAATGCCTTTGGGGAGTGGAGAGCACTGGACCTGCAAGGGACACTCTTCTGGGAGAGGAGTTCAGAAAGTGATGTGGGGCCAACCAAAGCAGCATGTTGATGAGCACCTCCTGGTGAGTATTTTCAATCTGTTAAAGTAATTCATTACTTAATACTGAGGTAGGGATGAAAAAAGGAGCAATGATAATTATTACAATTGTTATTACGATTCTTACAATTATAAGAGAAGTGTTTGATAAGAAACAAGGTTCCTAGCTAACATAAATAAGGCCCCTAGCTAATGTAATTTTTTTTAAGGGAGCAACTAGCTTAATCGAGAGGGATGCCATAGCAGGAGATCTCAGACCCGTGATATGCTCCTCTTGCACAATGTGGGAAATGAGGGACACTTTCAGTGTCCCTGATGACCATATGTGCAGAAGGTGTGTCCAAATGCAACTTCTAGCTAACTGGATTTCAGAGCTGGAGCTGCGGGTGGACTCACTATGGAGCATCCGAAATACTGAGCAATTCGTGGATAGCACATTCAGCGAGGTAGTCACATTGCAGGAGGAGATTGTACAAGCAGAAAGGGAATGGATGACCATCAGGAACAGTAAATGACTCAGGAAAATAGTGCAGGAGCCTCCTGTGATCATCCCCTTATCAAACAGATATACTGCTTTGGATACTGTTGGGGGGAATGGCCTCACAGGGGAAAACAGCAGCAACAAAGTTCACGGCACTGTGGGTGGCTCTGCTGCTCAGAGAGGTGGGAGGAAAATGAGCGGTTGGGCTATAGTGATAGGGGATTCAGTAGTTATGTGCATACACAGATGCTTCTGTGGCCAAAAACATGAATCAAGAATGGGACATTGCCTCCCTGGTGTCAGGATCCAAGATGTCACGGCGTGGTTGCAGGACATCTGGAGAGGGAAGGTGAATAGCCAATGGTCATGGCACACATTGGTACCAATGACATAGACAAACTAAGGGATGAGGACCTGCAAGCTGAGTATAGAAAGTTAGGAGATAAATTTAAGTGCAGGACCTCGAATGTAGTAATCTCAGGATTACCCCCAGTTCCACGTGTTAGTTAGAACAGGAATAAGAGGATAGACCAAATGAACACATGGCTGAAGACATGGTATAGGCAGGAGGGATTCAGCTCTTGCGGCATTACCATTTGGTTATTACTAATGGTTAGGTGCATTGACCCGAACAGGCGCCAGAGTGTGGCGACGAGAGGAATTTTACAGTAACTTCATTGCAGTGTTAATGTAAGCCTTACTTGTGACTAATAAATAAACTTTACTTTACTTTACTTTATCATGGAAAAGGACAGAGTTAAAGCAGGAATAAAAGATTTGAACTGGGGGAAGGCAAATTTTGCCGAAATGAGAAGGGATTTGGCTGAAGTGGACTGGACAGTATTGCTAGGGGATAAATCAGAGGGAAACCAGTGGGAGATCTTAAATGTATGAAGTAGACATGTCCACTCCAAAAAATAAGAGCAGCACTGCCAAATCCCCTGGTTGCCTGGAGCAATACACGGGAAGAGGAAACAGAAAAAGAAAGTGTACGAAGGGCAAAAAGAACTAAGCACTCTAGGCAGCCTTGACAAATATAGGAAATGCAGGAATGAAGTTAGCTTGCACAGGTATGAAACTTGTGAGGTAGAGAGCAGGCAGGTAGATTCCAAGGGAGGTGATGCTGCCAGGAAGTGAAAAGCGAGGTTGGATCATTTGCAGTCGAACTTTATCTCTTCCCACTCTGCATTCTTTCTCACTTTCAAAGGCCTTTCCAATGTAGCCACACCTTTGGGGCAGTGGCTTGTCAACAATACGTTGCCACAAATGTAATCCATGATTAATTGCCACTTGTTTTCTTTCTGTCTCCAATGTAAAGTATGCAGGTATTCAAACCAGCCTGGACTTGTTCCTGTTGCTATGGTGATCTATTCACTGAGGTGTAGTCTTTTACAACGTGTCGTTTAAGAGCTCTTTTTCTTCAAACATGTTGGAACCGTTTCAGTCTTTCATTAGTCTGATGAATTTTCACTGCAATATCACAAAATTTTTTGAACAGGCACAGGGAGTCCAGGCCACACTCATATAAAAAGAGATTAACTGGCCATCATTATTTGTGCTACCTTGTTATGTGCATTTGCCTCAAATCGTAAATGTAATTTGCAAACAAGTTGTAATAAATCGAGGTGACTTGACGTGGCTCAAAGTAACAAAGGATTTATTGCCAATGATAAATAGTTATTTACAATCAAGGGTCAGATAGAATGAACTATGCATCTGAACAACAGTCCTCGCTGGCTCCAACTGAGGATCCTCCTGACCTGGGCTACACGCCTTTGCACTCAATTGGCTCAGCTTCCTGCCTCAACTCCATAAGGTATGACCCAATCATGTGGCCCTCAGGGAATGCCCACTTAAAGGGGCTACGCCACCACACTCCTCTTTTATTCACATATGGATGAAAGAAAAAGAACACATTAACATAGGCAAACAAATTACAAAGGACATCGGGAATACTCCAGGGAAATTCATAAATTTTGTCGATTCAGATACTTCCGGACCCTGGTAGAACATTTCAATTCTATGCTAGGCTCTCCTGGAAATGAAAAATCAGGTCGAATGGATGTGAAAGTCAAATTCATCAATCCAGGATCGAGATCTTCTTCGGTAGCTACTGTATTCTCAGTTACAAAAACCACTGGTTGCTCCGGTTCCCCAACCCTATAACATTGTAACCAATCCTGGTGAATTTAAATTTACTGTAGTGATCATCTGTTGATCCCCTGTATCAGGCACTGTTCACTTCCTCAGATGGTCTCCATGTTTCCTGACATAACAATCGTTTATCTCTACGATATAGGAGACCGGTCCTGTCCTTTCCACAATCTTACCAGCCACCCATGCCGATCCTGCTGTAAAGTGTCTAAAGTGTCTGACCACGACTAAATCGTCAATTTGGAAAACTTTTTTTTTCCTTGAGTGGTGATTTTTCTTCTGGGAGGATTGCCTTGCCTCCACTCTCCCCTCCAAATCATGGAATTATCAGATCAAACCATGCCCATAAGTAACACAGTTGGCATGACGCCCGTGGTGGCATTTGGTGTGGTGTTCTAAGACAACAAGAAACTGGCTATGAATATAGGTAGAGGTCTATTGATTTGTTTCTTTATCAATGATTTGAATGTTCAGCACATTTCGTGAACCCATTTGAGGCTGGGTAGTGATTTGACAAATTTTTGAAACTCTTCCAGTGTGAGTGATGTGCCATTGTCTTACACTAAGACCTTCAGGATACCTTACTGGCAAAAATTTTCCTCAATTTGTCAATGTTGGCAGAGGCCATTGTGGACTTAATCAACTGGACATCCAACCACTTAGAGTTTATATCTACTAATATAAGAAACATATGACCCATAAATGGTCTGACAAAATAGATATGTATTCTTGCCCAGGATCTGGTCACTCCCAAGGATGCATATTTGTAGGCAGTGGCAAGGCCTGTTGGGCTTCACAACTGGGGCATTGATTGACCATTCTTTAGACAGCTTTATCGATATCCAGCCACCAAACATAACTTCTGGCTCGTACTTTCATCTTGCTTTTTCCCAGATGTGAATTGTGCAATTCCTGTAATAAAAATCATCTTCCATGGGGTGGGCTATAGCCCCAGCTCCCCACAACACCCTGGGGCCGATTTTACCAAATTGGCTCTAAGTGCCGGGTGCGGTCGTAAATCAGACCCGCGCCCGGCAGCCGCGCTCCAGCGCCCCCATACGCCTTTTTTCGGCGTGGGTCCAGTGGGCGGGGCCTAGCGCATTTGCATCTATCGGAGCGCCAAACTGCGCATGCACAGTTAAAAGCCATCAGCACTCAGCACACCCGAGCGTGAAAGTCAAAGGCAGCACTGCTGTCTGCGCTGCCTTTGACTTTCCCTGGTTTGGGGGGGGGGGGGGGGGGGGGGTGGGATGTGACGTCTCTTCCCTGAGGGGGGGGGGGGGATGGGGGGGGGGGGATCTGACGTCTCTTCCTGAGGGGGGGGTAGGGGGGGATGTGACATCTCTTCCCTGAGAGGGGGGCGGAATCTGACATCTCTTCCCTGAGGGGGGGTGTAGGGGGGGATGTGATGTCTCTTCCCTGAGGCGGGGGGGGGGGTGGGGGGGATCTGACATCTCTTCCCTGAGGGGGGGCAGGGGTAGGGGGGGATGTGACATCTCTTCCCTGAGGTGGGGCGGGGGGGAGGTAGTGGGAGGATCTGACATCTCTTCTCTGAGGCGGAGGGTAGGGGGGATGTGACGTCTCTTCCCTGAGGGGGGGGATGTGACGTCTCTTCTCTGAGGGGTGGGGGGGGGATGTGATGTCTCTTCCTTGGGGGAGGGGGGGGTTCAGGGGCAGAGATGTCACATCCCCCCTACCCCCCCCCTCAGGGAAGGGATGTCACATCCCCCCTACCCCCCCCCCACCCCCCCTCAGGGAAGAGATGTTACATCCCCCCTCCCCCTCCCCTTAGGGAAGAGACGACACATCCCCACCTACCCGCCCCCCCTCAGGGAAGAGATGTCACATCCCCCCCCCTACCTCCCCCTCCTCAGGGAAGAGATGTCACATCCCCCCCCACCCCCCACCCCCCCACCTCAGGGAAGAGACGTCACATCCCCCCCCCCACCCCTCAGAGAAGAGATGTCACATCCCCCCCCTACCCCCCCTCAGGGAAGAGATGTCACGTTCCCCCCCCCCCCAGTGAAGAGACATCATTCTACCCATCAGGACCCCCGGAGCAAGGCCAGGATCCAGGATCGCAAGATGCTTTCGACGGACACCAGCGATCAAGGTAGGTCGGGGGCCCAGGGGGTCTGATCCCGGGGTGGGGGGGGGGGGGGGCTGCTGGCAGGGCCTGCGTCCCAGAGTGGTCCAATCGGGGGAGGGGGGCGGTGGTGAGCTGCCGGGGTGGTTCACGGGGGCGGTCCACAAAGGGTGGTTGGGGGCGATTCGGCGGTTCAGTTGTTGAGTTGAAGCCCTATCGGACTTGAATTCAGCAACACGGTAAATGCGCGGGCGCCGATCGGATCGGAGCCTCGTAAAGTGGAAATCCTTGGGTAAGTTGGGCGCGGGCTTCATTATGCCGATTGAAATGCATGCAAATGCATTTAAATCAGCCCGCTGGCCGATTCAGGCGCGCGCCAGATCGGCGCCCAGATCGGCTGTTGGTAAAGTTGCGATTGGCCTTGGGTCGGGTCTGGACCGCGTTTTAGGCCCGACGCCCAACTTTACCACGATTTCGCGCCCGAAAATGGGCGCGAAATTTTGGTAAAATCGGGCCCCTGTCTTCACAAATTATCTCCACCCTTCTATGCTGGTGGGTTTTAAGCAGCTCTGACTTATCAAATCATCACCCTTACATTATCATATTCTTAACTTACAATAACACAGAGGGTGGAATTTTCCCAAAATATTTCTATGTGCCATAACGACAAAGAAACAGGAGTCCTCTGCCAGTCTTTTCGACACACCCCGCATCACAATCTTTCAACACTTGAATGCAATGAAAGAGCCTCCATGCAATTCACACAATTATGGATCCTCCAGGTATGTGACTCACCCAAAGTGGCCGCATCTGTGTGCCATTAACAAGGGGAAGCTGCATATAAGCACTAACGATTGATTCACAGTCATTCCCACCAGGAAGAAGGTACCGCAAAGAGCAGCCCCAAGGTTTACGGAGGAAGAGCTGAGCCATTGAGGAGAGGAGGGCCATCTTCTTCCTCTGGATGGTCGATGACCCAATACAATACGGCCTGGGAGGCTGTGACAGCAGCAGTGAGAGCCTAGGAATAAAAAAGGGACAACCACATTGCTGGGTGTTTATTATAGACCCCCAGATGGCCAACAGGAAATTGAGGGGCAAGTGTGTGCACAATTTGCGGAGATGTGTAGAAACAATAACAATGGGGTAATTATAATAGGTGATTTCAACTTTCCCAACGTTAACTGGGATAGACATAACGACAAAGAAACAGGATCTTACTGCCTCGCTGCGCCAGTCGATTGATGCCGCAAGCCAGTAAGATTGTGTGAGGCGAAAAATCAGATTCATGCCCAGTTTTTCACTACTTGCGATTTTAGCGGCCCTGTTTTACTGGCGAAATGGGTTCGCGTCCACAATGGCCAACTTGAATATTAATAACATGCTTTACATGTCATTAGTGTGTCCTGGATGCTATCGTCTGAGCTCACTTATACTTACGCCCTCGCCAGTTGGTCCACTCGCAGGTGAGGATCACAACTGGTCTCCACCAGCAGAGACCAGATGTGATGGCTCACCGGAGGGGTCGGAGGCCATTGAAGCCCTCGGGTGGTTGGGGGCATAGCCGGACAATGCCCATGGGGCAGTGCCATCTGGCATTGCCCACTTGGTATCCTGGCACTGTCCATCGGGCACCATAGCTGTGCCAGTGCAAGCCAAGGGGGTGGGCCTGGAGGGGGCGGGGGGAGGTGGAGCCTGAGTGGGGGTGGAGCTATGACATGTTCCCTCCATGGTGATAGGAAGGAGTAACAAGCCCAGAGAACAATGGATGACCAGAGATATTCAGGATATGATGAAAAGGAAAAGAAAGGCTTTTAGCAGGTACGTGGGGAGGAAGTCAATGGAGGCATTGGTGAAGTCCAGAAAGTGCAGGATGGGGTTTAAGAAAGCAATCAGGAAAGCAAAGAGGGGATATGAAAAATTTCTGGTTGGAAAAAGTAGGGAATTCCCAAGATATTCTTTAAGTATATCAATGGGAACAAGATCAGGTTAACCAGGGAAAGATTAGGGTCCAAGAGGACAATTTGTGCATTGAGCCAGAGGACATTGGTAGAATGTTGAATGAATACTTCACATCCTCTTCACCCAACAGAATGAGGGTGAAGGTATGGAATTCAGGAAAGAGACTGCGAGGTTCTTGAGCAAATTGACATAGGAAATGACAATGTATTTAAAGAAATCATAGAAACCCTACAGTGCAGAAGGAGGCCATTTGGCCCATCAAGTCTGCACCGACAACAATCTTACCTATGCCCTATCCCTGTAACCCCACATATTTACCCCACTAATCCCTCTAACCTATGCATCCCAGGACATTAAGGGGCAATTTAGCATGGCCAATGAACCTAACCCACACATCTTTGGATTGTGGGAGGAAACCGGAGCACATGGAGGAAATCCACACAGACAGGGGGGGAATGTACAAACGCCACACAGACAGTGACCCAAGCCAGGAATTGAACCTGGGTCCCGAGAGCTGTGAGGCAGCAGTGCTAACCACTGTGCCACTCTGCCACCCATTGGAGGCGTTGGCAGGCTTAAAAATTGACAAATCTCCAGGTCTGGATGGATTGGGTCTCAGGCAGGTGTGGAGGCAAGAAAGGAGGTTACAGGGGCTCAGACCCAAATTTTAATTCCCCTCTGGCCATGGGGAATGTACAGTAAGAGTTTTAACAACACCAGGTTAAAGTCCAACAGGTTTATTTGGTAGCAAATGCCATTAGCTTTCGGAGCGCTGCTCCTTCATCAGATGGAGTGGATATCCACATCATGGGGAAAGTGCCAGAGGACTGGAGAACAGCTAATGTGGTTCTGCTATTTAAGGAAGGTTGCAGAGATAAGCCAGGAAACTAGACCAGTGAATCTCATGTCAGTGGTAGGGAGAAACTTCTGAAGAAGTGCACCTATCTCCACTTGGAGAGGCAAGGCTTGATCAGGAATATTCAGCATGGCTTCATCGGAGGGAGGTCATGCCGGACAAATTTGATTGAATTTTTTGAAGAGGTGACCAGGTATAGTTATCAGTATTTCAACAAAACCTCTGACAACGTCCCATGTGGGAGACTTATAAAGAAGACAACTGCATCTGGGATATAGGCTACTTTGATATGTGAATTCAAAATTAGCTCAGTTGTAGGACACAGAGGATGATGACAGAAGTATGCTTTTGTGACTGAAAGCCAGTGTCCAGTGGCATACCACAGGGACCTGTGCTACATCCTCTATTATTTGTTATTTATATAAACAACATAGATGACCACGTGGCGGATAGGATTAGAAGTTTGCGGATGACACAAAAATTGGCCGGGTGGTTAACATTGAGGCTAAGTGTCGTGTGCTACAGAAGATATAGACGAGATAGTCAAATGGGCAGATAAGTGGCAGATAAAATTTACCCTGAAAAGTGTGGGGTAATACACGTGGAAGGAGTAATTTGATAAGGAAGTATTCAGTGAATGGCATGAACTAGGAAGTTCTGTGGAACAAAGGGACCTTGGCATGTTTGTCCATCGATGTCTGAAAGTGGAAGAGCATGCTAGTAGGATTGTGAAAAAGGCATAAGGGGCACTTGCCTTTATCAATCGAGGCATAGATTACAAAAGCAGGGAAGTCATGTTGAAGTTGGATAGAACTTTGGTGAATGAACTGCAAGAGTACTTTGTGACATTCTGGTCACAACATTATCAGAAGGATATGATTGCACTGGAAGTGGTACAGAGGAGATTCACCAGGATGCTGCCTGGGATGGAACATTTAAGATATGAAGAGAGGTTGGAGAGGCTTGAGTTGTTTTCATTGGAGCAGACAAGACTGAGTGGCAAGGCGACCTGATTGAGGTGTACAAGATTATGAGGGACATGGAAAGAGTGGCTAAGGAGCAGCTGTCATCCTTAGTTGAAGGGTCAGTCATGAGAGGACATAGGTTCAAGGTGAGGTGTAAGAGTTTAAGGGGGATGTGAGGAAAAACTTCTTTACACAGAGGGTGGTGACGATCTGGAATGCGTTGTCTGGGAGTGAGGTAGATACGAGTTGCCTCACATCCTTTAAATAGTACCTAGATGAGCACTTGGCAAGTGCTGGTAAAAAGGATTAGGTGAGAGGTCAGGTGTTCCTTGTGTGTCAGTGCAGACTCGATGGGCTGAAGGGCCTCTTCTGCACTGTATGATTCTATGATTCTACCTCCAACCCTAGTTGCACACTGTGATCCCCGACGACTTGAAAAGTTTTCCCTTGTTTCCAATGTAATAAATAAAGGGTGATTCGATGTGGCTCAGAGTAACATAGGATTTATTGACAACAATAAATAATTATTTTCAAAAAGGATCAGACAGAATTAACTGCAACTGAACAACACTCCTCCCTGGCTCCAATTGAGGATCCTCCCTGACCCAAGATACACGCCCTTGCAATCAAACAACTCAGCTTCCCAACTCAACACTCCATAGGGTCCAACCTGATCACGTGGCCCTCAGGGAAGGGCCACGTACCACACAAATGTTGAGGCAAATTTTAAGAGAGATTGATATGTATATCAACTGTGTACAGTTCTGGTCACCCTATTATAGAAAGGATACTATTAAACTAGAAAGAGTGCAGAAGAGGTTTACTAGGATGCCACCGGGACTTGATGGTTTGAGTTATAAGGAGAGGCTGGATAGTCTGGGACTTTTTTCTTTGAAGCGTAGAAGGCTGAGGGGTGATCTCATAGAGGTCTATAAAATAATGAGGGGCATAGATCAGCCAGATAATCAATATCTTTTCCCAAAGGTAGGGGAGTCTAAAACTAGAGGGCATAGGTTTAAGGTGAGAGGGGAGAGATACAAAAGTGTCCAGAGGGGCAATTTTTTCACACAGACGGGGGTGAGTGTCTGAAACAAGCTGCCAGTGGTAGTAGTAGAGGTGGGTACAATTTTGTCTTTTAAAAAGCATTTAGACAGTTACATTGGTAAGATGGGTATAGAGGGATATGGGCCAAATGCGGGCAATTGGGACTAGCTTAGGGGTTTAGAAAAAAAAAGGGTGGCGTGGACAAGTTGGGCCGAAGGGCCTGTTTCCATGCTGTAAACCTCTCTGACTCTACGACTCTAAATATAAGGATATGTTGATCATGCTAAATGATGGTACGATGTTCATGTGGAGCATAAACGTCAGCTTAGACTTTATGGGCAAATGACAGGTTTCTGTGCTGTAAATTTTATGTAATTCTAAGTAATATTAAATTCTTTTCAACTTAAATATTCTTTTCAAAGGTTTTCAATTTTTTTAGGCTCCAGGTGCAAGAACTTTTTTGCAGCCCCCTGGTGGCTGACTCAAGAATCCTGGGGTATGAAGGTATTTGAATCTAAGAATAAAATGTGAAAGAAATGGGAAATAAATGGGAAATAAATCTCCTGACAGAAAGTGAGATTCTGGATTAGAGATTTGATAGCTGTTTGGGCACTAGGATCGCAATTCACCTCATATCAAATTGGTCAGCACAAGAATTTGATGTATCTATTGCACCTGAATGATTGTAGTATTGGGTTAAGTAGGTCCTGCGCTGTTCTCCTCTCCTAAGCACTGCCTGAGATCTCTATGCTCAGCAGAGGGTACCAGGCAGCACTGGTTGAAAATCATGTGGTCCACATGACTGTCCATCTTAAAAAAGTGTTCACCGGAAGAGAATCGTTGCAATTTTAAACAACAGAAAATTGAACACTTGGGCTAGAGAGAGTTCCAGACTGATGGGTGTGATGCTGGATGCATTAGTGGTGGAAGAAGGTAGGAGGACATGTTTCACCCTTAAGGACAACCCTCAGAAGGTAGTGAGTGCTGATGGCTAAGGAGTTTACTTCCTAGATTTTATATTCGGGGACTTGGTAATCATGCTGCAAGAGGTCTAATGATCTTACGTGGGTGGCCAAGGTCAGTGAATGTATCTGTATATCACATCACATCACATTTACCACATCATCTCCTGCTTCTCAATGCACTATATCACCATCTCTAACCCAACAGCACTCCCTGGCACTCAGGACTTATACAAAATATCCAGATGCTCAAAGTCACTCTCAAACACATACTAATGCTGTCAGTCTTGGCTTCACCTCTTTCACATACATCCAGCTATTCAGTTAAAGCAGGTACGTCACCCAGGATTAACACTATTCTATCACTGACATTCTGCTATCTCTCTTGCAGATCAAGGTGTATCATAATAAAAGGAAATGGCAGTGAAGGACCAGATTAATGATTCTCCCAAACCCTGAGGAGGAGACGGCTCTCAGCATTATGTGGCGGGACCTCTGGATTCTGGCATCACTGAGAATATTCAGGGTGGCCGTTTGTTGCAGCTTTATGCCTTTTCTCAACTCCCAGCTCACCCATATCCTGCTATATTAATATATGATGTGGAGATGCTGGCGTTGGACTGGGGTAAACACAGTAAGAGTTTAAACTCTTACTATATTAATATATAACATATATTATAATAATCATGGGCAGCATGGTGGCACAGTAGTTAGAATCTTGCCTCACAATGCCTCACAGGGAACAGGTTCAATTCCAGCCTTGGGTGACTCTCCATGTGCAGTTTGCATATTCTCCCCGTGTCTGCGTGAGTTTCCTCCAGGTGCTCTGGTTTTCTACCAGAGTCCAACAATGTGCAGGTTAGATTGATTGGCCATGCTAAATTGCCCCCTAGTGTCAGGGAGATTAGTAGGGTGAACACATGGGGTTATGGGGATAGGGCCTGGGTGGTATTGTTGTGAGTGCAGGCTCAATGTGCCGAATGGTCTCTTTCTGTACTGTACGGATTCTATGATTCTATGAGTCTAATTATTGTTGTCAGACAAACCTTCCCCATCTGATTTCCAGGGCCTGAAATTTAAACATCCGAGGTCAGGCGGGCACTTGATCCCATTACATGTAAACTGAAGGAATGGCACCTCATCTTCCGATTAAGCAATTTACAGCCTTCATTGAGTTCAACTACTTCAGAACATGAACTCTCTCCTCCACCTCTATTCCATTTCCATTTATTTTGTTTTGTTTCATTTCTTCCTTTTATCTTAATTCATTTTCATCCCTTTATTTTCTTAATTTTATTATTTCTTCCATCGTTTCATTTGTGCACTTCTACAATCTTGCCTTCCATCTTGTTTCTCCGCCCCATAAACCCCTACCCCACTAGGGCCATCTGCCACATTTCTCAGGTTGTCCTTTGATGTTCTGCCATTTGCACATTCTGCTCTCTTAACGGAAGCTATTATCATAGAAATCATAGAAACCCTACAGTACAGAAAGAGGCCATTCGGCCCATCGAGTCTGCACCGACCACAATCCCACCCAGGCCCTACCCCCATATCCCTACATATTTTACCCACTAATCCCTCTAATCTACGCATCCCAGGACACTAAGGGGCAATTTTTTAGCATGGCCAATCAACCTAACCCGCACATCTTTGGACTGTGGGAGGAAACCGGAGCACCCGGAGGAAACCCACGCAGACACGAGGAGAATGTGCAAACTCCACACAGACAGTGACCCAAGCCGGGAATCGAACCCAGGTCCCTGGAGCTGTGAAGCAGCAGTGCTAACCACTGTGCTACCGTGCCGCCCCATTAGCACCATTCATCGTCTTTTTCATCACCATTTGCATTTCCTTTGCCTTTTTGTCAATGTCATCCCTCACAATTATAACCCCTCACCCTTGCATCATAAATCTTGTCCTATTTTGCTTATCTTTATCTCTGGTGAAGGGTCAACCTGACTCGAAACATTGGCTTTATTCTCTCTTCACAGATGCTGTCAGACCTGTTGAGTTTTTCCAGCACTTTCTGTTTTTGTTGCAGATTCCAGCATCTGCAGTATTTTGTTTTTATCTACATGATAGTTGCTTATGGCTATCATGATCCTTCATGGCTAGAATACAGTGGGCAGAATGTTCCAGTTGGTGAGCATTTGGTGCTCACATTTCAGAGAATCAGCATGTAACCCATTCCCACCTACTCTCAGAAGCCTACTGCCATTTTGTGCTCAATTAAGCTCTGGTTGGCATTGGGCAGGACTTCGGTCCACCTTTGGAAGGAAGTCTCGCCTTAGACAGTTGTCAGCCAGAGCTGCAGTGGCCATTAGAGGTACTGTAGCACTGTGCCTGGAACTAAGTCCTGGGACTTTCAATTCTATGAAAATTCTGACTTCTGATGAGTCATTGGGATACTGGGAGCAGGAGGGTAGGGGATGCCCGGTGGGGGGTGATGATGGCATCAGGAGGCCAGAGAGGGGGACGAGGGCCACAGCTACCAGGTCTTGGAGGGGAAGCACTCCAAATCTGAAAGGGGCTTCAGATTGAAGCAACCCACTCCACCCCTTCCTGCACAAGATTCATCCATTTCACAGTTTCCCACTCTGCTCTGACCCACATCCACCAGCCTAATCTGAAGCTTATAAGTTGAACATAGAGCAAGACAGCTCCTGTTGAAATAATCCTTATGGTGAAGGGGTGACCGTTGAACATGGAGTTTGACACAGGCGCTCCTGCCATGGTGGTGGGTGAACAGACAGTGCTTATAAGAAGAAGACCAGCCCCGAAGGTTAAGCAACATGGCTACCACATTAGTCACTTATACAGGGGGAAACCCTAGAGATATTAGGCATCACAACTGTACCAATTTCGTATCAACACCAATTCGCCCAATTACCCATGATTGTTGTGAAAGGTCAGAGGCCAAGCATCATGAAGCAGGATTAGTTGTGACAGATAAAGCTAAATTAGCCAGAAATTTTTTAAATTATGGATGGCGTCTTTCAAGAAATTTTGTGTAAGTTCAGAGATGTTTTTTAAAATGAGCGTGGTCAGAAACAAGGGTCAAGGCCAAAATGTATGTGAACCCTGAGTACGCACCTAAATATTTCAGATCGTAGGTCATTTCATACACTCTACACCAGAAAGCCGAGACTAAATTGAGATGTTTGGAGAAATTAGGATTTATAAGGCCTATACAGTTTTCCAAATGTGTGGCCCCCATTGTTCCCATACTAAAACCAGACCATACCATCAGAATTTGCGGCAATTACAAACTCACCACAAACTATGTAGCCCAGTTGATAGGTACCCAATATCTAAGATAGAAAATCTTTACACAAAGCTAGTGGGGGGGCCTCACTTATACAATGCTCAATTTAAACCATGCTTACCTACAACTTGAATTATAGGAAGACTCCACAAGATGTTCAACAATCAACTCAAACAAGGAACATTTCCAGTATACCAGGTTGCCTTTTGGCATATCGTCTGCATGTATAATTTTTCAAAGAACAATGGAGAATTTACCACAAGGAATTCCAAAGATTGTGGTTCATTTAAATGACATCCTGGTGATGGGGACTTCACAGGAAGAGTACCTAGCCAACCTAGAGGAAGTCCTTAAGATGTTTAGAGATGCTGATATAAGATTGAAAAGGGACAAATGCATCTTTCAGGCCACTGAAGTCACATATTCAGAGTTTAAATTTGACACCAAAGGCCTACACCCTTTAGAAGATAAAGTAAAAGCAATTAGAGACATTCCTACGCTGAGAAACATCGCAGAATTAAACACATTTCTGGATATGGTCAATAATCACGGCTGATTTTTGTCAAACCTAGCAACAATATGGCATTATCGCCTAAAAAAAAATCAATGATGGCATTGGGAAGACACTTCAAAATGGTTAAACTGGCTCTACAATCGCCCAATTTATGGTTTCACTTTGACCCAGATAAACAGATAATCTTAACTTGTTTTTTCTGGTAAGAAATACAATTTATTTTCCTTTTTTTTCTGACTTGGTCTTCCTACATCCTATTGATGATTTTCCCCAGCCTTCTAATATTCCCAGTGTGAGGACCCACAAACAAACCCAGTGTGAGGACCCACAAACAAACCCAATGTTTGTTTCCATTTAGGAGCTTTTCTCGATGTTCTCGATGAATCCCAACTCATCATCAATTTTCTTAGAATCTTAGAATCCCTACAGCACAGAAAGAGGCCATTTGGCCCATCGAGTCTGCACCGACCACAATCCCACCCAGGCCCTACCCCCATATCCCTACATATTTTCCCCACTAATCCCTCTAACCTACACATCCCAGGACACTAAGGACAATTTTAGCTTGGCCAATCAACCTAACCCGCACATCTTTGGACTGTGGGAGGAAACCGGAGCACCCGGAGGAAACCCACGCAGACACGAGGAGAATGTGCAAACTCCACACAGACAGTGACCCAATCCGGGAATCGAACCCAGGTCCCTGGAGCTGTGAAGCAGCAGTGCTAACCACTGTGCTACCGTGCCGCCCATCATCATCAATTTTCTTTATGTAATGTCCCAAATATGTTAGGGGTTGTGGATTTTTAACAACAAGAGAAAGATGTGATTTTACACATAGATTCAAAATAACAACAACAGGCTGACTGCAGACGCTGTTGCCTTTACAGAGTACAAAATGGAACTAAAAAGGAGCCTGTGAAACATCCCAATGACATCGCTATCAAATCATGTGACTAGCTCTTAAAATAATCATGCAAACACTTAAATATATAACAGCCTTTATGGGGAAGGAATTCCAGCATTTCGTACAGATTAATGGCATCTAATAGATTCATACAGCTCCTTATTAACTGGCCTCAAATGGCCTGTCAAAAAGAATGGTGCAAACCTTCAAATCCGCAATTAAAAGACAGCCAGATAGGCCATTATGATTCAAGCTAACCAATTTCCTCCTTTCTTACTACACCATCCCCCATATTATTACCAGGATAACTCCAACTGAGCTCTTGAAGGGGCGATGTCTCCGACTAGGTTAGAGGGATTAGCACGTAAATGTGTAGGGAAATGGGGGTAGGGCCTGGGTGGGATTGTGGTCGGTGCAGACTCGATGGGCCAGATGGCCTCTTTCTGGACTGTAGGGTTTCTGTGATTCTATGATTCTATGACTCCAGCTGAACCTGATTTTCCCTACTTTGGTGGGGAGGGTAGAGGTGAGGCAAGTTACACTAAAGAAATACCACAACTCAACCACAAGTAACAGACCTTTTAAAACAGATGATCTAGTTTTTGTCAGAAAATTTATCAGATGATTATCTGGGAGAATCGTGGTGAGGTTTGGGCCTGTATCTTATTTGGTGAACCTGCAAGGGAGAGAGATACGGATCACATAAGAAGGAGCGAGGCTGCAGCCCTGACAGCAACACAAGAGGATCAAGTGGTTACTATTAATGTTCCTTCAGAGCCAAAAAAGGGGGAACAGGTTGTTTCAGAAGAGGCTCCTCTTGCTACCTTAGAGGAAACTGGCGAGGCAGTCTGCATTAATGCACCTTCCGAGATTTCTAAACAACCATTTGTTATTAATGATACCATTACCCCATTTATGGAAGAATCTGTCAGAGAACTGAGGTGTTCCACCAGACTTCGGTAGTCACCTGGTGGACTGATGTTTGTAAAAGACTGTACCATATCACCTCCCCCCCCCACCCACCCTTGTGTCTCTGCCTTTATTGTAAATAGTAACCTGTTCTGGATATGCTACTGAGAGATGTGGAGGGGAGGGGGAGGGTTAGGCTGTGGTAGCATGGCCCCTTTAAGGGGCGATCATTTGTGGGTCTATTTGTGGGGCCTATTGCATGGAAGCCCGTGAACCTTGGCCAAAGGGGAGAAAGCGCACAGGTTGCAGGGAGTGGGAGACACTAAGTGTGAGCCAGGGAGTCACGGATTGAAGACCTGTGTTGCTATTGCTGTGCCTGTATATAGTTTTGCTTCATGTCTATTGAATAAATCACCATCATCATATCAGCAGCCTCTTCGTTGATACCTTGCGCTATTAAAAATTTGACCACAGAGCCCCAGCAGAGAGGGCATGTCACCATTGTAACATTCCCTCCTTTTCCTCCACTTTCTGCAGCATTCACACCTTGTTAACTTCCATTCCTGCCTCTTCTTTGTGCTGTTGCTCTTCAGTTTCTTACATAATATATTGTAGCAACAACTGTTCCCTGATAGTAACCAGCTTAATTTCAATATCCACTCAGCTGAATATTGCGCAGACCTTGCAGAGTGATCCTGTCAGCAGAAGCCTTGCTTGTGGAATGCTGATAGTGTCTTCTAGAATGTTCCTCACAGCACTATCACTCTCATTATAGACCTGTTTTTTCAGGTGTCCATGGGTTTCTGACCAGAGTCATGAGCCATGTCATCAGGGTGCTCACCTTTGTCATTCAGTAGACAGCCTTTAGTTAACAGACTGTTTCAAATACAGGTGAAACAGAGGACTGACATAGAATGAAAGAAATATGATTGCTGCCATGATAGCAGGCATTCACTTGCATGTGGTTGCATTTACACTTTGAGTGAGTTTTATTTTAATTCGTGGGATGTGGGCATCACTGGCTAGGCCAGCAATTATTGTCCAACCCTAATTGCCCCTGAGAAGAGGGTGGTGAGCTGCCTTCTTGAACTGCTGCCGTTCTTGTGGTGTAGGTATACCCACAGTGCTGTTCGGGAGCGAGTTTCAGCATTTTGATCCAGTGACACTGAAGGAACGGTGATAAATTTCCAAGTCAGGGAAGTGTGTGAAAGGGAACTTCCAAGTGAAGGTGTTTCCCTGCAACTGCTGTCCTTGTCTTTCTCGATTGTATCAATTGTGGATTTGGAAGGTGCTGCCTGAAAGGTGTTTTGGTGAGTTCCTGTAGCGCATCTTATAGAAGGTACACACTGCTGCCACTGTGCATCTATGGTGGAGTAAGTGAAGGTTTATGGATGGGATGCCAATCAAGCTTTGTCCTGGATAGTGCCAAGCTTCTTGAGTGTTGTTAGAACTGCACTCATCCAGGCAAGTGGGAGTATTCCATCACACTCCTGACTTGTGACTTGTCAATAGTGGACGACCTTTAGGGAGTCAGGAGATGAGTTACCTAGTTTCTGATCTGCTCTGGCAGCCACAGTATTTATATGACTAGTCCAGTTCAGTTTCTAGTCAGTAATAACTCCCAGAATGTTGATAGTGGGGGATTCAGTGAGGTAATGCCAGTGAATATCAATGATTAGATATGCTCTTATTAGAGGCAGTCATTGCCTGGCACTTGTGTGGCACAAAGATTGCTTGCCACTTGTCAGCCCTTGCTGCATTTGGACATAAACTGCTTCAGTATCTGAGGAATTGTAAATGGTGCTGAATTTTGTGAAATCATTAGCAAACATCCCCATGTTTGTCCTGATAATGTCACCATTGACATGTTCTTATGATGGCTATTGATGAAGCAACTGAAGGTGATTGGGCCTTGGACACTACCCTGAGGAACTGTGGCAGTGATGTCCTGTCTCTGAAATGATTGACCGTAAACAATGACAATCATCTTTCTTTGCTAGGTATGACTCCAACCATCAGAGAGTTTCCCCATGATTCCCAGTGACTCCAGTTTTGCTAGGGCTCCTTAATGCCATGCTCAGTCAAGGGCACTCTCACTTCTCAAGGGCAAGTAGAGTTGGACAATAAATGCTGGCCTAGCCAGTGATGCCCACATCCCATCAACAAAAAAAAATACTGACTCAAAGGGCACCTATTTTGTCAATGTTTGAACTAAGGTTGTAATGAGGCCAAGAGCTGAGTGATCCTGGTGGAACTCAAACTAAGCATCAGTGAGCAAGTTATTGCTGGGCATGTGCCACTTGATAGCATTTTTGTTTATCCCTTTCATCACTTCACTGGTGATCAAGAATAGACTGATGCTAATTAGCTGGGTTAGATTTGTCCTGCTTTTTGTGTATAGGACATTCCTGGGCAATTTTCCACATTGCTGGGTAATGCCAGTGTTATATTTGTACTGGAACAGCTCAGACTGGAGCACAGTCTGAAGACGATTGTATTATTGCCAGCTAAGCCCTTTTGGTTAATGACGATGGTTAAGTACAAATGAGGAACATGCAAGTAAATGTCTATGTAGCAAAAGTCATTCAGAACCACAGGGAAGCCTGCAACGTCATAGGAAAATAGGAACAAAAGAACTGGAGGAGGCCATTCAGGCCCTTGAACCTGATCGACCCATTCAATATGATCATGGCTGATTAGGCACTTCAATGCCTTTTACACCCACTATCCCCATGACCTATTATTGTTAATCAGAAATCTATCAATCTTTGATAGGTGCATCCAGGAGGGTTTCTTGAAGCAATATGTAAATAGTCCAGCTAGGGAAGGGGCCATACTATGCCTGGTATTGGGGAAAGAACCTGGCCAGGTTATCGATGTTTTAGTGGGGGAGCATTTCAGGAACAGTGGCCATAATTCCATAAGTTTTAAGTTACTTGTATATAAGGATAAGATTAGTTCTTGGGTGAAACTACTAAATTGGAGGAAGACTAACTATGATATATTAGGCAGGAACTGGGGAATGTAGATTGGGAGTGGCTGTTTGAGGGTAAATCCACATCTGTCATGTGGGAATCTTTTAAAAGCCAGTTGATTGGAGTTCAGGGCCAGTATGTTCCTGTGAAAATGAAGGATCAAGATGGCAAGATTTGGGAATCTTGGATGACAAGAGAAAATGGGAGTTCAGTCAAAAAGAAAAGGGGGGCATTCGTAAGGTTTAGGAAACTAAAGACGGACAGAGCTCTCAAAGGATATTTGAGGGTGGTACAGTGGCACAGACGTTAGCACTGCTGCCTCACAGTGCAGAGACCTGGATTTGATTCCCGGCTTGGGTCACTGTCTGTGTGGAGTTTACACGTTCTCACCGTGTATGCATGTGTTTCCTCCGGGTGCTCCGGTTTCCTTCCACAGTCCAAAGATGTGTGGGGTTAGCCGTATTGGCCATGCTAAATTACCCTTTACTGTCCCGGGATTTGTAGATTAGTGGGGTAAATAGGTGGGGTTACGGGGATCGGGCCTCAGTGGGATTGTTGTCGGTGCAGACTCGATGGGCTGAATAGCCTCCTTCTGAACTATAGGATTTCTATGTTCTATATTTCCATGACATAAAGAAAGCAGGAAAGAACGTGAACAAGGAGCTCGGAGGGTTAAAAGGGCTATGAAATGTCCTTGGCAAACAGGATTAAGGAAAATCCCAAGACATTTTATACATATTTAAGGAGCAAGAGGGTAGCTAGGGAAAAGGTAGGTCCACTCAAGGACAAAGGAGGGAATTTATGCATGGAGCCAGAGAAAGTCCTTAACAAATCGTCCTTTCCATCAATATTCACAAAGGAGAAGGGTATGATGAATGGTGAGTCTAGAGCGAGGTATGTTGATTTCTATGGCATGTCGTTATAAAAAGGAGGTTGGGTGTTTTGAAAAGCATTAAGGTAGACAAGTCCCCACGACCTAATGGGATCTATCCCAGAATACTGAGGGAGGCGAGGAAAGAAATTGCTGGAGCCTTGTATGAAATCTTTGTATCCTCTTTAGCCACAGGAGAGATCCCAGAGGACCCAATAACAGCCAATGTTGTTTCTTTGTTTAAGAAGGGCAACGGGGATAATCTGGGAAATTACAGGCCAGTGAGCCTCACATCAGTGGTTGGGAAATTACTGGAGAGGATTCTAAGGAATAGAATTTACTCACATTTGGAAAAATATGGACTTATTAGCGATAGCAGCATTATTTTGTGCGGAGGAGGTCATGTCTCACAAAATTGATTGAGTATTTTGAGGAAGTGATAAAGATGGTTGATGACAGCAGGGTGGTGGATGTTGTCTACATGGACTTCAGCAAGGCCTTTGACAAGGTCCCTCATGACAGACTGATACAGAAGGTGACGTCGCATGGGATCCACAGTGAGCTGGTAAGATGGATACAGGACTGGCTTGGCCATAGAGAGAAGTCTCACAACACCAGGTTATCTTGGCCATAGAAGACAGGGAGTAGTGGTGGAAGGGTCTTTTTCTGACTGGAGATCTGTGACCAGTGGTGTTCCGCAGGGATCAGTGCTGGACCCCTGTTGTTTGTAATATATATATAAATAATTTGGAAGAGAATGTAGGTGGCCCGATTACTAAGTTTGCAGCCGACATAAAGATTGGGGGAGCTGCGGATAGTGAGGAGGTTTGCCAAAAGATACAGCAGGATATAGATAGGCTGGAAATTTGGGCAGAGAAATGACAGATGGAATTTAGTACCAACAAATGAGAGGTGATGCATTTTGGAAGGTCAAATTTAGGAGGGAAGTATACAGTAAATGGCAGAACTCTTAGAAGCATTAATACCACATGACCATAAAACATAGGAGCAGAATTAGGCCACTCAGCCCGTCGAGTCTGCTCCGCCATTCAATCATGGCTGATATTTTTCTCATCCCCATTCTCCTGCCTTTTCCCCATAACCTTTGATCCCCTTATTAATCAAGAACCTATCTATCTCTGTCTTAAAGACACTCAATGACCTGGCCTCCACTGCATTCTGCGGCAAAGAGTTCCACAGATTCAACACTCTCTGGCTGAAGAAATTCCTCCTCATCTCTATTTTAAAGGATCATACCTTCAGCCTGAGGTTGTGCCCTCTGGTCCTAGTTTTTCCTACTAGTGGAAACATCCTCTCCATGTCCATTCTATCCAGACCTCGCAGTATCCTGTAAGTTTCAATAAGATCCCTCCTCATCCTTCTAAACTCCAACGAGTACAGACCCAGAGTCCTCAACTGTTCCTCATACGACAAGCTCTTCATTCCAGGGATCATTCTTGTGAACCTCCTCTGGACCCTTTCCAAGGCCAGCACATCCTTCCTTAGATATGGGGCCTAAAACTGCTTACAATACTCCAAATGGGGTCTGACCAGTGAGATCTAGGCGTACAGGTCCATAGTTCCCTGAAAGTAGCAACATCAATGGATAAGGTGGTCAAGGAGGCATATGGCATGCTTGCTTTCATCAGTCAGGGCTTAGAGTACAAAAATTGGCAAGTCATGTTGCAGCTGTATCGAACTTTAGTTTGACCACATTTGGAATATTGTGTAAAGTTCTGGTCGTCACACTGTCAGAAGGATGTATAGACTATGGAGATGGTACAGAAAAGGTTAACCAGGATGTTGCCTGGTTTGGGGGATAGTTGCTCTGAGGAGAGATTGGACAAACTTTGTTTGTTTTTGCTTGAAGTGGCAGGTGGAGGGTGCTAAGTGCTTGGAATGCATGGTCATAGTTTTTAAGTTTATTTATTAGTGTCACAAGTAGGCTTCCATTAACACTGCAATGAAGTTACTGTGAAAATACCCTAGTTGCCATACCCCAGCACCTGTTCACATACACTGAGGGAGAATTTAGCACTGCCAAACCAGCATGTCTTTCAGACTGTAGGAGAAAACCAGAGCATCCGGAGGAAATCCACGCAGACACTGGGAGAACATGCAGACTCCGCACAGACAGTGACCCAAGCTGGGAATCGAACCCGGGTCCCTACGCTGTAAGGCAACAGGTACATGAAAAGGCAGGGAATCGAGGGATACAGACCGCGTAGAGGCAAGAATTCTTTAATTTAGAAAGGTGTCATTTGTCGGTGCAGGCTTGGTAGGCCGAAGGGCCTGTTCCTGTGCTATATTGTTCTTTGTATGACTTTTACTATTTTCTTCTATTTTACCTATTCCAATATTCCTTATACTGAGAAAAAAATATTATCATGTGTAGTCTCACCTCGTGTTTGCAACTTTGTAGAAAGCAGAATACAAACACCAACCTGCAACATTACTAATTTGCAATCTTTGTTTAGCCTAAATAATTTGCTTACATCTACATTCATACTGTTCACCATTTTTAAGAGCTCCATTATGTTCCCTCATAATACACTTCTCCCAATTTAAATTTGCTTCATTACAACTCATAAGTTGAATTATTTTGATTGAACAAGAAAGTTGTCAATATTTTATAGGAGTGTATTGTACAGGAGAATTACGAAATTCAGTTTAGAGGCTAATTATCAAGTTGGACAAGTTGTAATAGTTTCATGTGTCATTTTTGTCTCCTTGTGGAGCAATTTAGTTAAAATGTAAATGTAGAGGTAATGAATTTTCTCCCTCTTGTCCAATTTTATATCAGGCTCCTCAATTTAGCCTCTAGGTTAAGAGCTATGGAATGGTTCCATTAAACATTAAATCAAATAATTCAGTGGGGAAAGGTGCTGACAGCTGTACCAACTAGGAAGATTGATCCAAAGGTTCACTTCCAAGGCTCAATGAGGACATTCTCAACTCTGTGTTATAAAGTCATGTGTTCAAGCCCCAGCCCACATTGTCACTGATGGGATACTACACGAAAGCTGATGCATTGCAACTGAGGCCCTATCTCTATCCTAAGGTGGAATTAAAGGATTGCATTGAACTATCAGGAAACGAGCAGGGGTGGTGTTCTGGGCAATATTTATTTTTCAACCAAAACCATGCTCACGGCATCTTGTCATGAGCAAATTTGCTGTATTTCCCCAGATTACAACACTTCAACAGCAATTAATTTATTGTGGCATGCTTTTGGCCTCCTGCTGTTATGAAAGGCATTATATAAATTGAAGTACTTCATTGGTGGTGCTGAGTTAAATACCATAGGTAGCCTCTGTATTCTGGCTGTGAAATTGAGAAAATTCAACCAGGTTTACTTAGAATATACAAGCAGGAATAGGCCATTCGGCCCTTTGAGCCTGCTCCACCATTTATTGTGATCATGGCTGATCATCAAATTTAATATCCCGATCCTGCCTTCCCCCCATGAATTTCACAGATTTACCACTCCCTAGGTGAAGAAATTTCTCCTCACCTCACCTTATCTTCAAGCTTTGACCCGTAGTTATGGACTCCCCCACCTTTAGGAACATTCTTTCTAAATCTACGCTGTCTAACACTCATAGAAATCATAGAAACCCTACAGTGCAGAAGGAGGCCATTCGGCCCATCGAGTCTGCACCGACCACAATCCCACCCAGGCCCTACCCCCACATATTTACCCGCTAACCTATGCATCTGAGGACTCTAAGGGGCTATTTTTAACCTGGCCAATCAACCTAACCCGCACATCTTTGGACTGTGGGAGGAAACCGGAGCACCGGTAGGAAACCCACGCAGACACGAGGAGAATGTGCAAACTCCACACAGACAGTGATCCGAGCCAGGAATCGAACCCGGGACCCTGGAGCTGTGAAGCAGCAGTGCTAATCACTGTGCTACCGTGCCGCCCATTTTATAATTTTCTAGAATTTTATAAGTTTCTATGCGATCCCCTGTCACTCTTCTAAAATAATCCTAACCGCTTTAGTCTCTCCTCATAAAACAGTCCTGCCATCCCAGAAATCAGCCTGGTAAACCTTCTCTGTACTCCCTCTATCCCAAGGTCATCCGTCCTCAGATAAGAACACCAAAACTGCACACAATACTTCAGGGTGTGGTCTCACCAACCGCCTATACAATTGCAGTAAAACATCCGATTGTTATCTAAAAAGGGAGAATGTGCAAGGAATTGGGGAGAAGGTGGGAAAATGTCACGAGGTAAATTGCTCCAATGGAGAGCATGTTCAGATATGATGGGCCGAATGGCCTGCTGTTACAATCCTATGATTTTGCAGCTTGGCAGTAATGCCATTCATCTAAACATTTACCTAAATGCTCACTGACTGTGCTCACCACTGAAGAATGTTCACTCAAACGAGGCACCACAAGTAATAATAACCAACACAAAGCAAACTATACCCCAGCAGGAGTTGGCACCTACCAATGAAAAGCAGACAGGGTAAAGAGATCAGTAAACTTTCTGATGCAGGGTCATTGACCTGAAATAGTAACTTCTGTTTCTTTCCACAGAGGCTGCCTGACTTATTGAGCGTAAGCAGCATTGTCTGTTTTTATTCCAGTAAATTTCCTGGTGTTCAATTTCTACAATCTTTACTCACTCTCCCATGCCTCGGAGAGAATACAACGGGGCCTCAAATGTTGTGTCTCTACCTGCATAATGGTGCCTACACGTATTTTCATGTATGCCTAAGCCCACACATTATTTTGCAACAAACAGTTCAATGACAAGTGATTATTTATATATTTAAGAAGATGTTTAGTGCCTCAACTTGGAGCACAATTTTGTGTACCAAAGTCTTTTATCCTGCATCTAATGCTGAGTTCAATTTATTCAATGAAGTTGTGCAGCTAATTCCATCAAATTTATAAAGATGCCTGCACTATATAATCTGAAAAGAAAATGTACTTAATTAATTAAGCACAACTAACACTGAATACAACGAACACTTATTTATTACACAATGTACCACTTTGATAATCTGCTATAAATATGTTTCTCTAATTTAGTTGCTAATTGATTTTATTTACACATTCAGATTTAACAAAATTAAATCTCAGTTAGTAAAATAATTGAATAAAATGGCTTCAGTTCATGCATTAAGAAGTTGTTTTAATGGATAACTGTAACTGAGCTGTGCAGCAGATGGTGCGATGAATACTGTCACTGAACTAGTAATCCAGAGGTCCAGGCCAATGCCCTGGGGACATGGTTTCAAATCTGATTATGGCAGCTTGTGGAATTTAAATTCAATTAATAAATCCAGAATATAAAGCTAGTCTCAATAATGGTGATCAAGAAATAATCATCGATTGTTTAAAAAATACACTTGGTTCTGTGCTGAATTTCACCAAGGCTCTTTTGGCAGCACCTTCCAAACCCACGACCACTATCACTCAGAAGGACAAGGACAGCTGACATATGGGAACACCACTCATTATCCTGACTTGGAAATATATCACCATTCCTTCACTGCCAGTGATCAAAATCCTGAAATTCCTACCCTAACAGCACTGTGTGAGTACCTACACCACAGAGCTATAGCAGTTCAAGAAGGCACCACCTTCTCAAGGGCAGTTCGGGGTGGGCAATAAATGATGGCCTAAACAAACAGTGAGGCACACACATCCTGTAAATTATTTTTTTTTAAATATGGAAGGAAATCTGCCATCCTTATCTGGTCTGGTCTATGCCTGACCCACAGCAATGTGGTTGACTCCTAACTGCTCTCTGAAGTGGCTTTTCAAGTCAATCATTTCAAGGCCAGTTCAGGATGGGTAACAAATGCTGGGCCTTGCCAGCGAAGTCCAATCCCATGAAATAAAGAAAATAAAATATGATGACTGACATTGTTATCTTCACTGCTTCCCTATATCAATGACCTACTAGATGTTGAATATGAATAAAGTGGAAATCAAATTAAATCATTACCTAATGAGATACAATTAATAAATTCTGGCAGATGCTGGTGATCTGAAATAAAACAGAGTGCTGGATAAATTCAGCAGATCAGACAGCATCTGTGGAGAGAGACAAATTAACATTTTGAGTCCAGGACTGCACGGTGGCACAGTGGTTAGCACTGCTGCCTCACAGTGTCAAGGACCCAGATTCAACTCCAGCCTTGGGTGACTGTCTGTGTGGAATTTGCACATTCTCCCCATGTCTGCGTGGGTTTCATCCGGGTGCTCTGGTTTCCTCCCGCAGTCCAAAGATGTGTGAGTTAGGTTGATTGGCCATGCTAAATTGCCCCTTAGTGTCAGGGGCAATAGCAGGGTAAATACATGGGGTTACAGGAATAGGGCCTGGGTGGGATTATGGTCGTGCAGACTCGATGGGTTGAATGGCCTCCTTCTGCACTGTAGGGATTCTATGACCTTTTTCTATGACTTCTTCGGATCAGTAACAAATGGACTCAAAACTCTTTCTCCACAAATGCTGCCAGATCTGCTGAGTTTTTCCAGCATTTTCCGTTTTTATTAGCAGGAATGTATGACTGACTAACTAAAGTAAGGCTGACATTTATTGAGCAGCACTATATCAAAGCTTAACAATTAAAAAGTCTAAACTCGCATGAACTCCAAATGCACCTAGGTGCTTTGTAGTGCAGTTAAATATGTTCATATGAGGTGCTTGCAGCCAAAGTGGAGGCAGGCTGCTGATAGTGCTTTTTCGTGGCCTAGGGCGACCCTGCCATTTGTCCTCTGGATGCGAGAGGCCTACAGGGCCCTGTAATAGTGAGCCCTTTTCAGGGGCAAAGCTTTGGAGGGTCATGTGACCTGTTTGGCAAATCAGGCTGAAGCGTACAAATCTTGGGGGATCTGGAGACTGGAGTCGAAGTAATTGGTTGCATCTTTTTCACTCTCTGTATATAGCTATTCCTGTTAATAAATAGTTCTTTAGTTACTCTACTTGAGGGTTGCCACTCTTTCCAAAATTTTACAGGCCCCACATGCAGAGGGGCTGAGGAGACATGTTCCACACTCAGAGCATCCTGAGAGGAGCCCCAGAAATGGAAGACAGTCGCTCCACCTCTTTTCAAAGGCACATTTGTACCTCCTTGCTGATGACAGGGAGATGAGAATTTGGTGGAGATTCTAGTCAGTTCTCTCAATTGGCTGCTGCTGAGTTAAGCTTACAAACAAGGCAATGGTATGCTCAATCTTCCAGCGAACGATGGAGAACATCTTACAAGGGTTACCATAGGTTACTATTTTCTGGATGACATCCTCATAACAGGAAAAACAAACAAGGAACACCTAGAAAACAATGAGGAAGTACGAAGTCGATTTTCCAAGGCAGGCATATGCTCAGAAGGGAGAAATGTGTACTCAGGGCCCGCCCCCTCTCCCCCCCCCCCCCATCCCCCCCCAGGTGATCTATCTGGGTGACAGAGCAGACAAGTCTGGTCTACATCCCTTGGAGGATAAGGTGCAGGCAATCATAGGTGCCCCAGCTCCCACATTTATTCAGGAGTTAAGATCATTTCTGAGGTTGGTTGGCCATGATAAATTGCCCCATAGTGTCATGGGGATCAGGAGGGCAAATATGTGGGGTTACGGGGATGGGACTTGAGTGGGATTGTTGTCAGTGCAGGCTTGATGGGCCAAATGGCCTCCTCTGCATTGTAGATTCAATGATCACAGACCACAATCCACTGCTGGGATTGCTAAGGGAGGACAAGGTGGTGCCACCCATAGCATCAGCCCGAATCCAGCGAGGCTTTATTACTGGCTGCCTACAATTACCAATTGGAACATTGTCCAGGAGGCTGAATCGTTAACACAGATGCCTTGAGTCAGCTACTGTTGGCAGACACCCCACCGGTGGCACCCTCAATGGAAGAGACTGGAATGACAATTAATTTTTTGGAGACTCTACCAGTGGCAGCAAATAATATTTGACTCACTAAATTAAGACAGTGCTGACAGGAGAAATCAAAAGGCCATTACAGCCTGAATTCCATCCAAATTGGAGTCAGAGAGAGCAGCTGACCATAGAAGATAGCATACTCTTATGGGGATCAAGAGTTCTCATCCTAAGCAGGGCCACTGTCCCATCCTGGCTGAACTTCACCAGCGCCATGGAGTGACCAAAACAAAGATGCTTGCAAGGAGCTATGTCTGGCAGGCACGGATACAGACATAGCATCACTTGTGGGTCAGTGTCAGCAATACCAAGAAGAACGTAAATCACCACCATCATCTCCTTTACACCCTTGGGAATTTCCGGGTAGGCCTTGTACTCAACTACATGTCGATTATGCCATTCCGTTCGTGGGCTCGATGTTTCTCATAAATTTGGATGCCCACTCCAAATGGATGGACAGGGTGCACTCGTCAAATACAAGAACGGTGGTAGAGAAACTTCTCGCCTCCTTCGCAGCACACAGGGTCCCGAAGGTGCTGGTTTCCGATAATGGACTGTCCTTTGCCAGCCTGGAATTCACCTACTTTGTGCAGTCGAGTGGAATTCAGATCACATTAGGGTGGCACCATATCATCCATTGTCTAACAGCCTTCCAGAAAGAGTGGTCCAGACCTTGTAGGCGAGCTTAAAGAAACAGTCTGTAGCCTCTTTGGACAACAAACTTTCCAGATTACTGTTCAGTTACAGAACAACCTCCCATGCGACTACCGGAATAGTGCTTGCCAAGTTGTTCATGGGCAAACGACTCCACACCAGGTGGAGCTTGATCTTCCCAAATCTCCGGGGAGGGTGGAAAGACATCAAGAAAGCTGGTGCCGAACCTACAACAACACCAGCATGAGAGAGACTTAAAGGCGGGTGTTAAATGATTAAACAATCATGGGAATGGTTACAAGGCACTGTTGGTTCAAGGACAAGGCCAGTTTCATATAAAGTCCATGTAGGGGATGCCATACTGAGAAAACATATGGACCATTTGAGAGCCTTAAATTCTTAGGCCACTCCCAAACATACGATGCCCAGTGTGGTAACATAATCAGGGTCTAGTTTTAAGGTTGATTAAATAAGATATCCTAACTTAAAGAATTGGGCATATTAAAAATCAAACACAGTCAAACCTCGGGCAGGCCAGACTTGACAAAAGTCAGACATACAAAGACACAGGAACATGTCTGCGTCTGGCCCATCAATCACCTATCAAGGATCATTGCACTCTACTGAGACCCAGCAGGAGATTATCGCACTCCATTGAAATGCACCAGCCTATTGTTAGAAGCCCAGATCGGGCCAGACTTTCTGTCACCTAGAGTTCCTGCAGTTACCTTATCTGGCAACAGATTACAAGTAAGCAACAGCATGGAGATGGACACCTGGGGGCGGGCCCCGGTGTCCCGTCAGGCAGACATCAAGAAACCCACTGGGTATTGGGACCCCCTCCTGAGACCTCATTGGTCGGAAGCCAGGGAAGTTTCTGGAAAGGCGGGGAGGGAGGGGGATAAAGGTACACGTCTCAAATCACACCAGCAGGGAAGGCTTGACGAGGGAGGTGACCTTGACCATCCAGAAGACTGACCAGAGAAGGAAGGAATGAAGGAAGAAGCTGCCATCGAGACTCACCTTCGTGATGATGGACCAGAGGGACTCAGAGAATCGGGCCTGCATTTTAGCCAAATCATCTTTGCGGGTAGTATACTTGAATCTGGGGTATCCTCTTGTTTTATGTGGGTAATTTAAGGGTTACTAGTATTATTATTAATAAACTTATTGAAACCTTTGAGTAAATAAACTGGTCGAAAGTATCTGAGAATTACAGGTACAACACCAGCATGTCAGGAGACTCGGAAAAACTTCCAGGACCCGCTGGCTCCCGCTCTCCATCGCTAGTCATTGGAATCTCTGAGTCCAAAATGGAGAAGGTGGACGTAGCTGTGTCGACTGCTTTACTACCCAAAGAAGAGAGCGAACCCAGGCCTCAGTGCTCTAAACGACAGAGTTAAGCACTAGTTTGCTGCACCCTGCCTAGATCGGACCCAGAGCCAGCACTTAAGTGCCTCAAGAGGCTCTCAAGGCAAACAAACCGCCAAAGTTCTTAGGACCTAGATGGGGAGGGATGTCATGAATTTAACGAGGTTCATGATGTAGATCTTTTGGAGTACAGGTCCCCTGATTGAGGCAGTAATGGCTTGTCTAATCAGGCAGCCTGTGTATATAATGTGGAGTGTCAGAGTTACTGGCACTCTGGGTTTATACTCAGTAAGAAGTCTCACAACACCAGGTTAAAGTCCAAAAGGTTTATTTGGTAGCACAAGCCACTAGCTTTTGGGGCTCTGCCCCTTCATCAGGTGAGTGGGAGTTCTGTTCACAAACAGGGCATATAAAGACACAAACTCAATTTACACAATAATGGTTGGAATGCGAGTCTTTACAGGTAATTAAGTCTTAAAGATATAGACAATGTGAGTGGAGAGAGGGTTAAGCACAGGTTAAAGAGATGTGTATTGTCACCAGCCAGGACAGTTAGTGAGATTTTGCAACCCCAGGCAAGTCGTGGGGGTTACAGATAGTGTGACATGAACCCAATATCCCGGTTGAGGCCGTCCTCATATGTGTGGAACTTGCTATCGGTCTCTGCTCAGCGACTCTGCGTTGTCGTGTGTCATGAAGGCCGCCTTGGAGAATGCTTACCCGAAGATCAGAAGCCGAATGCCCGTGACTGCTGAAGTGCTCCCCAACAAGAAGAGAACACTCTTGCCTGGTGATTGTTGAGTGGTGTCCATTCATCCGTTGTCATAGCGTCTGCATGGTCTCCCCAATGTACCATGCCTCAGGACATCCTTTCCTGCAGCGTATCAGGTAGACAACGTTGGCCGAGTTGCAAGTGTATGTACCGTGTACTTGGTGGATGGTGTTTTCACGTGAGATGATGGTATCCGTGTCAATGATCCAGCACGTGGATCCGCCTCCCAAAGATACACAAGGCAAATACACCCGGCCATCCCATCGTATCGGGCAATGGGACCCTGTGCGAGAACATCTCCGGCTACATCAAGAGCATCCTGAAACCCATTGTACAAAGAACCCCCAGCTTTTGTCGCGACACTACGGACTTCCTACCGAAACTCAGCACACATGGAGCAGTTGAACCAGGAGCACTCCTCATCAGAATGGATGTCTCGGCACTCTGCACCAGCATCCCCCACGACGCTGGCATTGCTGCAACTGCCGATAACTGCCAATCTCCAGATGCAATTTTACAACTCATGCGCTTCATCTTGGACCACAATGTCTTCACCTTCAACAACCAGTTCTTCATCCAGAATCGGAACAGCCATGGGGACCAAATTTGCACCTCAATATGCCAAGCACAGGTTCGAACAAGACCTCTTCACCGCACAGGACCTTCAACCGATGCTATACACTAGATGCATTGATGACATTTTCTTCCTTTGGACTCATGGTGAACAATCACTGAAACAACTATATGATCACATCAACAAGTACCATCCCACCATCAGACTCACCATGGACTACTCTCCGGAATCGGTTGCATTCTTGGACACCTGCATCTCCATCAAGGAAGGTCACCTCAGCACTTCACTGTACCGCAAGCTCACGGATAACCTCACGATGCTCCAATTTTCCAGCTTCCACCCTAAACACATTAAAGAAGCCATCCCCTATGGACAAGCCCTCCGTAAACACAGGATCTGCGCAGATGAGGAGGATTGCAACAGACACCTCCAGACGCTGAAAGATGCCCTCATAAGAACAGGATAAGGCGCTCGACTCATCGATCGACAGTTCCGACGCGCCACAGCGAAAAACCGCACCGACCTCCTCAGAAGACAAACACGGGACACGGCGGACAGAATACCCTTCGTCGTCCAGTACTTCCCCGGAATGGAGAAGCTACAACATCTTCTCCGGAGCCTTCAACATGTCATTGATGAAGACGAACATCTCGCCAAGGCCATCCCCACACCCCCACTTCTTGCCTTCAAACAACCGCACAACCTCAAACAGACCACTGTCTGCAGCAAACTATCCAGCCTACAGGAGAACAGTGACCACAACACCACACAGCCCTGCCACAGCAACCTCTGCAAGACATGCCGGATCATCGACACGGATGCCATCATCTCACGTGAGAACACCATCCACAAGGTACACGGTACATACACTTGCAACTCGGCCAACGTTGTCTACCTGATACGCTGCAGGAAAGGATGTCCCGAGGCATGGTACATTGGGGAGACCATACAGACGCTACGACAACGGATTAATGAACACCACTCGACAATCACCAGGCAAGAGTGTTCTCTTCCTATTGTGGAACACTTCAGCGGTCACGGGCATTTGGCCTCTGATCTTCGGGTAAGCGTTCTCCACAGTGGCCTTCACGACTAACGACAACGCAGAGTCGTGAGCAGAGACTGATAGCCAGGTTCCGCACACATGAGGACGGCCTCAACCGGGATCTTGGGTTCATGTCACACTATCTGTAGCCCCCACGACTTGCCTGGGCTTGCAAAATCTCACTAACTGTCCTGGCTGGAGACAATACACATCTCTTTAACCTGTGCTTAACCCTCTCTCCACTCACATTGTCTGTACCTTTAAGACTTGATTACCTGTAAAGACTCGCATTCCAACCATTATTTTGTAAATTGAGTTTGTGTCTTTATATGCCCTGTTTGTGAACAGAACTCCCACTCACCTGATGAAGGGGCAGCGCTCCGAAAGCTAGTGCTTGAGCTACCAAATAAACCTGTTGGATTTTAACCTAGTGTTGTGAGACTTCTTACTGTGCTTACCCCAGTCCAACGCCGGCATTTCCACATCATTTATACTCAGTTCCAGGAAGTACCTGGCTGAGTGTTGTTTACTATGTAAATAAATCTAAATTTGGTGAAGGGACACTCGGAGGAGTTATTCCAGTGGACAACTACTTTAGCCATCCACCACCAGATCTGGATAAAAGCAAATTACTGCGGATGTTGGAATCTGAAACCAAAAGAGAAAACACTGGAAAATCTCAGCAGGTCTGGCAGCATCTGTAAGGAGAGAAAAGAGCTGACGTTTCAAGTCCAGATGACCCTTTGTCAAAACCACCAGATCTGACTGTGGACCACTGGAAACACTATCCAGTCCTGCTTGTTTGCTAAAATTGCTCATGATTTCAGGAGCTTCTATGATATTTTGCAAGCCAACTTCTTAATCCTTTTCCCTGTCACCTCTGCTCTCACCTCTGAGAAGAGTTCATGAACTTCTTTGTTACTAAATCAAGACTATAGAATCAGCTGCCTCTGTGCCTCTTTCAACAAGCACACTGTAGTGATTGAGCCAAATGCCAGTTTCCCATCACCGAACACCCTTTATTGTGCATCAAAGAGAAGGGCTGTGCCTGCAGCTCACAGCTAGACAGTCTAAACCTCGGAACCAACAAAACAGGTCGGGATTAGCAGCAGGTTTAAACCTCCTCCTCCGACAACTGCTTCTCATTGGGCAATAATCCGCTCACTCAATAAGGAAGCTCGTATCCCATGAATCCCACGGGGAAAATCTAACGATAATCCTCCGTGGCCATCATAACGTCCCTCCCCCGCTTCGGTCGGTTTGTCTCCCGGCGCCCCCACTGCAAGAAGGTCCTGTCTACCGCTTAGAAGTCAGTGTGAGGTACCGTCGAAGGTGGGATGGGTCAGGCAGTGTAAACCGAACAGGGAACCTTCATTTCCAGAGAGAGCATGCGATGCAGGTTCTTCCTCCGGTTTGGTTTCAGCCCAGAGGCCCACTTCATCAGCCACCATCTCCAAGTCTGTACCTTCACTATCCAGAGGGACTAACACAGTCAGCTTTAAACAGAGGGCTGACACTGGCAGCTGTCACCTTATTGGCTCGTAGTGAGGCCTGCTTGGGTATAGACTCCCTGGCTCTGAAATGGTCCAAGTGCTTCTGTAAGGTTTTATCCTGGACTTTGATCTTGTAAGATACTGATTTCATCTTCTCTATAATGATGCAGGGGTCCAACTGGGACCTTCCCCGAAGTCTCTTACGTGAACCAGATCATCTCTTGTGAAAGTTCTTTCTGATCTTGCAGAACCATAATTTCTTTTTCGGTTTACTTGTTGGGACACCACCGCCGCCATGTTTGGGAATAGCAGGCTTAATCTGGTACGAAGCCATCATCACATTAACAGCTCCACTGGGCAACATGAGGTGCAGTTCAGACATGTTGGATACCATTGGAGAGCACAAAGTTATGAAAATCGCCAGTAGTGAAGACTGTGTTGTTATCAGAAACCAAGACTTCCGGTATTCTGTGTGGACTGAAGCTTTGTCATAATTTCTCAATCGTAGCCTGAGTAATCGTGGAGCTCATGCGGTGCACCTCCAACCACTTGGAGTTTGCAACGACCATGATTAAAAACATGGAACACATAAAGAGCCCCAAAGTCCATATGTATATGTACCCATGGCCTGCCAGGTCACTCCCATGGGTGTAGGGAGGCAGAGGGAGGGAGTTTTTGATTTTCCTGGCATAGATTATATCATTTCATCAAGTCTGTGACGTCAGAGTCAAAAACGGACCACCAGACGTAACTCTTAGTCAGCATTTTCACTTTTGATACTTCTAGGTGGCTATTATGTCGTTCTGTTAATATTGAATGTTGTCCTGGGAACGGAACAATTACTCAGGACCCCCAAAGAATGATCCCATCCTCAACACTAAGTTCATCTTTCTTAATAAGGTAGGGTTCCATTTCCTCGGAGGGTTGCCCTTGGAATCCACCATGTAGGATCATGTGCCTTATTTTAGATAAAGTTGGATGTTTTTGCTGATACTGGCAAAGTTTCCAAAAAATTCAGAGTCATCACAACCTTTTCCAATGCTGGTAAAGGAGCCAGGCTTGTGGTCAATGGGAGGCAACTCAGTGCATCAACATTGGCTATCCAGGTTCCAGGGCAGTGTTCTAGAAGATATTTGAAGGCCACCAATAACAAGGCCCAGCACTGGATCGGAATGGAAGTGATGGGATTGCCTTGTCTTCTTTGTAAAGTCCCAATGAGTGTTTAACTAGGTTGGTAACTATAAAAATGTCTATCATAGACATATTGATGGAATTTTTTCACACCAAATACAACTGCCAACCCTTCTTTCCCAATCTGAGAACATGTCTGCTCTGCACCCGAAAGGGTCTTTGAGACAGATGCAATGAGCTTTTCTATCCCGTCTTTCCAGCAATGTGACAGCACTGCCCCGACCCCATATGGGGAAGCATCACAAGTCAACATAAGTTCTGGTCAAAATGGGCCAAATGTTAGATGACAGTAGCTGACGTTTAACTTTAGAAAAAGCCTCTGCCTGCTGTGCTTCCCTGGACCATCTCTGGAATTTCCATACCAGGGCCTTCAAGAGGGCCAGCATAGAAGCCACATTTGGGACAAATTTTCCATAATAATTTATTAACCCCCAGGAAGGTTTTCAACTCCATGGTATTCCTTGGGATTAGTGCATCCTTGATGGCCTTTACCTTATCCACTACTGGGTATAACACCTTGTCATCTACTCAGTAGCCTAAATAGGTTACTTCAATCACTTGGAAAATGCATTTCTTCCTCTTCAAACAAATTCCTGCTTTAAAACATATCTGCAAGACTTCTTTGAAACTGGCCAGGTGTTCCTGATCTAAAGCCCCTGTGACCAAGACATCATCCAAGTATACTGCTACCTTGGATAGCCCTTGGAGGATGTTCTCCATAACTTTGGAAAATGGCACATACTGATGAGACCCGAAAGATCAAAAAAAATATTCATAGTGTCTCTTATGCATGTTGATCGTCATATATTTCCAAAAGGACTCATCCAATTTAAGCTGCAGATAGGCGTGGTTCATGTCCAACTTGGGGAACGTCTTGCCGCTTGTTAACTCAGCATAAAGATTTGTGATTCAGGGTATGGGATACGCATTGAGTTTACAGACTCGGCTGATAGTTTATAGTCCCCACAAAGACAAATTGATTTGTTGGGTTTAAGAACATGACCCACAGACACAGCCCATTCTACAAGTTCCACGGACTCTATTATATCTAAACTTGAGGGGCCTCAGTTCAATTTCCACATTTTCCAGTGTGGAGTATGGATCTAGTCTTGCTCTAAAATACCTAAATGTAGCATCAGGGTCAATGCAAATCTTGGCCTTGGGTCGCGGGACTGGCTGGTGATCGAACTGGCCAGCGATTGGGAGGCCAGCAGTGTGGGGCTACTTGTGCATGCACCGATCTCAGTGCTGACAGATCGGTGCATGTGCAGTGGCCCGCTCAGCGCTATGCTGCTGAGCTTGCCAGTGGGAATAAGCCTCGCCTACTGATTTTTGGAGTGATTTACGCGAGTGCACGCTTTAGTGCATAGTGTGTGGGAGATTCATATTACTCCAGTTTTTACATGAATGCGACACTTAAATTTTTTGGGGGGAGAATCGCCCCCATTGGCTCCATTCTCTCTACACAGATGCTGTCAAACGTGCTGAGGTTTTCCAGCATTTTCTGATTGTGTTTCAGATTCCAGCATCCGCAGTGGTTTGCCTGCAGCCTAACTTTTACCTTTATCTAAGCAGCAATTTGTATTATTGGGCTCTATGCTGAATTACCTGAATTGAAGTGGGTTAAAATTGCCTTTCCTCAACGCCCTTGGCAGCCAGTATGAGATTCCCGCCCCTTTACCTGAAGAGGCAGCTTGTGGTGCTGATTGAGTGAAGGCAGGAAGTGAGGGGAGAGGTGAACACCTGGGCAGTGAGGGAGCAGGGAGAGCGCGGCGCGGACAGGTGTGTGTGAGTGGGGAGAGTGAGCCGATGGAGGGCGCGCTTGAGGATAAGTCCCAGTGAGGAGGTGCAGAGGCAAAGTTGGGAATGAGTGAGTAAGTGAAAGGCCCGGGGACAGGCTGGCAGGACAGCAGCTGCCAGGGCTGTACTTACAGCACCGAGAGACAAAAGCAACCAGTGACTTTCTCTCCAAAAAGGGAGCGAAGATGGCGAAGTGGCTCAGGGAGTACTTTAATTTTGGGAACCACCACAAGAGCAAAAATCCCCCCCAGCCGCCCAGACCGGACTACAGCAGGAAGAAGCAGAGCGGCGAGCCGGCCTATCAGGAGAGCGATCTAATGAGAGCTTATCGGCTGCAGAAGGAGAGGGACTTTGAGGACCCTTACAGCAGCGGGCCGGGCTCCAGCCTCCGCCGGCTGAGGCACATGTGTCAGGAGCAGCCGGAGGACGGCAAGGGCGCCGAGAAGCGGCTCGCGCCCCACACCAACCCGTTCCTGTCCAGGAGCCAGAGCGAGAGGAGGGCGGGCTCCTCGCCCAGTGCCGGGTACCCCTCTCCAAAACATCGGCTCATCAAAGTGGACACCACCCCTGTGGGAGATAATAAAATCACCTGGAGCCCCGGCACCAACTCCAAGAAACTGCATACATCGGACGAGGACAGCCTGAAGAGCGAGGTGAGTGAGTAGATATTTCGCAGTAGGCTTATTGAAAACTGAGATTTTAAAATCGTTCCCCACCCATGCCAAATTCTGAATTGGGAAATGCAACAACAGCCCTGACTTCATTTAGTGCGACTTTGACAAATGGTGTGACTTCCTGTAAATCCTTTTGAGAAACGATGAATCACATCTTTAAAGTATTATTTTATTTGGCAGGTGTGAGCGACCTTTGTGCCACCCCCCCGCCATGTTGCCATGTGTTGCTGACATTACTCAGTGATTCACATAAGTGCTGTGAGTAAAAGGAAAAGTAAGGGGCCTCCTGCGGTCATATAATTACTGAGGTCCGGAATTAGCAACTCGGCTTAAGGAGTTGTAGTTTTCGAGATGCTGAACGTCTGGTGAGAGAGGTGTAGATTTTTCGCAGCAGGAATGCGTTAGTTCCTTTTGATTGTGGCGCTGAAGACTTTTTTGGATAAACTCGGATGATGTTTGTTTGGAGCATCCTGATGTTGTAGTGATCCTGCTACATGTTTGGTTTTAATGAATGACATCGACAACTGCCAACATTTCCCAAAGTACTTCAGAGGTCAAAATCACTTGACAGTCAGCAAGTTCTGAGGCTGCTGATCAGTGGGGAAGAAACAACGTGGAGTGGATTGTTGGCAGACTATTTGAATCTAGGACCGAAACTCAAGGCTCTATTGGTCGGGGGGCGGGGGTGGAAGCAAAGGAAGGCTGGGTCAGTACAGCAGTGAATATTAATCGGAGGTTCAGAGGGACAAGGCGCTGGAAATAAATAACGTTGCTCTTGTGAACGTAAAGATTTTGTTAACCACGTAGTGTAGGAGGAAAATTCTGTTTTTCCTAATTCATTTTCCTATTTATTAGTGTCGCAAGTAGGTTTACATTAACACTGCAATGAAGTTACTGTGAAAATCCCCTCGTCGCCACACTCCAGCACCTATTCAGGTACACTAAGGGAGAACTTAGGCCAATGCACCTAACCAGCACATCTTTCGGACTGTGGGAGGAAACCGGAGCACCCGGAGGAAACCCACGCAGATACAGAGAACGTGCAGACTCCACACAGACAGTGACCCAAGCCAGCAATCGAACCTGGGTCCCTGGCACTGTGATGCAGCAGTGAACTATGCCATAACATTTTAACCAGAAAAAGCTGCTTTATTTGGTGGCAATGCAAAACATCAAGGGTGCCAGTAATTCAGAGAAATTTGTTTCTTGAAACATTTTATTTAAAGGTGGACAGGAGCATTGAAATGCACAGTGATGGTCCTTCTGTTAAATGGTGGTGTCCCTGTGGGCTAGCAACACTTTATAATTTGGACTGCAGTAGTCCAAGAAGGCAGCTTACCATCATCTTCTCAAGGACAATTAGGGATGGGCAATAAAAATGCTGGTCGAGCTACTGATGCCTACATCCTGTGAAAGAATAAAATAAGCATTTTATCCACCAGTTTCAATTTGTGCCATCAGTTTAAGATGGGTAATAAAGTTCCTGGCAATTGTGAAGTTAGAGAATGATCGTTCTGATCTTCACACCACAACCCTTATTTTAACTGTGGAACATTTTGGAATAGACAGATGCCAGAGGCGAATCTCCACAGGGAGCCCAGGATCAGCACTGGGCCACATTTGAATATTCCAACACTGTCCCACCCAAGACCACTGGGACTGCCATTCGGCAGGAGTTGAAAATTGATTCCGTAGTCTTAGGATTCTGGGGTCCCAAAGGAATGGTCGTAGGCAAAATTTTAGCACTGGGTAAGGGCTTTGGCATTAATTCTATTGTATATAGAGAGTGGCAAGTGTAAGGAACCTTGAAGACTTGTTGCAGGGTCTGGTGGAAGCACTTGTGCTCCTCTTGGCTCAGTGTCCCAGTTAATGCAGTCCAGATAGGCAACCTGCCCATGTTAAATCAAGTCACATCAATGATTTCCACTTATTAAAGTAAGTTTGTCTGTAATGGGAGTTTCAGCTAGAGTCAGAGGTTTACAGCATGGAAACAGGCCCTTCAGCCCAACTTGTCCATGCCGCTTTTTTTTTTAAAACCCCGAAGCTAATCCCAATTGTCCCTCCATACCCATGTAACTATCTAAATGCTTTTTAAAAGATAGAATTGTACCTGCCTCTACTACTAGCTCTGGCAGCTTGTTGCAGACACTCACCATCCTCTGAAAAAATTGCCCCCCTGGACACTTTTGTATCTCTCCCCTCTCACCTTAAACCTATGCCCTCTAGTTTTCGACTCCCCTACCTTTGGGAAAAGATATTGACTATCTACCTTGTCTATGCCCCTCATTATTTTATAGACCTCTATAAGGTCACCCCTCAGCCTCCTACGCTCCAGAGAAAAAAGGTCCCAGTCTATTCAGCCTCTCCTTATAACTCAAACCATCAAGTCCAGGTAGCATCCTAGTAAATCTTTTCTGCACTCTTTCTAGTTTAATAATATCCTTTCTATAATAGGGTGACCAGAATTGCACACAGTATTCGAAGTGTGGCCGTACCAATGTCTTGTACAACTTCAGGACGTCCCAACTCCTGTATTCAATGTTCTGACCAATGAAACCAAGCATGCCGAATGCCTTCTTCACCACTCTGTCCACCTGTGACTCCACTTTCAAGGAGCTAAGAACATGTACCCCTAGATCTCTTTGTTCTGTAACTCTCCCCAACGCTCTAACATTAACTGAGTAAGTCCTGCCCTGGTTCAATCTACCAAAATGCATCACCTCGCATTCGTCTAAATTAAACTCCATCTGCCATTTGTCAGCCCACTGGCCCAATTGATCAAGATCCCATTGCAATTGGAGATAACTTTCTTCGCTGTCCACTATGCCACCAATCTTGGTGTCATCTGCAAATGTACTAACCATGCCTCCTATATTCTCATCCAAGCTAACTTGACATCAAGCTGATAAATCAGAATTGGTATGATGCAGAAGGAGTCAGTTCAGCCCATCGAGTCTGTACCAGCTCTCCAAATGAGCACTATGACTTGGTGCCATTTTCTTGCCTTTTCTCCATACCCTTGCGCATTGTTTCTATTCAAATAATTATTTAATTTCCACTTGAATGCCTCAATTGAACTTGCTGCCACCGAGGAATAGAGGACTATGGAGAAATAGCACAAAATAGGAGTTAAGGCCAGCATAGATCAGCCATGATCATATTGTATGGCAGGACAGACTTGAAGGGCCTGGTGGTCTACTCCTGCTTCTGTTTCTTCTTTTCTCACAGTTTACAATATTTCCAATTTGTGTGTCATCCGCAAACTGGAAAATGTCCCTTGCACACCAAGTTTTAAATCATTAATGTGTGTCAGGAAAAGCAAAGGTCCCAATACTGACCCCCGGGAACTCCTATACAAGCCTTCTTCAAGCCCAAAAAATATCAGTTGACCATTACACTCAGCCAATTTTGTATCTGTTTTGCTACTGTTCCTTTTAATCCATGAGCATTCATTTTTCCACAAATTTGTAGTGTGACTGTCGAATGGCTTGTGACTTTGACATTATCTTAAGGTTTGTTGACTTGGCCTTAGATTAACACACCAGTCAAAACACTCCTGATTGGACAAGATGGTTTAAAATTGAGCATAGTCTATTGACTATTCAGCAGATGTATGTCTATCCTTCCTCAAAATAACTCAGCCAGAATTTGATCACAGTAATGGGCTAATGTCAATGACTCTTTTTTATTAATATTGGAGTAATGTGTAGTGAATTATTTTGGGAAATGTTTAATATGTAAATTTTATTTTCTCACTGTTCATTTGTCTCTTAAGCTCGCACTCAAACTTTTCTTTCCCCCTCATTCTTTCTGTACCTGGTTTGACATTTAAATGTCACTATAACTCACTATCACAATACAAATCCTTAAATCACTGGTTAAGGAGATAGCCCTTTTGGTTTCCTCTCATTCATCCAGACAGGATGTTGTCACTTTCGGAACAAATTGGGGATGGCTCAGCTAAAGATAAGCTGCCCTGTTACAGTCAATCTGTTCAAATCTGTTTCATGCACGTCCTTTAGTTTTACATTCAAAAAGACATTCACATCAGACTTATTTTTTGACTTTCAAATGAGCACACATTGTAGGATCACATTTTAGCATATGGTCATAAAACGATTTTCTATTTGAAAAGAATCCCAAATCCCTTTCAAGGCAAGTTTCTACTTGTTGATTTTGTAAGTTTGCTATATGCAAATTGGTAGTTATGTTGTGGTAAGACTTGGAAAATAATTAATTAGATGTAAAGCAGTTTAGGAAAATCCAAGGAAATTTTATTTTTACAGAACATTTTGCAAGTGTTCAGTAAATTGGTTATAAGTGTGCTGTTTTTAAAGTTTTCAAGTAATTGAATAATCTGCTCTGACAAAGCCATCCAGTCTTGAAACGTTAGCTCTGTCCTCTCCACAGATGCTGTCAGACCTGCTGAGATTTTCCAGCATTTTCTGTTTTTGAATAGCTGGGAAGATGTTCTGAGAATCTAAGCTGTGAAATCTTAACAGCAAAGACCTTGCACATATTTTAACAATATATGTAATCACTAATGCTACAGAGAAGTCTGATTATACAGGAAAGGCTGAATAGTCTTTAAAAGAATGCAGGGGTTTGATACGATCAACATAGAGAAGATGTATCTCTTGTGGAGAAAACCAAAACCAGGGGTCAGAATATGTAATTAACAGTGATATTCAATAGATAATTCAGGAGAAACCTCTTTGTGCAAAGAACGATAAGAATGTAGAACTTGGAATAAGGAATAGTTAAAGTGAATAGCATAAATGCATTCAAGGAGAAGTAGAAGTACACAATGGAGATAGGAATAGAGGAAAGTACTGATAGTTTAAAAAAATAGGTAGCTTGTGTGAAACATATTTGCTGGCTAAGACCATTTGGGGCAAGTGGCCTTTTGCTATGCTATGCTGGCAAAATTAGGCTTTGTGATATGCTATTTTGAATGAATACTTCGCATATTTGTCAGCTACAACTGTTATCAGCAATCAATTTTTCTGTGTTAAAGTGTGCAGAGTAAACCTGTCAGATGTGTTGCAGCTTGACTTAATGACTGCATCTTCTTTTTATTATGAACCACTGCAAAGAAAAGTAATCTGTTCTGATGAACTTTTAAATAAGTATCCGTCTGTGGTATCTCATTGTGAATGGATTTCAACAAATTTCTGCACATATTCAATAAAAGCTGTGGACAATATCACAATATATCATGGGGGGGGGGGGGGGGAGGCAATTACTAATTAGTATATGAAGTAGGTGGTCCATGATTGAATGTGAAAGAGTTGTAGCATTCCTGATTATTTCTCAAACCAAAAGTGATGAGTTTCTTCTTAACTTCACTGTTGACTTCAAGCCTATAAATCAAGTGCATTATATCCATTGCTGACAGCAAAGATGAAATAACATATGGTGGGCTGTAGAAAAGCAAATTAGTTTGTCCTCACTTTACAGAGGAGCTGTAATGAAATTTCTTTAGCTCAAGATCAGCCCAACCTGTTTTGAGCCGTATTAATATTGTACCATATAGACTGTCTTGATATATGTGATCAATGGGGTGGCACAGTGGTTAGCACTACAGCCTCACAGCTCCAAGGACCTGGATTCGATTCCTGGCTTGGGTCACTGTGGATTTTGCACATTCTCCCTGTGTCTGCATGGGTTTGCTCTGGTTTCCTCCCATACTCTAAGGATGTGTAGGTTAGGTTGATTGACCATGCTAAATTGCCCCTTAGTGTCCCGGGATTGTAGGTTAGAGGGATTAGCGGGGTAAATATGTGGGTGACGGGGATAGGGCCTGGGTGGAATTGTTGCCGGTGCAGACTCTGGCCGAATGGCCTCCTTCTGACTGTAGGGTTTCTATGAAACACTGGTTTATTGACCTATTAAGCAAACCATGGAGGTTGAAAAAGGTATGCATTTAACTTTTCTCCTGTTAAGTATCAATAAAGTTTTTTAATCAGGGATAACAACACTAAACAATTCTTAATATTTTAGTAAATTAAATTCTTACGGTGTTCAGATAATATTGAAATAATATTTCAATTAATCTCTATATAAAATAAAGCAATGTCAGCATTAAAAAATCTGCTGATTACTAAGACTTTATGGATTTCAATAGTAGGTTTTATCAATTTAAAGATGAGCCTAAGCATACTTACTTCAGCGACTGGTGTAAGAAGACACCCAGGTCTCGTTGCACATTCCTCTTTCTCATTCTATCGCCATTCAGATAATTTGCCTTCCTGTTTTTGCTACCAAAATGATTTATCGACATTATACTGCATCTGCCATGCATTTGCTCAGTCAGTTTGTTCAAATCACACTGAAGGATTTCTGCATCCTCCTCACAGCTCACCCTCCCACCCAGTTTTGTGTCATCTGCAAATTTGGAGATATTCCATTTAATTCCCTCATCGAAATCATTAATATAAATTATGCATAGCTAGAGTCCCAGCACCAATCTCTACGTTACCCCACTAGTCACTGCCTGCTATTTGGAAAAATACCTGTTTATTTGTACTTTGTTTCCTGTCTGCAAATCGGTTTGCTTTATCTTATACACTACCCCCAATACCATGTGCTTTAATTTTAAAGCTAATCTCTTATGTGGGATTTTGTCGAAAGCCTTCTGACAGTCCAAATAAACCACATCCACTGGCTCCCACTCATCAAGTTACATTCTCAATTCCAGTAGATTTGTTAAGCATGATTTCCCTTTTTTGTAAATCCGTAATGTCTTTGTCTGCTTCTGCCACTGTTTTCCAAGTGCTCTGCCATTAAATCTTTTATAAGGGACTCTAGCATTTTCCTCACTACCTCCCTTTTTAAATGGTGGAGTTACATTAACTAATCTCCAATTTGTAGGAAGTGGTTACAGAAGTTTATCGAATCTTGTAAAATGACCACCATCTGGGGTCACTTCCTTAAGTACTCTGGCCTGAGATTATCAGGCCCTGGGGATTTATTGGTCTTCAATCCCATCCATTTCCTCAACACCATTTTTATACTTATCAATCCATTTGTCATTCTTTGCAGATTTCTAAACTGCACCCAATCCTCAGGTCTTTTTCTTTTTTGGCCAATTTGAATGCCTCTTCCTTGGATCTAATTTGTCTCTAATTTTCCTTGTAAGCCATGGTTTGGCCACCTTTCCCAGTTTATTTTTGCGTCATACAGGAGTGAACAATTGTTGCAGTTCACCCATGCACTTTTGAATGTTTGCCATTGCCTAGCCACCGTCATCCCTTTAAGTAATGTTTCCCAATGCATCATAAGCAACTTGAACCTCATACCATTGTTGTTTCCTTTTAAGATTCAGGGCCCTATTCTCAGTATCAACTACATCACTCTCCACTCATACATTATCGTTGCTCATCCCCAAGGGCCCTCATACATATTGGGCATTGCACAATAGCCAATCTAGGATGGCCTATTCTCTGGTTAGTTTTTCCACGTATTGGTGTAGAAAACAATTCTGTATGCACTCTAGGAATTCCTCCTCTATGGTATTGTTATCCTAACACACTGTCTTCTATCAGTTAGCCAATCCTCCATCCATGCTAATATACTACACCCAATACAATGGGCTCTTACCATATTAAATAGCCTTTTGTGCAGTACCTCATCAAATGCTTTTTGAAAATCCAAGTACAGTATTATTGCATCTCCTGGTTCCAGTTCGTTACCACCCCATTGAATTCTAACAAATTTGTCAGGCATGATTTCCCCTTCATGAAGCCATGCTGACTCTGCTTGATGATTTTATGTATTTCTAAATGCTCTGCTATTAGATCCTTTATAATGGACTCTGACATTTTTTGAATGACAGATGTTATACTAACTGGCCTGTAGAGTCATAGAGTCAAACAGTGCAGAAAGTGCTTATCAGCCCATCGAGTCTGCACAGACAATAACCACCGCTAAAGGCATGCTAATCCCATTTTCTTGCACTTGTCCCATATCCTTGGATGTTATGATATTTCAAGTGCTCATCCAAATTTTTTTAAAGATTAAGATTTCCGGCTTCCACTACCTTCCCAGGCAGTGCATGTTAGATTCCCATCACCCTCTGCATGAAATTTGTTTTGCCAAATCCCCTCTGAATCTCCTGCCTCTTACTCTGAAACTATGCACCCTCATGATTGACCCCTAAACCAAGGGGAACAGCTGCTCCCGACTCACCTTGTCCATACTCCTCATAATCTGATACATCTCAAGCATGCCCCTCCTTACCCTTCTCTGCTCTAAAAAAGACATGATGTGGAGATGCCGGCGTTGGACTGGGGTAAACACAGTAAGAAGTTTAACGACACCTGGTTAAAGTCCAACAGGTTTATTTGGTAGCAAAAGCCTTGTGTGGCTTTTGCTACCAAATAAACCTGTTGGACTTTAACCTGGTGTTGTTAAACTTCTTACTAAAAAAGACAATCCAAGCCTATCTAGTCTCTTCTTGTAGCTCAAATGCTTCATCCCAGGCCAAAATCCTGGTAAACCTCCTCTGTACCCCCTATAGTGCTATCACACCCTTTCTATAGTGAAGTGACCAGAACTGCACACAGTACTCCAGCAATGGCCTAACCAATGCTCTGTACAACTTCAACATTACCTCCTTGTTTTTATACTCTACTCCATGACTGATGAAAGCTAGTATACCATTTGCCTTCTTAACTGACTGCAGGGATCTGTGACTAGTTACCCCAAGTTCCCTCTGTTCCTCTGAGCTTCCCAGTGTTCTACCATTCATGAAATATTCCCTCATCTGTTTCTTCTTCCAAAGTGCATCATCTCGCACTTATCTGGGTTAAATATCACTGCCTTGTCCATCTGACCAACCCATCTATAATCTTCCTGTAGCCTACAACCATCTTAACCACCCTATCAATCTTGGTGTCATCTGCAAACGTACTTAACTATCATAGAATCCCTACAGTGCAGGAGGCGGCCATTTGGCCCACCGAGCCTACACCGACAACAATGCCACCCAGGCCCTATCCCCGTAATCCCACAAATTTACCTTGTTAGTCTCCCTGACACTAATCCGCGCATTTTTGGATTGTGGGAGGAAACTGGACCACCTGGAGGAAAGCCGTGCAGACTCCACACAGACAGTCACCCAAGGCCAGAACTGAATCCAGGTCCCTGGTGCTGTGAGGCAGCAGTGGTAACCACTGTGCCACCCTGCTGCCCTATTCCATTTTCATCCAAATCATTTTTGTATATGACAAACAATAAGGGTCCCAGTACTGGTCCTTGTGTACACCGCTGGACACTGGTATCCAGACATTCGAACAACCTACTACCGCTACCCTTTTAGTCCTACTACTAAGCCAGTTTCTGACCCATCTCATCAAGTTTCCCTGAATTCCATGTGCTTCAATCTTCTCAAATCAATCTCCCATGTGGGACCTTGTCAAAGGCTTTGCTAAAATCCGAATAAACTACATCAACTGAACCTCCCCCACACAGTTGATTGCATTTTCTAATCATTCTAACATTTGTTAGGTATGACCTCCCTCTGACAAAGCCAAGTTGACTATCCCTAGTTAATCCATGTCTTTCCAAGTGGATATTCTCTCCTTCAGAATTTTCTCCAATAGTTTTCCTACCACTGAAGTGACGCTTACCAGTCTGTAATTTCCTGGTTCATCTCTACCACCTTCTTGAAAAGTAGCCATCCTCCAATTGTCTGCCACTTCCCCCGTGGTCAGAGAGGAATTCAAAATTTGAGTCAGAGCCCCTGAAATTTTCTGCCTCTCCTCCCCAGCAGCCTGGGATACAGTTCACCTGGGTCTGGGAATTTGTCCATTTTTAAGTCCATCAGAGCTTTTCCAATACTTCCTCATTTCCTATGTCAAACTGTGCAAGATCCTCACAGTCCCTTTTCCTGAGTTCCGTACGTACGTTCTCCTTTTCCAGAGTGAAGACCGAAGAGAAGTATTCATTTAACATTCTTTCAATATCCTGCGGCTTCATACACACATTGCCCCCTTGATCCCTGATGGGTCCTACTCTTTCCCTAGTTAACCTCCTCTTCCCTTTAATGTTTTTATAAAATATTTCTTGATTCTCCCTGGATTCCAGTTTGCAAGTTCTTTTTCCTCTGTCCCTCTATGTCTAGCCCATGCAGCTCTCTGGTCTGGTCAGTGTTACCTAAAATATGCATGGGATTATCCCCAGGTTGAAAGGAAGTAATGGATTTGGCTATTTCTGATGGTAATTGTATGGGAAAAGGTGTAGTATGTTGCACTTTCCCTCCAATCGCTCCTGCAGCAGTGTTGGTGTCTACCTTTGTGGTGGTGAAGGAATGCATTGGTGTCGCTGATGGCTCCAGTAGTAATGCCGACAGGCCAGAATTACAATCATCCCACCCTGATGGGAGTGGAAACAAAGGTGCATCCCACTGTGTGTGAGGGGGGAGGGGTGGTGGCGGCTTGTTTGGGTCTATATCAACTCCCTCGTTCCCTAATTCTGTCTCTGTAAAAGCACATGACATGCCTCTGAACAGACAGCTGCTGTTTGAACTTCTCTATTTTCTGCATACACTTAGTATGATGTGCAGCTTTATGTCTCTGCTCTACCCAGTTCCAGTATAAAACTCTCACAGTACTCCAAGTCACTACATGTTTGCCGTAACTGTTTTACCTCATCTTCAGCTTTACTGATTTGATTTTTAGCTTGTTCCTTCTCCATATATGACTTATCCAGCAATGCGTGACACTATCCCAGATGAGTAACATGGAGCTGATTAGCAATGGCATTAAACATCACTCAATTGTTCATCTTCCTTCTAATATCACACTGGTTCTGCTTAATATCTATCTCTTTGCAACTCAATTTCAGGAAGCAATGGCTGTAACCTTATTGTTCAACAGTGATCCTGGACTCGTGTTCTTTCAGCTTAATGTATTTGGGCCATTTTCGATTTGGGTACTTTTGGATCATCTCTCAATACTCATTTTCCTTTCTGCCTTCTCGAGGGTTCCCACACAGGATCATAGATCCCTAATTTAGGCACTCCCAGAGTCCCAAGGTTCTACGAGTAGCTTTATTAACTTTCCCAATTATTTGCAATTCTGATGGTTCGAGTCCATTGGTGACTACAAGGGATCACTTGCAATCGGGCTCACCCAGAGATGCCAGAATGTTGATGGTCAGAGTCTCACTGGAATTATAGATAATCACATGCTTACTGGTCCATTAATAAATACTCATTTATAAATAACGGATTAAAATAAGATTTGCTAACTTGGACTTGAAGATACTACTGGATGAGGTGGAGCTGATCAGGCTGTTTCCTGAGTCCTGGCTCGGGATCCATCTTGCATGATGGTTCTTTCTGCAAGTTCCACTCACATCTCCGATTAAATGTTGCCTTGTGTAGCTGATACTGCTCCCCTTCTCAAATGCTCTGAGCAATCCGTGCCTCCTGACACCCCTGACCTCTGCCCAGCTTCTGATCAGCACAACCACAAGACATGCTAACTCTTGCCATTGCTTCTTTGTCATGCAAGTTCTTTAATGTGCAACATCCTTTTTTCAATTGCTTACTGATCAAGGAAATGGCTGTTCCATTGTTCTTCCTTCAATCCTTTGTTTAGGAACATTTACATATTAAATAAAACAATTCCAAATTAAATATGTCCTTATTACAAGATGATTGTTCAGCAAAATAAACATAAAATACTGTGGATGCAGGAATCTGAAACAAAAACAGAAAAATCTTGGAAAATCTCAGCAGGTCTGACAGCATCTGTGGAGGGAGAGGAGAGCCAACATTTCGAGTCTAGATAACCCTTCGTCAGAGCTCTGATGAAGGGTCATCTGGACTCGCAACATTGGCTCTACTCTCTCTCCACAGATGCTGTCAGACCTGCTGAGACTTTCCAGCATTTTCTATGATTGCTCAGCAAGCTTGCTCATTAAGCTGTAATCATGCTTCCTCCACAGCTCTTGCGCTGGTATAAAGTTGGCTTTTTTCGCATCATGCTTTAAGATGAGGAGTGCGCACAGTCTCCAAGCTTTCAGAGAGGTTTTGATTTTCAGAGCAGCTTGCAAACCTCTGTCTTTAAACAAACCTCAGCAAGAACTGAAAGCTGTTTTATCTCTGCGACTAACTTAGCTCATCCCATTAACCACATTATCATATGATCCTGTCAATCAACCTAATCAAAAACCTCGGAAATCTTCATCTATTGACAAAAACCCATTAGTTCTCTCCTAAGAAAACACAACATGGCTAAATAAATAGTTATCCTGCTCTCCCAGCATCTAAGCTGTATTCCTTCCATACATACCAACTACCTATTGGGGGGGGGGGGGGGAATTTTTAAACATTCCCCTTGAACATAAAATATATCAATAGCACATTGTTATCACACCTGATAATTTGCCCTTGGTGAGGTTTCAGTGAACTTGCCCGTAAGCCATGTTTAAAACTCATGGCTTTATGACTCTTCAGCTTTGAAATATTGGTAACTGTTCAGATATTTCTTTTTGCTTTACTTGGTTTCAGTTGGACTGGTAGCAGGTATCAAAAGTCAGCTGGAACTATAAATAATTAGTTTGATAGCACTCTGTTTCTGTCAAAATATTTTAATTTCCAAAGCAGCTTGCAAAACCTCTCTCATGAGCAACATTCTTGCAGTTATGTTTCAGATTTGACTTTTAACCTAAATAGTATTGTCAGATGTCAATTTCCTGCTGTGAATTAATCTTTGGAAAGCTGCCCTCCACAATGTACGTAGCTACTGTATAAGTGACGTACACAGCTATTATTTTCATAGGTGTGTGCATACTTGTTCCTCTGCCTCCTCTTCTCTCAGCCCCACCTTGTGTACAAATGTATGAGACATCCTGAGAATTTTTTTAAATTCACAGCATTTTATTGAGAGGAAAAAAAATCAGCTTGTTCTTTGTGGGATATTGCCCTATTTTTATACACATCTGGTGTGCTTTGCGGCTGTGCTATCATGAACTGCATTGGGACTTAATAATGGAGCTTTACTGAATGTTACTATGCAAGCCTTACACAGCTATGACCTTAAAATCTTAACATAACAAGTGATTACCATTCATCCTCTGATATTTTGACGAGATAAATATATATAGCAGTTTGGTACTTTAAAACTTTACTATTGCTGAAAAAAGTCATCTTGTCTTGCACTCACTTGGATAATTCGCAAGAATACCAAATTATAAAGGAAACAATTTATCAGAAGGAGAATATTCGGCCCATCGAGCCTGCACTGACGACAATCCCACCCAGGCCCTATATCCATAACTCCACGTATTTGCCTTGCAAGTCCCCCTGACACTAAGGGGCAATTTTGCATGGCCAATCAACCTAATTAATCTGCATGAAGTGTAGGAGGAAACCGGAATACCTGGAGGAAAACCATGCAGACATGAGGAGGACGTGCAAACAGACAGTTACCCAAGGCTGGAATTGAACCTGAGTCCCAGGCACTGTGAGGCAGCAGTGCTAACCACTGCCACCGTCCACCCCATGGCACTTATACTGCATAAGAAGAGAGTGCTGCTTGATTTGACAAGTTTGTTGTGCTCTTTACAAGAAATTGTTGTTCCCATTACAATTTGATATTCCTATGCTGATGAGTGCTTCGACAAAAATCTGCCTTTTTTTTTTTCAGCAATACTCCAAGATAAAAATAAAAATAACTTGGCGCTGGCAACATGGACTGAATGACCTGCTGTGCTAGAAGATTCTGTGATTCGAGGGTGCTGATTAGAGATGTGTTTTTAATTATCGCCTCTTTACCACACTAATACACCTAGCATTTCATAATTATTTATTTAATTGCTGATCTAAATAGCAGTTCCAGTATAACAAATGGGAATTTACCCCTCCCGTGAGTTAATGTGGCATAGTGTAGATTTTGAACCAGTTACAATTTTTATCCATTTTCTGCATGCTGAGCTACTTTGTGAAGATGTGGCATGGAAGGGGTGTGAAGTTCCTCCTTTGCAGTGAGTGCAATGTGTAAACACAAAACAATAATTGTATATATTGATTGCATTGGGCATGTTGATACTAAATGTATGCTGGATTATAGAGCATATGTTAGAATATGAAAACGTTTTGTTCTGGGTTTTGTAAACATAAACCTCAAAACTTCACATTTTTGGCAGTAAACATTTAAGCACTTAGCAAATTGTACTGGTGACAGACAAATCTTGATTTTGGTTTTTCTCTTTTTAATACGAAAAAACAATTAGAAAGTGCTGTAAGTAATGGGCGGCACGGTGCCAGAGCGGTTAAGCACTGCTGCCTCATAACACCAGAAACCTGATTCTAGCTTTGACTGACTGTCTGTCTGTGTGGAGTTTACACATTCTCTCTGTGTGGGTTTCCTCCCACAATCCAAAGATGTGCATGTTGGGTGGATTGGCCATGCTAAATTACCCTTGGTGTCCCAAGATGTATAAGTTAGATGGATTAGCTATGGTGGGGACAGGGCAGGGGGTGGACCTCGGTAAGATGTTCTATCGGAGAGTCGGTGTGATCTCGATGGGCCGCATGGCTGCCTCCTGCACTGTAGGGATTCTAGTTTAGAGTTCTATTTAGTCGTCACACTCCAGCGCCTGTTCGGGTACACAGAGAATTTTAGCACAGCCAATGTATCTAACCAGCACGTCTTTCGGAGTGTGGGAGGAAGCCGGAGCACCCAGAGGAAACCCACACAGACACTGGGAGAACATGCAGACTCCACTCCACACAGACAGTGACCCAAGCTGGGAATCGAACCCAGGTCCCTGGCTCTGAGGTGGCAGTGCCAACCACTGTGCCACCATGCCACTCACTGATTCTATAATAAGAAATCGAACCCTTATAATCAATTTTTTTAAATGTTTAAATTTTAAAACATTCTTAAATTCAAATGCAACCCATTTGTGAGAATCAAGATGGATGAAGGCAGATATATGGATATTATTTATATCAATATCCAGAAGGCAATTGAGAGACTATTAGCTTATGTTGAAGCTCTTGAAATTGAGGAATAATATTGACCAGGCTCGGAAATTGGTCAGTTACATCTTGTAAATTGGAGTGCATGCCAATTATCCCTACTCTTTGTTGCTGACCTCTACCAATTCCTGATCCATGTCAGAGGCTAGCTCTGGTTGCATGCACTTTCATTGTTCCTAATAATAGGCCCTTGTATGGAACCCTTATTGTATGTCTCTGTGCAAAGTCCATATAAATGTCATTGATAGGTGCACCTTAACCAACATGTTAGTTATCTCCTCAAAAAATGTTTGTTATGACCTACCCATTATAATTTCATATCTATTTGTACCATCATTATATTGTTGTCTCAATGCTCTGTCACTAAAGAAGATTCCAGTAACTTTTCCATAATGGGTGTTCCAGGTTTATGCCTTCTGCCCTTCTTAAGTAATGGGAATATGATTGCTATTTTCTACTCCCAAGAGGACAATTGAAGAAACAAGATCATTTCGAAAGGCCATGACTGCAGCATCTAAATGTTTTTTGGACTTATTTTAAAATCCTGGGGTGGAAACCATCCATTCTTAAAGTCAGAGGTTTGCAGCATGAAAATAGGCTCTTCAGCCCAACTTGTCCATGCTGCCCAGCTTTTACCATTAAGCTAGTCCCAATTGCCCACATTTGGCTCGTATCCCTCTATACCCATGTAACTGTCTAAATGCTTTTTAAAAGACAAAATTGTACCCACCTCTTCTACTGCCTCTGGCAGCTTGTTGCAGACACTCACCACCCTCTGAGTGGAAAAAATTGCCCCTCTGGCCACTTTTGTGTATCTCCCCTCTCACCTTAAACCTATGCCCTCTAGTTTTGGCAAAAGATGTTGACGATCTACCTTATCTATGCCCCACATTATTTTATAGACCACCAGATCTGGAGGTTTACTTATTTCCAATCTCATTATTTTCCCCATTAACATTTAAAAATAAACTTGTGTTAAATCTAGTAGCTTAGTTTTCCTCATATCTTTGTTATGTTATCCTCATTCTCTGTTGCAATAACTGATATAAAATAACCAAATATGTCCTTTCCTTATTTCCAACTACGGCATCACTTGTAGCTGTCTGTAAGGGGTCCAATCTCACTCTCACTGCAGATATAAAAACATTGTGTTGGCCTTGATATACCTTGTTGATTTTTCTCATTCATTTTTTGGGGAAGATATAAAGAGCGGCAATCTGCAGGCTCTTCATTATTGTTATGTTTGTGTAGTCCATTTTGTTTTGATGACTAGGCTTTTAATATCATAACCAGAGCCCTTGTCTTCTAAGGATATATATGAAGATCTTATATTATACCAATACTTTTCAAAAACTTCCCACTCTGTTATCTGCAATTTTATCAATTGCAGGTTCTGCTCAATCTACTGTAGTCAATTTCTGTCTCATCCTCTAAAGATCAGACTCGCCTACATTTAAATTCAATCATGTTACTTGTTAGTTACATGCTTATGCGATTCCCTTGCTATTATAGCCCATTACTCCACGCTAAATCTAATGTGGCCTGTCCTTTTGTTGGATGAAGAACATTATGTTCCAGAAAATCCAGCATTGCTGCCCCACAGCGCCAGTGACCCGGGTTCAATTCCTGACATGGGTCACTGTCTGTGTGGAGTTTGCACGTTCTCCCTGTGTCTGCATGGGTTTCCTCTGGGTGCTCCGGTTTCCTCCCACAGTCTGAAAGATGTGCTGACTAGGTGAATTGGCCATGCTAGATTCTCTCTCAGTATACCTGAGCAGGCGCTGGAGTGTGGCGACTAGGGGATTTTCACAGTAACTTCATTACAGTGTCAATGTAAGCCTATTTGTGACTAATAAGTAAACTTTAAATTATAGCATTTGAGACTTGAACTATTCTGTTTCTAGAAACTTTGGAACATAGGGTCTGGACCAGGCAATTCAGCTCTTGAGTATGTTCTGCCATTCAGTAAGGTCACACTGATTCCTCCAGATCTGGTGGCAAGAAAGGTGGACCATCAGCAGGATCCTCTTCTGAACCAATATGCACAGCATTGAGGCACTAATCACTCAAAACCGACTCCACTGGTCAGGCCAACTATTTGTATGCCTGACACCAGACCTGGGGAATAACTGCCCTGCTCGGAACTCAGTCATGAGGACAACAGAAGCTTTGACTTAAAGCATCCCTGAAGAGGCCAAAAACCCGAATTGACTTGGGGTTCCTACTTTGTGACTGACAAAATGGAGACGATTAATTCAAGAAAGTAGCGAGAACACAAAGGTGAAGTTGGAGAGAACACACAAACTTTCCAACAATTAATCTTGGACACTCGAGCAATTTAGTGTGGTCAATACACCTAACCTGCACATCTTTGGACTGTGGGAGGAAACCGGAGCACCCGAAGGAAAGCCATGTAGACACTGGGAGAACGTGCAAACTCCACACAGTCACCCAAGGCTGGAATTGAACCTGCGTCCTTGGTGCTGAGAGGTAGCAGTGCTAACCACTGTGCCACCCTTGTTCAAAAAATGTTGTAAGGATAGCCCCAGCAATTACAGACCAGTCAGTTTAAAATCAGTAATGGGTAAGCTTCTAGAAACAATTTTTCAGTAGAATTAATAGTTACATGGAAAAATGTAGTTTTATTAGAGCCAGCATGGATTTCTGAAGAAGAAATAGCATTTAACTAATTTGCTAGAATTTTTAGAGGAGGTTATAGAAAGGGTGAATGAGGGTAATGCTGTTGGCAGGCAGCATGGTGGCACAGTGGTTATAACTGCTGCTTCAAAGTGCCAGGGACCCGGGTTCAATTCTGGCCTCTGGTCACTGTCTGTGTGGAGTTTGCACATTCTCCCGTGTCTGTGTGGGTTTCTTCTGGGTGATCCAGTTTCCCCCAAGTCCAAAGATGTGTGGGTTAGGTTGATTGGCCATACTAAATTGACCCTAATGTCAGGGGGATTAGCAGGGTAAATGAGGGTAACAGGAATAGGGCCTGGGTGAGATTGTGGTCAATGCTGACTTTGATGGGCCAAATGGCCACCTTCTGTACTGTAGGGATTCTGATGTTGTGCATGTGGACTTTCAGACGGCATTCGATACAGTGCCACATAATAGACTTGTGGGAACAGTTATTGCTACTGTCCTGCACAAGCGATGTGAAAACAAAATTGGCTGAGTAATGGTCAATGGATATTTTAATTTTTGGCTGGGGGAAGGTTTGTAGTGGTGTTCTCCAGGAGTTGGCATTGGGACCCTTGCCTTTCCTGATGTTGGTGGGCTGCGGGCTGTTTCAAAGTTTGCAGATGACACAAAGCTTGGAAGTATTGTAACCTATGAAGAGGACAATGTAGAACTTCAAAAGGACATAGACAAATTGGAGCTGGCAGATAGGTTGCAGTTCAGTGCAGAGAAGTATAAGATGGTGCATTTTGGTAGGAAGCACATGGAGACAAAATATAAAATGAGGTAAAATTCTTAAACAAGTGCAGGAGCAGAGGGTAAAAGCAAATTACTGCGGATGCTGGAATCTGAAACCAGAAGAGAGAATGCTGGAAAATCTCAGCAGGCCTGGCAGCATCTGTAAAGAGAGAAAAGAGCTGACATTTCAAGTCCAGATGACCCTTTGTCAAAGCTAAAAGGCATAGAAAGTGGGAGATATTTATACTGCAGGGTGAAAGATGAGTCATAGCCACAGAAACCAGGGAAAAGACTGCTAATAGCTGTCCACAGAGAATAAAGGGTGTGATTGGCCAAATGGCAGATGAAGATGTTGGGGGAGGGGAATGGGACAGAGGTAGAATGTAGAAAAGGGGAAGCGTGGGTAGAAAAGGGAAAGGGGATGAAATAGGGGGATAGAGTGGGGAGGGAAGAAAAGTTAAGAAATTCAATAAAGAAATAAAAGGTAGAAAACAGTAAAAAATAAAATAGAATGAAAACAAAGGGGGCCAAGGTAGGGTAGAGCAAATCATCTGAAGTTGTTGAATTCAGTGTTGAGACCAGAAGGCTATAAAGTGCCTAGCCAGAAGATGAAATGTTGTTCCTCCAGTTTGCGCTGAGCTTCACTGGAACATTGCAGCAAACCAAGGACAGATATGTGGGCATGAGAGCAGGATCGTGTTAAAATGGCAAGCAACCAGAAGGTCAGGGTCCTGATTGCTCAGACCAAAGGTGCTCAGCAAAGCGATCACCCAGTCTACGCTTGATCTCTCTGATATAGAGGCGGCCATATTGGGAGCGGCGAATGCATACACCAAATTGAAAAAGATGCAAGTGAAACGGTGCTTAACCTGGAATGAATGTTTTGGATCTTGGATGGTAAGCGTAGAAGAGGTAAAGGGGCAGGTGTTACACCTTCTGCGATTGCATGGGAAGGTGCCATGAGTGACGGGAGAGGTGTTGGGTATAGTGGAGGAGTGGACTAGGTTATCCTGAAGGGAATGGTCTCTGCAGAATGCTGACAGAGGGAGTGAAGGAAAGATGTGTTTGGTGGCATCACGCTGGAGTTGGTGAAAATGACGGAGGATTATGCTTTGCATTCGGAGGCTGGCAGGGTGAAATATGAGGAGAAGGGGGACTCTATCCTTGTTCTGGGAGGGGGTGAGGGTTGTGGCGCGGGAGATGGACTGCACGCTGTTGAGGGCCCTGTCGACAACTGTAGATGGGGATCCACTGTTGAGGAAAAATAAACACATATTAGAAGCACCACTTTAGAAAGTGGCATCATCAGAACTGAGGCAAAGGAACTGAGAGAAAGGGATGGAGTCCTTACAGGATGTGGAGTGTGAAGAGCTATAGTCCAGATAGCTGTGGGAGTCAGTGGGCTTGTAATGGATATTGGTAGATAGTCTATTGCCAGAAATGGGGCCTGGGAAGGGAAGTGTCTGAGATGGACCAGGTGAAGGCAATGAAGGGGTGGAAACTGGAAGCGAAATTGATAAATTAATTTTTCGAGGTCTGGACGAGAGCATGAAGCGGCACCAAAATAGTTATCAATGTATCGGTAAAGTTGTGGGAGGGGATCTGGGTAGGCGTGGAACAAGGAATGTTCCACGTACCCCATAAAAAGACAAGCGTAGCTTGGACCTATGTGGATACCCATTGCTACTCCTTCGATTTGGAGAAAGTGGGATGAGTTAAAGGAGAAGTTGTTGAGAGAGAACGAGTTCAGCCAAGTGGAGGAGAGTGGTGGTGGATGGGAATTGTTCAAGCCTCTTTTCAAGAAGGAAGCAACGAACTCTCGGCCATCCTGGTGTGGGATGGAGGTGTAGAGAGATTGCACATACATGTGAATAGGAGTCAGTTCGGGCCTGCAAACTGGAAGCTGCCAATATGACGCAGAGCATCAGAGGAATCTGGATGTAGATGGGGAGGGAATAGACCAGAGGAGTGAGGATGGAGTCAAAGTAAGAGGAAATAAGTTCAGTGGGGCAGGAACATGCTGACACAGTTGCCTACCAGGACAGTCCTTTTTGTGGATTTTTGGAAGTAGGTAGAAGCAGGCTGTCCGGCGTTGGGAGACAGGTTGGAAACTGTGGGGATAGGCATCCGGAGGAAATGAGGTTGGTGATGGTGTTGGAGATAATGGCTTGACGTTCAGTGGTGTGGTCATGGTCCAGGGGGAGGTAGGAGGAAGTATCTGAGAGTTGGCGCTCTGCTTCTGCAAGGTAGAGGTCAGTGCGCCAGACGACCTTTTTCAGCAGGTTTGGTGACCAGTCAGGGTTCGGCCTGAGGGAGCGAAGGGCGGAAAGTTCGGAAGGAGAGAGGTTGGAATGGGTGAGGGGGGCAGAAAAATGGAGACGGCCAATATCCCGACGACAGTTCCCAATGAAAAGATTGAGGACAGGTAATTGTCCTGTGGAGATGTCCAATTAGAGACAGAATGTTGGAGGCACGTGAAAGGATCTGTGGAATGGGGGGAGGACTCTTGCCCAAAGAAGTGGGGATGGAGACACAGGCGACGAAAGAAGAGTTCAATATCATGTGAGCCCGGAATTCTTTGAGATGAGGACGCAAGGGCACAAAGCTGAGTCCTTTGCTGAGAACAGCACGGTCAGCCTCAGAGGCGAAGGTTGGAGGGTATGGTGAAGACACAGCAAGGGCTGGGGCGAGAAGAGTTGGAGTTCGAGGGATTGGGACTGGTGAAGGGCCTGGGATGGGCAGTGGTGTTGAGTTGTTGAAGCTTGTGTTCCTTTACATCTGCAAGAAACAGGAAAAGTTTTTTGTTAAGATGTCGAATGATGTGGAGAATGAAATGAAACTGGGGACATGGACAGCTTTGAGAGAGGGTAAGACTGTGTTGCTGGACAGAAATGTCAAGTGTCTTCATGTGGCGGTGCATGGAACTGAGTGGCTTTCAGGATGTGGCGAGAGTAGCAGTTCCAAGAATGTTGTATATCCTGGAGATACCTTCAATCCTGGAGGTTACACGCGGGGTAGAATTTGAGTTGAAATCCACGTGGGGTAAGTCGGAGCCAAAGGCAGTCACTGGGGAAGGAAATGTGGCTATGGAAGCGAGTCTTGGGAAATTCCTTGTCCAACACTAAGAGAGAAATGGAAAGCAGTGAAGGTGGATAGGGGGGCAGAGACATACGGAAATCTTGTCGGAGAGAAGAGCAGTACTTCAGGGTAGGCATTAACCTGCAAGAGAAGTGGCAGTGAGTTAAACACTGGATAAAAGCAAATTACTGCGGATGCTAGAATCTGAAACCAAAAGAGAAAATGCTGAAATCTCATCAGTCTGGCAGCATCTGTAAGGAGAGAAAAGAGCTGACGCTTCGACCAGATGATCCTTTGTCAAAGATAAAAGGCATAGAAAGTGGGAGATATTTATCGTGCAGGGGGAGGGGATGAAAAATGAGTCATAGCCATAGAAACCAGGGGAAAAGAGGGACATGGGTGTAAATTGCATAGATCACTGAAGGTGCAGGATAGGTGGAGAGAGCAGTTAATAAAGCATACAGTATTCTGGGCTTTATTAATAGAGGCACAGATCAAGGAAGCTGTGCTGAACTTATACAAGACACTAGTTAGACCTCAGTTGGAAGATTGTGCACAGCTCTGGGGTCAGTTCCCGGCTCTGCCTTTGCATCTCTAGCAACTCCAGGAGAACTGAACCCAGCGGCCTGGCACTTGGCTGGGGGCCAGCTGTTTCCTTGGCTCTGGGAAACTTCCGCCTGCCCGAGCCCTCGGATGTTCTTGCATTCACCTGATGTCTGGCTGTGGGACTGAAGGGGGATTAAATGTCGGATGGCTGGAAGGGTATGTGGTGTCGTGGGTGATGGTAGTGGGGCAGTCAGGTGGCATATGTCGGGGCTTTGCCTTGGCAGGCAGAGGTTTGTGATGGGTGTTGCCAGAGGGGTTGGAGGAAGATGCTAGGGGGTTGGGTACTGGAAGACCACTTGGTTTCAGGGAGTGGCTCAACATGGACGTTCCAAGCGTGATGCACGGGGCTGATGGCAGTACAGGATGGACACACTCCCTTGCTGCCTCAACAAGGTCATTCATTTTCTTTCAGCACTGGGCACTGGTCTTCCATGCCAGTGCATGGGCACTGGCAGCCGCTGCCTAGGTGGCCTGATCCCTGGGTCAATGACCGTCTCGGGAAGTAAATGGCCTTCATCTCCACAGCATCCAGCAGCCACCCTAACTTTCCCTCCATAAATCGTGAGACTGCTCTGCTTGGTGCCATCTTCCTGGTGTGACTGTGTGTGCATTGTTAGTGTTTAAATGGAGTTCCCCCTGCTTAACGCGCACAGCTGTAGCCACTTTGGATGAGTCATGTGCCTGGAGCTTCCATGAGGCAATGAATATCATGGAGACACAATGTCAGAAGATTGCGACGTGGAGTATGCCAAAAAGACTGGCGTGAAAAACTGCTGTTCACTCGCTGTTACGTCACTCAGAAATCTTTTGGCAAAATTCTGCCGATGAGAGCTCTGGATTAATTAATTCAGTCGAAACTATTCCTATTGATGGAAGGGTTCAGTCACTGAGGATACCAATTTAAAATGATTGGCAAAAGAAGCAATGTTACGTAAAGAGAACTTTTTTTTAAAAGTGAATGGTTAAGATCTCGAATACATGGAATATGGTGGAGACAAGAGTCAATCATGGCTTTCCAAAGAAAATTGGATCATTATCTGAGGAGGATGAATTGGTAAGGCTATGGGGTGAAAGGCAAGGTCGTGGCACAAGGTGAATTGCTTTACAGAGAGTCAGCACAGACATGACTGGCTGACTGCCAGCCTCTGTTATAACCAATCAGTGATTCTCTGATATCCCTTGGCTATATTAAAAAAAAAATTCTGATTTAGTTTTTAGTTGTGCTGGCACCTGATGTTCTGTCCTTGGACCACCCTCTTAGAAGTGTTTGCAACTGCTTACTGAATGCTTGGCTCAGACTTGACATCCCCTTGCCCTTGTCATGGACTTGGCTGATGGGGGAAGGCATGTAGAGTTGAATTAGACTTGAAAATACAAGTTCCAGTTGTTGTTTGCAGTTTAGATGAGGGCCAGACATTTGTAATCCTGGGCATGGGATCTTTCTGCTGTTACCCATCAGACGGTAAATGACTGAGACAAGTTGCTGTTTGAAGTCCTATTTCTCGAGGTTAAATAGTGACTGAAGATAAAATCTAATAGCTTATTAAATAAAGGAATTCGGACAGATCAAGTCTTGGTCATGTGATGGTCCTTTTGCGTTGACTATCAAAGCCCCATGTCAAAATCCATTGTGGTTGGAGCAGGTAACTGTGGGACCATTAATGCCATATTGGAGATTAGATGTCACAAAGACATCTCGACTGCTAAACCATTGTGTTCACATAGAATTCCTACAGTGCAGAAGGAGGCCATTTGACCTATCGAGTCTGTGCCAACCACAATCCCACCCAGACCCTATCCTTGTAACCCCCACATATGTACCCAGCTAATCTCCTGATACTAAGGGACAATTTAGCATGGCCAATCAACCTAACCTGCACATATTTGGAGTATGGGAGGAAACCCACGCAGACACTGGGAGAACTCCACAGATAATCACCCGGGTCCCTCGCGCTGTGAGGCAACAGTGCTAACCACTAATTAGACCTCAGTTGGAAGACTGTGCACCATTCTGGGCACAGTCCCCGGCTCCGCTTCTGCATCTCCAGCAGCTTCAAGAAAACTGATCCAAGCCACCATGCCGCCCCTTGGCTAGAATGTTCATATAATGTAAGGAGTGTTACATTCCAGGAGGTTTGTTTACTTTCAATCTGCTTAGAATCTTCCAAAAGCCAGCATATGATCATCTGCAGCCATTTTTATCAGCTCCACAATTGTCCAATTTTTGAAAGAGAAAACAATGAATTTGGAGGGGGGGTTGTTGGTGTCACATAATATGAGCACAGTATTTTCACATGCTCTGGTGCTACTCTTCTTTAAATCTTTTTTTAAATCCTGATGCACAACCCATAATGTAATTTTGGAAGATCCTGGCTGAAGTATCTGTTGGACTTTAACCTGGTGTTGTAAGACTTCTTACTGAAGTATCGGTGACAGAATGCTGAGGAGAGTCAACAAAATCCTCGTTTGACCAGGGTGATGGGAGATGGTTGGTGTAGGGCCTTGTTCGTGACGGTTTTGCTGGTGAATGGGCTCACACTCTGGCCTATGTTGTATACATTGAGATGATGGCTGCCATTGTGAGTAAAATTGTGGACAACGGGCTCCCTGGCACAAATCATCGGTGACCACATTGAACCGCAAACTATCCGAGAGAAAATGGTTAAAATGAAGAAAAGAATCCTGTCAGTCAAGAAGGCAGTTTGCTTTGTGAGGGTTCACCTTCAGTCCTTGGATATCCTACTGCATGGTATTTTGGACATCCTGGTTATATCGGGGAGTTGGGGCCTGAGTGTTTCGAGTTCATTGGAATTCCTGGTTGGATTCTGAATGTTGTCCGACAACCCTCTCATGGTTTTGGCCTTTATAAGCTGCATGGTTTGCTATGTTAACCTGCAGTTTATCATTCATCCTGGAACTTTACCCCTTGTGGTTGTACTCCTGATTTTATGTTGTCTTTTATCCTGACAAGGGTGTGTGATGTACGAGCACTGAGGTGTCTATCGCCTGTTATCCTTTGAAAATTAAGAACGTTCATTTATTTATGATGGAATTTATCCACCAGCATGCTCTGGCAGTGGATCGAAGAAGACTTTGGTTTAGACTATGATGACTTTTACCATTCAATTTTGGTCTGGATGAATGGTACCAGGCTGCTATCACACATCCAGACCAATAGCCTAACTGACCTTTCTTCCTGTCTCCTGACAAGGCACAAGTGAGAGGTTTTTCATTAACTAAGCTACCAATTCTTTCAAAATTCTAATCCAAATGGGTTAAATTTTCTATATTGCAATGATTTTAAAAGAAAAATGTAATCTTGCTCATAATTTGACCATCAAAAGTCCTGGCAGCAGTAAGGCACAGGAGGAGAGAGGAACCTTTACATACACCAGTTGTGGCACAGCAGCAATGAACAGCAGGAGGGTTGAGCACATCAAGAATTGGAGACATGTTGTAAAATGATGTCACAGGACAAGGTCATTTGTGGGAGTCCTTGAAATTTTATTTTAACAATTTTATCTATGTTGATCAACTTTAACGCAATATGTGACCAATTAATTGGTAAGCAGCAAATAACAATTTGATAATATACAGTGTTCAATTAACTAACCAAATCAAGGGGATGTCGTTCAAACTAAATGGCAAGAGGACACTGACAAGTTCATTATTTTTCAGAAAATTGAAATCTAAATGTTCTTGGATAATAGGAGTGAAGTTTAAAGAAAAAATTTTCAGTTAACCGCCCTGTAAAATAAAGTCATGTTATAGAATCATAGAATGCCTGCAGTGGAAGGAGACCATTCAGCCCATCGAGCCTGCACCTGCACCCAGGCTCTTTCCCCATATCCGCACATATTTACTCTGCTAATCTCCCTAACACTGAGTAAACTTAGCATGGCCAATTAACCTAACCCATACATGTTTGGACTGTGGGAGGAAGCCGGAGCACCCGGAAGAAACCCACACAGACACTGGGAGAACGTACAAACTCCACACAATCATTTCACAGCAACTTCATTGCAGTGTTAATGTACGCCTACTTGTGACACTAATAAGTAAGCTTAAAAATGCCTGAGGCCAGAATTGAACCCGGGTCCCTGTGCTGCGAGGCAGCAGTGCTGACCACCATGCCACAAGAGAAGCAACAGATTGGTGAGTCTTCAGATATTTAAGTCAAAAGTTTGATAATCCAATAAATAGAGGCATGAGATGGCAGCTTGGTTTTATAGAGTGCAGCAAAAGAGGACTAAGGGAGAGAAAATAAACTGAGGGCAAACTAGCAAGGAGTACAAAAACTGAGCTTTAAATACACAAAAAAGAGGTCGAAGTGAACATAGGTCCCTTGGAAAATGAATCTGAGGAGATAGTTATGGGGAACAAGGCAATGGCAGAGAGTTAAACAGATATTTTGCATCAGTCTTTACAATGGAAGATACTTCAAACATCCCATTAATAAAGAATACGGGGAAGGATTTATGTACCATCGCTGTCACTAGAGAAGTATTAGACAAATCAATGGAACTAAAGGCAAATAAATCCCCTGGCCATGATGGCTTGCATTTTAGGATTCTAAAATAAGTAGCTACACAGATATTGGATGCATTGGTTGTAATTTTCCAAAAATCCTTGATTCTGGAGAAGTACTGGAGGACTGGAAAACTGCCAATGTGACACCACTATTCAAAAACAGAGGCATGTATGATTAGGTGGTGACGTCTCCACAACTTCATGAGAAGTCATTAGATAAGTATTGTTTGTTTCAATCTATGCTGAGGAATTTGTAATGATAACAAAAGAAAGTATTTGTGTGTTTTAATCAGGCTGTAGTAGTGATGAGCATTGGGAGTTTATATTTTGTTTAATAAAGAAGTGATTTGATTAGAGATTGCAATGTTGTGTCTGTCAGTCGACTGAATTGAGAGTCTGTGAACAGAATTAATGTGCAGTTTGAGCACTCCTTAATACTTGGAAATCTTTTAACTGTCTCTTTGCAAAGCTTCATCCTCTTGCCTTACCTTCAACTTTCTGCAATTTTACTGCCAGATTCATAGTGTCGCTTCATATTGACTGATCTGTCTTGATTTCAATAAATATACATGTTCAGAAAGAGCAAGCTTCTTTATCTTCCTCAACCCTAGGGGTCAAGTTGCTGCTGCTGGCCATGCTGACCTCGCCTCACTCCTGGCTATGGTATGTCCTCGCCTGCCCAACCCTCAACCCTGGACTGGGGGTCAAGTCATCCCTGCAGCTGCTCCCTCGATGACCTAAGCTGCCAGGTGTGCTGGTGTCTCACTGGCTGCTACTTCTGGCCATCTGACCTCTGCTCTCACCCTCACCAGTCCAGTTGCCCAACCCTCCCCACTTTCAGCCCTGGCCTCTGGTCATGTCACCCTGCTGCTTCCCAAAAACCTCGCTGGTGCGTGCCTGGCCCTCACACCTCTTGGGTGGCCAGGTTTAAGCCTTGATGATCACATATGCTCCTGGATGGCTGCAAGGCTGCTGCTGCTGGCTTTACCTGGCCTGCCCTGGCCTCTGCTCTCACCCATGTCAATTCGCTCTGATCGAGCTCTCCACTGCTCCCCAAAAACCTGGCTTTATCTACCCTGCCCTGGCCTGGAATCTGTTTGTTCTTCGGTTGGTTGCCCACCCACTTGCCGCCCTCAGCCCTGGCCTGGAGGTTGAGATTGCTCCCTTCGATGGCCGTTGGCCAGCACCACCACCTCAGTCCCTGCTGACCTCGCAGGCTTGCTGCTTCACTGTTGCCTCAATCTGTCAGGCTCAAATGTCGGAAACCCCGCTGCAGAAAGTTCAGAAACTTCAGACCAGGCCAATCAGGAGATCTGTGCAAATGGCTGTCAAGCCACCACCACCTCTGTCTGGGGCAGTTTTTTTCCCCGCTCTAAGGGGACTCCACCAATCGGAGCCCAATGTTGCTCTGCGTTGCCGAGCCTCTATCTGAAAATTCAGAGCTCCCAGACTCTGATGGGTCTCCCATTGCTACCTCTCAGTATGGGGCCATTCCATTGTTTGGGACCCCATGCTACAGAGTTATGATTCATTGTGGTCTCACCAAGACCTTGTATAATTGCAGCAAGACATCTGTGTTCTGTACTCTAATCCTGTCACTATGAAGGCCAGTAAGAAGTCTCACAACACCAGGTTAAAGTCCAACAAGTTTATTTGGTAGCAAATACCATAAGCTTTCGGAGCACTGCTCCTTCGTCAGATGGAGTGGATATCTGCTCTCAAACAGTGCACAGACACAGAAATCAAGTTTCAGAATACTAATTAGAATGCGAATCTCTAAAGCCAGCCAGGTCTTAAAGGTACAGACAATGTGGGTGGAGGGAGCATTCAACACAGGTTAAATACACTCCTTACTGTGCTTACCCCAGTCCAACGCCGGCATCTCCACATCATGACTATGAAGGCCAACATATCATTTGTCGTCTTTGCTGCTCGTTGCATCTGCATGCTTGCTTTTAGCAACTGATGTACAAGTACACCCAGACCTCATTGCACGTTCCCCTTTCACCATCTATAGCCATTCAGATAATTTGACTTCCTGGCCATGACTCTCCCATCCTGCTGTACTAATATTTTACTACTTGCTGTGTTTTAAGCTTTGGAGGAATGCAGAGATAGTGCAAACAGTTTTATTTATAATTCTTGTAATTTTTATTTTAAAAGTTTATTATTATTGTCACAAGTAGGCTTGCATTAACACTGCATTGAAATTACTGTGAAAATCCCCTGGTCGCCACGCTCCGGCACCTGTTCAGGTACACTGAGGGGCAATTTAGCATAGCCAATGCACCTAACCAGCACATTCTTTTGGACTATGGGAAGAAACTGGAGTACCCAGAAGAAACCCATGCAAACTCTGCACAGACAGTGACCCAAGCCAGGAATCGAACCCACGTCCCCGGTGCTGTGAGGCAGCAATGCTCACCTCTTTCCAATATTGTTAAAATGCTTGCCGCACAAGCTTCCAGCTTACCCTTACTTCCTGTTTGTTTGTAACCACACACTGGGTTGACGAATCGCACACAGAGAATAAAGAGTCAATAGACAACAAAAAATTTACTAGTACAATAAGATTGAGAAGGAACACAATCCATGTATTAAAATGCTAAGATGCACAAATTATCATAACTACCTCTACTTCCTCTGCCGCCTCAATGATTGATTGCAAAGTGGATGATGAGCGAAAGGATAACACTTAGACTATCAGCAGATTATTAATAGAAAAGGATTATCCACAGTTCATTGTCTCGTGGATCTCCTCAGTCAGTTGTATCGTAACACTGGCAATCAGAAAACAACATTAATGCTAACTGATTTTAGCAAAGCATTTGACTGTATGGATTCTAAAACCACAATCAGCTATGTCCTTCAATTAGGAATGATCCTGGTTCTCTGACTTTAACAGTTAATAACAAATGTGTTTGATATGAATCAAATACTTCCAGTTGGATAACGGTGAAATTACCATTCACTCATCAGGGATTGGGTGAACATTTTGTTGACTTTTGTTAAATCTGGGCACATTTGAATAGATATACATAGATATAAAACTTATAAAGACATTAGGGCTGAAGACCTGTCTGGGTGCTGAGGTGAAAATAAAACTGGATACACTACCTTTACAGTGAAGTCATGCTGCAATCCCTTAGAGGCATATGCAACAAAGTCCATCTGAAAAAGTCAAACACCAACTACTCAACTGCAGAAGCCATCACAATTGCTAAACTGAACCTCAAGTTTCAACCTCTTTACTTCAGAATGAGGGACTCGAGCAATGGGACCACAACAGTATCTCCCCCAGACTGATCTGAAATCTAATCTTTAAGTATATTTTAATCTTTATATTTGCATTTTAGTTAATAACTCATCACTTTTACTTCCGTCACTTTCAGCATCAGTTTCATAATAAATTAAACTTGTTTAGCAATAAAGTTTGTCTGCTATTTTTAAATTGAATGGGGAATGAACACATTCTCAACTCGTGGGCCACTTTGAAAAAATGCTTTTTACACAACTGTGACAATAGGATTATTTAAAAAGGGAAATTTGACAGCATATTATTTTGTCAAATATTTGTGTGCATACCCTTGGTAAACTACAGTTTCTTCATCTTGCTTATGAACCTGCACCTCTGCAGCAGCAGACTTGGCCATTGTAAGACAAGACAATGTTACATACAATCAGTTGGACTGCTCCATCTTCTCTGCTATTTGAAGACTGGACTTTGTCTCCACAAGGACGGAGGTGGTCATTCCTACAAATACTGTCGTGGACAGATGAATTTGTGGCAGGCAAGTTCCTTCACCATCAGTCAAACAGCTGTGTCTTTTAGGATCTTGGTCTGTAGTGTGTTACTGAGCCACTCTTGGTGATGGACATTTGAGGTCTCCCACCCAGAGTACATTCTACGCCCTTGCCATTCTTCAGTGCTTCCTCCAAGTATTATTCACATGGAGGTGTATTGATTCATCAGCTGAGGGAGATGGTACATAATGATCAGCAAGAAGTTTCCTTGCCCATGTTTGACCTTATGCTATGAGACTTCATGCAATCCAGATTCAATATTGAAGACTCTCAGGGCAACACCTGACTATATACCGCATCTGCTGGATCTGTCTTGCCTGGACATACCCAGGGATGATGATGGGGGAGTCTGGAGCATCATCTGTAAGGTATGATTCCATGAGTATGACAATGTCAGGCTGTTGCTTGAGTAGTCTGTGAGGCAGCGCTCCGAATTTTGACACCATCCCCAGATGTTAGTAAAGAGGACTTGGCAGGGTTGAAAAGGCTGACTTCTAGTGCTGAGGTCGATGTTGGGTGGTCTGTCCAGTTTAATTCCTTATTGACTTTTGAAGCAATTTTGGTGACTAGCTTGACCATTTCAGGGGCGATTAAGAGTCAAGTTCATTGTGTCTGGAGTCACATGTAAGCCAGACCAGGTAAGGACAGTGTTGGGAAGCAGTGTTAGTTGTATGCTTGTATTGTTAAATATTAGAAACAAGTTATAGATCTTAGTGAGTTTAATTTCGTGTTTTTGTGTAAGGAAGAGTAAAACTCTAATTAGATTCATGTTAAACAAAGGTGTTTGTGGGTATGGGGCTTTTGGTTTCAATTCAAACTGTCTGTATTTTGCTAAGAGAGTTTATGACGGGTAAAGTTAACGAGACCTTGGGGAAAAGAATAAGCTGTTGTTTAGCAACCAGGTCAACTTTCAGGGAAAATCGTTGTGATTATTATGTTTAACCAAAAAAGCAGGTGGACCTGGGAAGCTAGAAAGTTAACAGCTTTTAAAGGCCTGCTAGAAGCAGGCCATAACTCCACAAAATGGAGTTATGGGCAAGAACGCTAGTCCCCGAAATTAAAAGACAGCTAGTTCTAGAAAATGGAGAATGAAGAGAAGTTTCCAGGTAGATTGAAGTAAAGAGGAACAATTGGAACAGGGTTCTGTTGATTGAAGTTAAAATCAGACCTGTAAAGAGCAAAGCTGATGAGGTTGGCTAGAGAATAGTTATATATCTGAAGTAATCGTGATGTTTAGTATCCTTATCTCCAGTCTTTGAACCAACAGTATTCTGTTGGGGACTGAGTTTGGAAAGCAGTGGTATAATCAGACAATGTCAATGTGGATTTACAAAGAGGAAATCATGTTTGATGAATCTATTGGAATTCTTTGAGGATATAACTGGTAGTGTTGACCAAGGAGAATAGTAGATATGATTTAGACTTTCAGATGGCTTTCTCATAGCAGACTACTATGTAAAGTTAAAGTGCATGGGATTGCATGTAGTGTCTTGATGAATAGAAAGTTGGTTAGCAGATAGGAAACAAAGAGTTGACTTAATGGGTCTTTTTACAATTGGCAGGCAGTGATTGGTGGGGTACCACAGGGATCTGTGCTCGGACCCCAACTGTTCACATATATTCATGATTTGGAACCAGGAACCGAATGGATTATCTCAATTTGCAGGTGATACAAAGTTGGGTGAGTTGTGAAGTGGATGCAGAGATGCTTCAGCATGATTTGAACGGCTGAGTGGGCACATGCATGGCAGATGCAGTATAATGTGGATAAATGTGACGTTATCCACTTCAGTAGCAAAAATGGGAAAGCAGATTATTGTTTGGGTGTACATTGAGAGAGGTGGATACTCAGTGAGAACTTGGTGTCCTCGTGCATCAGTCACTGAAAGTAACCGCCCTGGTACAGCAGGCAGTAAAGAAAACAGATGGTTTGTTGGCCTTCATAGCTAGAGGATTTGAGTACAGGAGTAAGGATGTTTTACAGGGCTTTGGTGAGGCCACACCTGCAGTATTGTGTGCCATTTTGGTGTCCTTATCTGAGGAAGGATGTCCTTGCTATAGAGGCAGTGCAGAGAAGGTTTACCAGGCTGATACCTGGGATGGCAGGTCTGTCATATGAAGAGTGACCAAGTCAGTTAGAATTATATTCATTGGAGTTTAGAAGAGTGAGAGTTTCTGATAAAAACCTATAAAATTCTAACAGGGTTAGACATGATAAATTCAGAAAGCTTCCACTCCATGGTGGAAGAGTCCAAAGTAAAGGTCATAGTTTGAGGATAAGGAGTAAACCTTTTAGGACAGAGGTGAGAAAATTTCTTCAGCCAGACACTGGTGAATCTGTGGAATTCACTACTACAGAAAGTAGCTGAGGCCAAAATATTTGTGTGATTTCAAGAAGAAATTAGATGTAACTCTTGGATGAAGGGATTATGGTTGGGGGGGGGGGGGAGGCAGGATCAGGATATCGAATTTGATCATTCATGATCAATTGAATGGCAGTGGAGCAGGCACGTAGGGCCGAATGAGCTACTCCTGCTTCTGGTTTCTATAAGTACCTAATGGTTTGTTTGGAAGTTTTAGATGTACATGACAATTCAAGACTAAGGAATATTGTCAGGAGAGTGGGATTTTTATTAAAACAGCTGACCGAATGCCTTGTTTGAAAGAGTTGGAAATCCCGGAGGTGGATCCTTTGTAAAACAGCTAAGAGAAATCATTGTTGGAAAGAAATAGAAAGCATTCCATTTTGAGTGGAGTTTGAAAACATTTGAGTGAGAATCAGTTTGGGGAAATTTGAGGAGAAATTTTCATCTGATTAGGGGACATCTACCATTTGATTTGAGTGGTGTGTTGTAAGACTGCAGTGAGTCTGATGGGTTACAGGAAGTGTGTATTTACTGAGAACCTTGTAGCATACAATATATAGTTTAATTTATGTTAATCTTGCAATATATGTAGATCTGTGAAGGTGATGAGTAAATTAGTAGAATCAATCCTGAGAGGATTAACTGTCACATAAAGGCGTGAGTTTGTCAAGGGATGGTCAGCATGGATTTGTTAAAGGAAGGCCTTGCCTCTCCAACTTGATTGAATTATTTGAGGAAGTGACGAGAAGGGTTGATGAAGGTGGTGCAGTGGATGTTGTGTACATGGATTTTAGCAAGACGTTTAACAGGATCCCGCATGGCAGATTGGTCAAAAAAGAAAAAGTCCAGGGATATAGGGTAATGTGGTAAACTAGATGAAATGTTGGCTCAGCAAAAGGAAACAAAGGGTAATGCTTGATGGATGTCCTTGTGAATAGAAAATTGTTTCAAGTGGTGTGCCGCAGGCTTCAGTGTTGGGACCCTTGCTGTTGTATGTATCAACTATTTGGACGTGAACATGGGGTGCACGGTTGGAAAATTTGCAGATGACACAAAGGTTGGCCGAGTACTGGATACTGTAGAAGATAGCTATAATCTACAAAACAATATAGATGGGTTGGTGGAGTGGATGGTAAAGTGGCAGATATATTTTAACATAGAGAAGTGTGAGGTACTGCATTTAGGGAGGTTATAGGGAATACACAATAAATGGAAATATACCAAGTAGGGTAAATGAAGTGAGAGATCTTGGTGTACACAGGTCCCTAAAGACAGCATTTCAAGTAGACAAGGTTATAAAGAAGACATATTTACAACAATGTTGCCAGGGTTAGAAAAATGTAGCTAAGAGGAGAGACTGGGTCGGTTGGGGTTGGTTCGGATTATTTTCCTTGGAACAAAGACTGAGGGGGTGACATGATAGAGGTGGACACAATAATGGGGGAAGAGATAAAGTTGGCAGGATAAATTTGTTTCCCTTGGAGGAGAATTCTCGAACCTCAGGACATGGATTCAAGATAAGTGGCAGTACTTGTCGAGGAAACATGAGGAATAGCTTTTTTGCACACGGTGGTGGGTGTCTGGAATTCGCTGCCCCAGTTGGTGGTGGAGACAGAGACCCTAAACTCCTTTTAAAAAGTACCTGAATCTGCACCTTAAGTGCTGTAAGCTACGGGGCTATGGGCCGAGTACAGGAAGGTGAGATTAGAAAGGGCACCTGGGTGTCCCCAGGCTGGCATGTACAAAATGGGCCAAATGGCGGCCTCCTGTGCTGTAACCTTTATGATTCTACGAAGGAGCATTTATTATAATCAAAATTATCATGTTTTTGTTTTTTTCTATTATTAAAAGCTAATCGGCAATCCTGGGGCTCTTACTCTGCGTTTTAAAATGTAAAAGTAATGGTCTTTTGAGCCAAGTTTCCATACTGGGATCTTCCCGTCCAGTAGTAACATCAACTGGGATTGTAGCAACAGCAGATTTCCTCCCCTAAATGGGCAGCACAGTGGTTAGCACTGCTGCCTCACTGCGCCAGGGACCTGTGTTCGATTCCCAGCTTGGGTGACTGTCTGTGTGGAGTTTGCACATTCTCCCTGTGTCTGCGTGGATTACCTCTGGGTGCTCCAGTTTCTTCCCAAAGGCCAAAAGATGTGCTGGTTAAGTGCATTGGTGATGCAAAATTCTCCCTCAGTGTACCCAAACTGACACCGGAGTGTTGTGACTGGGGGATTTTCACAGTAACTTCATTGCAGTGTTAATGTAAGCCAACTTGTGACACTAATTTTAAAAAAATAGTGAACTAGATGGATTTTTACATTAGTCAACAAAATTTTTATGGTCATCATTCAACTTAATTCCAGATATTTATTAAATTCGAATTGTGGGATTTGAACCCTGCTCCAAAGATCATTACTCTGGGTCTCTGGATGACTAGTCCAGTGATAATATCACAAAGCTACTGTCTCCCCCTACCTTCTGTCTGTTTGCATTCTTATGGAGCATTGCGAGAAATTTTACTTTATTGAATGCACTATATGTCAGTGCTGCCATATCACTTGCACTTATGATTAAAATCACTTTTTGACTGTTTCAGGTTGCCATTAGGGATGACTACTCTGACCCATTTGATGCCAAAAATGAATCAAAGAATAAAGTTATCAAAAAGCCAGAAGTGGGAAATAATGGTTACATGGAACCTTATGAGGCACAGAAGATGATGGCAGGTAAGGTCTGTGTGCACAACAGTGTAAATGTATTTTAACTACTTTTTGTTTTCTGCAATCTCCTGATAGCTCTTTGATAGAGCTATCCAATTAATTTTGTTCCTTCAATTGTTCATCTATTCTCTCTTTTGAATGTTATTATTGAATCTGCTTCCACCACTATTTCAAGCATTGTGTTCCAGACCAGATTAGATCACTGTGAAAAACAAAGAGAAAAGATCTTCTCACCTCTTTTGTTAGTTATCTTAAATATGTTTGTGCCTTCTGGCTAATAGCACTGAAAACAGTTTTTGTTTTCATCAAAACCCGTTTGAATTTTAAATCTCTTCATTTTACTATTCTGATTAATCTTTCTTTTGCACCTGTACTAACGTCTGTTGATGTGGAGATGCCCAGCATTGGACTGGGGTAAGCACAGTAAGAAGTCTCACAACACCAGGTTAAAGTCCAACAGGTTTATTTGGTAGCGCAAGCCGCTAGCTTTGAGCGCTGCTCCTTCATCAGGCAAGTGGGAGTTCTGTTCACAAACGGGACATATAAAGACACAAACTCAATTTACAAAATAATGGTTGGAATGTGAGTCTTTACAGGTAATCAAGTCTTAAAGGTACAGACAATGTGAGTGGAGAGAGGGTTAAGCACAGGTTAAAGAGATGTGTATTGTCTTCAGACAGGACAGTTAGTGAGATTTTGCAAGCCCAGGGGGTTACAGATAGTGTGACATGAACCCAAGATCTCTGTTGAGGCCATCCTTGTGTGCGGAACTTGGCTATCAGTCTCTGCTCAGCGACTCTGCGTTGTTGTGTGTCGTGAAGGCCGCCTTGGAGAACGCTTTTCCGAAGATCAGAGGCCGAATGACCATTCCGATGCGCCACAGTGAAAAACTGCACCAATCTCCTCAGAAGAAAAACACCGGACTTCGTCGTCCAGTACTTCCTTGGAGCGGAGAAGCTACGACATCTTCTCCGGAGCCTTCAACATGTCATCGAAGACTAACATCTCGCCATCCCCCTCACCCCCACTTCTTGCCTTCAAACAACCACACAACCTCAAACAGGCCATTGTCCGCAGCAAACTACCCAGCCTTCAGGAGAACAGTGACCACGACACCACACAACCCTGCCACAGCAACCTCTGCAACACGTGCTAGATCATTGACACGGATATCATCATCTCACGTGAGAACATCATCCACCAGGTACATGGTACATACACTTGCAACTCGGCCAACATTGTCTACCTGATGCACTGTAGGAAAGGATGTCCCGAGGCATGGTACATTGGGAAGACCATGTAGACACTACGACAACGGATGAATGAACACCGCTCGACAATCACCAGGCAAGTGTGTTCTCTTCCTGTTGGGGAACACTTCAGCGGTCACGGGCATTCGGCCTCTGATCTTCAGGTAAGCGTTCTCCAAGGCGGCCTTCACGACACACAATGCAGAGTCGCTGAGCAGTGACTGATAGCAAAGTTCCGCACACATGAGGACAGCCTCAACTGGGATCTTGGGTTCATGTCACACTATCTGTAACCCCCTGGGCTTGCAAAATCTCACTAACTGTCCTGGCTGGAGACAATACACATCTCTTTAACCTGTGCTTAACCATCTCTCCACTCCATGTCTGTACCTTCAAGACTTGATTACCTGAAAAGACTCGCATTCCAACCATTATTTTGTAAATTGGTTTGTGTCTTTATATGCCCTGTTTGTGAACAGAACTCCCACTTACCTGACTAAGGAGCAGCGCTCCGAAAGTTAGTGGCTTGTGCTACGAAATAAACCTGTTGGACTTTAACCTGGTTTTGTGAGACTTCTTAATAACTTCTGTTGTCCAGAGTTGAATACAATACTCCAGCTTTGTGACAGTTTAGTGTAACTCGTTATCTTGTGCCACTACTTAGAAGGATCTCATGTTTATTTTAAAACTTTTATCCAAACTTTTCTGCCACCTTCAAAGACCTGTGTACGACCATCCACAGGTTTTCTGTTCCAGCACACACACAACCATAGCAATAATGCTGCAACAAAAGCTAATTCAGCGCCTCATCCCTGCGCTGTACAAAAAAGAGAAAAAGGAAACTAGCCGGTCAGTTTAATCCCATTTCCCTACACTTAGTTCGTAGCCTTATAGTTTACAGCACCTCTGATGCAGATCCAGTTAACCTGAATTGAGCACTTCGGCCTCAATCACCAACTTAGGTAGTGAATTCCAGACACCCAGCACTCCATGGGTGAAAAAACTTTTACTCATGTCCCCTCTAATCCTTCTAAAAATCACCTTAAATCTGTGCCCCCGGTAATTGATCTCTCAAGAAGAAACCAGTCTTTACAGTCTATGCTGTTGAGACCCCTCATAATTTTGTGCAACTCAATTAGGTTATCCCTTTATTTTAAGGATAACAACACTAACCTATCCAATCTTTGGCAACGTTTCTGTAAATCTCCGCACTCACTCCAGAGCAATTATGTCCTTCCTGTAATGTGGTAATCAGAACTGTGTACAAAATTCTAGCTGTGACCTATCCACCATTTTACATAGTTCCATCATTGCATCCCTGCTCTTGTATGCAATGCATCATCCGATAAAGAAAAGCATTCCGTATGCTTTCTTGACCACTTTGTCTTGACACCTTCAGGGACAGTCCAAGGTCCCTCGTTTCCTCAACCCCCTTCAATTGCCCTTCCCAAATATGTTACTTTTCTGGATTGAATTCCATTTACCACTTCTCTGCCCACTCCACCAAACCATTCATATCCTTCTGGAGTCGACAGTTATGGTCTTCACTGTCAACTGCACAGCCAATTTTTGCGTAACCTACAAATTTCCCAATCATGCTATCTGTTATGGCAGCACGGTGGCACAGTGGTTAGCACTGCTGCCTCACAGCGCCAGTGACCCAGGTTCGATTCCAGGCTTGGGACACTGTCTGTATGGAGTTTGCATGTTCTCCTCGTGTCTGCATGGGTTTCCTCTAAGTGCTCCAGTTTCTGCCCACAGTCCGAAGATGTGCAGGTTAGGTGGATTGGCCATGCTAAATTGCCCCTTAGTGTCAGCGGACTAGCTAAGGTAAGTGCTTGGGGTTATGGGGATAGGGCCTGGGTGGGATTGTGGTCGGTGCAGATTTGATGGGCTGAATGGCCTCCTTCTGCTCTGTAGGGTTTCTATGATTCACTGCTGCCTCACAGTGCCAGGGTTCGATTCCGGCCTCAGGTCACTGTCTGGGTGGAGTCTGCACATGCCCCCCGTGGGCTCCCTCCGGGTGTTCAGGTTTCCTTCCGCAGTCCAAAGATGTGCAGGTTAAGTTGATTAGCCATGCTAAAATTGCCCTTTAGTGTCAGGGTAAATATGTGGAGTTAGAGCCTGGGTGGTGTTGTGCCTGCCGCATAGTCTGTTTTAACCCTTATAGAATGCTCAAAGAATTGCGAGTAGACTTCTTGTTAGTACAACAATATTTATTTAAAACACACAATCAATAATCACCCACCCAACCAACAATAAGTTATCTTGCAGAAATACTAAAGTTCAAGTCCAATACTAGACCTTGACTTGACTTTGCATGACTGGCAAGTACCCAGGCAGATATTAGCCTTTATCTATGTGCTGGTCTCTGTAGTCCTCCACGTAGTCTGGTCCTTTGGTCTGGTCTGGCACTCTGGCTCTGGTCTTCCTTCTCGGGTGTGGTGGTTCTCCTCGTGCTGGTCATTGTTGGCGATGATCACCGTTGTTGTAGCTCGTTCGTGGGGTCAGAGAGAGGGGGAGAGATTCTTGGTTGTGCAGCACCCTTTATACCCTGTTGGTTTTCGCGCCCCTTTTGGCCATTGCCAATGAATCGATCAGGACTTGATCACCCTGATTGATAAAGTCCAATCTGGTGCTGCCACACCAATCTCTGGGTGTGTCCCCAACGGCCATGTCTGTAGGTGCTGGGGGCACGTAGGACACACATCTCCCTCCCAAATAAGGGGTTAAGGCGTCCCTATGTCTGGTAAACAACCCAGTTTGACCAGAAAGTTCCCTTCGTCCTGGAGATGGCCCATATCCTGTGTATTCAGTTGTCTGAGCTGCAGCCTGTTTATCTCAGTCTTTTAGACTGTAGCCTGCTGTTTACTTCTTGCCCGATTGTTCCAGAATGCTTTATAAACCGCCATTTTAGGTGGCCCATTTAGCCACAGTCCTTCCTGTTGATCCTGAATGTAAAGTGTGATGGATCACAAACTCGGGACCAATCTGTCAGGAATTCCCCAGTCACTCAACAGTCAAGCAAGGTTCAGGCATTGGCATGCACAGTAATGATACATCCCTACAACGTATTTACATTCCAAAAGCTACTGACAGCAACACTCTACAAATACAAACAACCACGTATTCTAAACAACATTATTACAATAAGCTAATTACAAACTCAAAACATTCAAACAAATGGGTGATCTTTTTCCATCGGCTGAATTGGATTGAGGATGATTAAATATACCAGGATGAACAAAATCAGTAATACTGCCAGATATTATGCGAACAAATGGGTGGATTTGGATGTTTCAGCCCCGGTTCCAAAGATCAATCCACCAGGAGGTGACTTTAATTTCTTTAATTCCCCTTTTCACCTCGTGGGTCTGCTGTATTACTTTGGTTAAGGTTCTGTGGGCTGTAGCCAATTTTACCCAAATCAGGTTCAACTCCTCCAGCAGGGGTTTTGGGCTTGTCATATTTCTCATGGTACTCCCCTAGATCTGTCGTCAGTAGCGTTCAAATCTACCCTCTCCCTCTTATGAATGTCTGTTAGTTGAATGAGGCCCACCCTGGCTGGTATGTCTGGTTTGATGCAGAATGTATTGTTAGTAATGTCACAATGTGTCGTGCCATACTGATATTGTTTCAGGGAGGTGGTGAGACAGTATCTCCCTGCTCCCTTATAAGCCACCCGAGTTATGTCTGCGTCCAGGTCATGAACTTGTACTGAGCAATTTGGGGTAGTGTTTGTTCTGAAGCCACACAGTGCATGCTCATTCAAGTAAACTGGGTACGGGCATGCGATTATTTCATCAGTTTGCTGACAGCTGTCCAGAGTAGTATCTGAGTCTCCCTTCTTTCTCCACTGCGTATGATAAAGTGCCGTCGTACCCTATCCAGGTATCCTCATGAATAGTTCCTATATTTTCGACTTCAAAGACCCTCAGTCCGACCCGGTCGTCAGTGATTATGGGGAGCCCTAAGATCATTCCCAGGGCTTTCCCTGGAGTCCCTTTGCAGTTGTCATTGAACCAGACTTTGGTCAACTGTCGCATCTGGCAGCCAGATAACTTTGGGTGTTTTTTACCTATAAATAGGTGTTCCATCTGTTCATCACTAATCCAAGACGGAATCTGTCCATTGCGTACCTGCTCTAGGTTTTCCCTTAGCTGTTCTATCATCTACTGATCATTTGCACCACAGAAAGTCCGGTTCTGTTGTCGGCCATCAACCTCTAATTTTCCCCTGATAATTTGATTGTCTTGGCGTGTCCTTCTAATACAGCGACCATGTGGCTGCTGGCTGTGTTCCCAGTCAGTTTCCCTTCAGCATCTTGCTGATTGCCTAATTGATGGAACTTAGTGTCTGTTTAACCTCTTCAGTCAGAATCCCAAGTTTATTGTCCAGGTCGGCTAAATCAAGGGCGTTGATGGTTGCTACCCCTGCCCCGAATGCTGTGGCCATGTCATTGACTAAGTCTCTCTTGGATCATTCCTGTCTTTCGTCTATTCCTATCTTCCGTCCTAACAGTCTGCGAGTCAAGTGGAGGTATAATCTCAAGTTGGGGAGAGCACCACTCTGGAAGATGGGTCCCAGCTATATCCACCACCACAGGTACCAATTCGTGGTGGATGTTGTCATACAAGGTTTTCCTTGTGTGTTTTAGTATCAATCCATTCTGTGGTCCGGGGGTGGCTTCAGGACAAATCGAGTGGGATGGGTCTGGGGTTGGCTTCAGCCCAGTTCTTATTTCATACAATGCAAAGTTCCCCTCGGAGTGTCCTGGGGCACTGCTGCCCGAGCTCTAATCCTTTTTCTGGGCTGTTGGTCATACATCCAATTCAATTTCAGGGCACCCATTATTTGAAAATCCCCTTCTATGTTGACACTCATAACATTCAGTTGAAATGCCATTTGGTTTTTTGTATACCAGCCGCTGGTTGTTACACCCAAACATCATGCTCTTCTCGGGGTGTACCCATAACATACCCTCCTCACATTCCCCTGCGTCAGGTGGGGCAAACCATAAATAACCGGGACACCAAAAGTTCATCTTGCTTGGGGTGTCCTGCGTGCTTATCCTGATGAGGTAGATCCTAGGTTGCATCTTTGTCGTTGCCCTGAGGAGATCAATGTAATTTCTGCTGTTATCGCTTCTAATATTTGATGTATATACATGTATTTAAACTGTCCATTCTCCCCACCCTGCCCCCTTTTCTTTTGAACACTATCGACAGTGGTGTGGCCAAGAGGATCCGGATATATCGATTGTCACTTGCGTGTCGTAGTTTTTTAAATTCTAATGGTGAACCACTGCTGAGCAAATTTTTGTTCAGATCGATAAATGGACGAGTCATGGAGTGGTTGGAAAAGAGCTTATTTAACTGGCCAGCACAATCAAGGTGGCCTGTTTTATTCTAGCAGCAGTCACCATTAGCCCTCGGGATTTGAATAGCACTGGAGTCGGTCTGAAATGACCTGAAGAGGTGTCCGTTCCATGAATGTCTTGGATTTTGAAGGCGGAACGCATTTAAAATTTAGCACAAGTGCCTCGATTTTGGGCTGCACAGCCCAAAATACTGCGAGCAGGTGTCGTTCGCATCCGAAGAAGCCCTGTTCGACTGAGTCTAATACTCGTGAGGCATAGGCTCCTGGGCCTGGTCTACCATGTCTGTCTTATAGTAATACTGTTGGAAGTGTGGTTGGTGGCTGCAAACTCTAAGGCGTATGGTAGATCTGGGTCGGGAACTAGTAAAGCTGGCGCTGTGGCAAGGGTGTGCTTTAAATCGGTTACTGTAGCTATGTGCTGCACAGTCCACTTCCAGGTCACGTTTTCCTTTAGCAATTCGGACAGTTGGGCTGCTTTAGTGGCGAAGCCATCTATATGGTTCCGACAGTACCCTAGTAGACCTCGGAAAGATCAGAGGGCACTCGTATCTCGGGGTAGTGGGAGGTGCATTATGGAGTCTATTCTTTTTTGTTCGATCTCCCTCTTCCCATGGGTAATCACTGTACCTAGGTATATGACCTTGGGTTGCAAAATTTGGGTCTTTTTCAGGTTGACTTTGCATCCTAATGAGTGGAGCAGTGCGAACAATTCATCTAGCAATGTTATATGCTCCCCTTTGGTGTTAGTCTGTAACAATAAGTTGTCTCCATATTGGACCAGGCACTCTGGTCGGTAAAACTTTCCTAGTCCAGTAGCTAATCGTCTGTGGAAGATGGAATTATGTAAACCCTGTGGTAGGCAAGTCCAAGTGTATTGCTGTCCCTGGAAGGTCAAGGCGAACTTGTACTGGCAGGACCGATTTTAAAGGGATGGACCAGAAACCAGTACTGTGAAAAAGTTTGCCTGGGCTCCCTGTCTCATCATGGTGACAGGGCTTGTGGCTACTGTGGGGGCCGTGAGTGGGGTAACCTTATTTAATTCCTGATAATTGATCGTTAACCTCCATGATCCATCTGCCTTTTTTTACAGGCCACATCGGTGCATTATTTGTGGATGCCACTCGTCTCAACACCCCCTGCTGTAATAGACTATCAATTACTTTGGCCACCGCCCCCTCTGCCTGTCTGGAGAAACCGTATTGTCTCTGTAGTTTCGGATCCGGCCCTTTAATTAACACCTCCCCAGGTATCTGGCCACAATCATGTTTATGCCGCGCAAACACCCCATTGTTTCTTTGAAGCACCTTCCTGATGGCTGGATCACTGCTAATCGTTAAGGGATCAATCCAGAATTCCCCTATTGTGCTAACCCTATTAGCATATGTCCCAACTGGAATGTTTGATGACACTCTGCTAATCATAGCCATCTGCCAAATGCATCAATTAGCTGGATCAAATAGATGATGATACTTATTCATGTAATCGGGCCCAAAAATGTGTTCAGCGTTTGGGGGAAGGTCAACTAACACCACCGGATGGTCACACGCCATGCTGCCTCGGCAGACTTGTACAGGGGCTGTAATGCGTCCCTCCTGCATGTGTCCTGTGAATCCACTGAGTGTAATTGTACCCTTGGTTGGCCAAGGGATGTCTCTCTTTAATTTTGATACATTCAGGATAGTTTGGGAGCCTCAGGTATCCCAAAGGAATTCTACGAGGTGGCCTCTTACCTCACCGTTAACTATGGGTCTCTGTACACTATCCCACGTGTTGCTACAGACCCAGGTTGGCACGGCCAGACATCGTCAATCTAGGGTTCCATAGGCAGGGACAGTTGGATACAGTGGTGGGCTAGCGCTTACGGTACACATGGGGTGACCAGGACCTTCTACCGGTGGTGGGCAGTACTCTCTCATACCTAGGAGCTGGCCTAGCTGATGGTCTCGGGCCGTGCATATGGTGGTGAGGGTCTCCTACAATCTCAGGCGAAGCGTCTTGGCTGCCCGCAATTCAAAAATGTCCCTCTATCTCTCCCCGGGGCTGCTGTGTAAGGTGGGGCTATACCTCTCTGGTGTAGGTGATCCCTTCTACCCTTGTTCCTCCATACTGGACCCTGGCTAGCCCTCATCGGAAGCATTCTCGCCTCCCTATCTGACTGTGACGTTGGGGGTCCCTGAACGTCCTGTTCCCAGACTCAAGTTAAGCGTCCGAGAACCCATGCTTCATTGTGTGTGGTCTCTGTGGGGTCAAAATTAGCGCAGGCTTTCTTGCCTTCCTCTGTAGTGTGTGAGACTAATGTCCTAGCCCATTTGGATGAATCGGCCTCATTCAATCTAGCCCAATCTAATTCACCATACACGTCCGTGAAGTGGATCCATAAACAACCGGCAAAGGCAGTCGGATGTTCACCTTCCCTCTCTACATTTATTTAACCCATCTACAGGATCTCCTTTTTATTAAACCCTACCGCAGTCAATATCGCTTCCTTGATCTCGTTTAAGGTTTCTTCCCCAACATTTTGAGGGGCTGGCAAGGCAGACCGTACAGACAGACTTAAGCACCTGACTATCAATTTCACTTCTTCCCTTTCATCTAGCCCATGCATTATCTTCTGCTGCCTAACATCCTCAAAGAAACTGTGGGTCAGCTGATGGTTCAAAGGTTGTGATTTTATTTGCGATTTCAGCCAATTGTGCCACTGTAAACGAGGTCATGTATGTAACAGCTGGCCCCTGAGCCTCTCCTACCTGACGTTCAGTCATCACTGGGTGCATCAGTACTGGAGGTGAATCTGGGGACGTGGTGGGTATGACTTCCCCTGGGAAAGATGGTGATGGACCCCAAACCTCGGTTTGTCTAACGTAAAGTTTAGCATTCTCCTTTAACACTCTCCAATCTGCATTCTCTATCTCCTCTTCCTCTACTGTCCCGAAGGTAACATAAATCCGTTTTGAACTGAATAGGGATTCCAGCCGTGAAATTTCTCGCTGGCATTTGGAGTGGTCAGCGGTTGCCTGTCTCAGTTCTTTACTGGCTTGATGTAGTGCTTTTATTGCTGCCTGCAGGTCAGCGCACTTAGCTTCCAATCGTGCTACTGTCTGCTCGGCTTCACCTTTGGCCAAGACAGCGCGCTGGGCGTCTTGGTAGGCTCTCTCATACTGGATTTGAAAATTGCCCAGATGTAATAAATTTGACTGGTTGGTTCTCTTTAATTCATCTACCTCTCTGTCCTTTTCGGCTCTTATTTGTTCTATCCTCTCCGGCTGCTGTTCCTTTAGTTTCTTAATAATCTCTTCCTTTTCCTCCTGTGCCCACCTCAGTTCCTCCGGTTCTTCCAGTTCCTTATGAACTGTGTTTAATTCCTTTTCTGTTCCTAGCAGCTGTCCTAAGCAGCTCATCATAGCAGTCGCTTTCTCACATTTGCCTGCCCGTTTGCCCTGAACTTTCCTCAGATCGTCCCAATACTTCTGTCCTAGGGATTCTGGTCCCATCTCAGTATTGGTGCAAGATTCTGCCCATAGGGGCCACCCTTTCTTCTTAATGTATTCTCTGATTTTTGTTTCCCATATGGGACACTTCCCTGTCTCTTTGCTGTTTCCTGCCATTCTATATTTTTGACGACAAGGGGTAGGGAGTTGATCGGACTGCGGGTATGGCTTTGGGCTATGTTCCGGTCCTAATCCCTATGGATTCTAATGTAAACCCACGGAGCTTACCCTATCCTTCTTAGTAACAACGCATGCACAATGACAATTCCCGAAAGCAGTAATTTGTCCAATAAGGAGTTTACACCTGTTGGCTCTGAGTTTTAATAAATAATCGTTCAACATAGACCTTTCACTCCCTTCGATTTACTTGAAATCCTGGCCGTCATGTGGGGCATTTGACGTCTTAATTCAGGCTCAGGCTAAATCTCCAGGAGTATTAGGTTCTGTGGGATTCGATATCGGAGGAACAAAGTTATTTGTCGATGTTCCACCAGGGTCACCAATTTGTTGTGGCTGCCTCAGTCTGTTTTAACCCTTATACGGTGGATAAAGAATTGCAAGTAGACTTCTGGTTAGTACAACAATATTTATTTAAACACACAATCAATAATCGCCCACCCAACCAACAATAAGTTACCTTACAGAAATACTGAAGTTCAAGTCCAATACTAGACCTTGACTTGACTTTGCGTGACTGGCAAGTACACAGGCAGATTGAATACTTACAGTACAGAAGGAGGCCATTCAGCCCATCAAGTCTGCATCCAGGCCCTGTTCCTGTCACCCCGCATATTTACCCTGCTAATCCCTCTGACACGAAGGCCAATCCACCTAACCCACACATTTTTGGACATTAGGAGGAAATGGGTCGAGTGAGGTGAGGCCAGGAATCCAACCTGGCTCCCTGAGGCAGCAGCACTAACCCACTGTGCCGGCCCACTGTGATCCAACGCCCCCCCAGTCTGCAGACAGGCAGCAGGTTGAATGGAACCCCCGCCCACTGCGGCTCCCGTAACCAACAGCAGAGAACCACTGCCCCCAGAGGGTGTGGTCAACTACCATTACAGCCGATGGCAGCTCACTTACTGCTGTCATTCATCAATCAGAGCAGTTCAGCCTATCAGAGCCTGAACCCTCTGAACAAATGGTAAAAGAGCCACCAATATTGGCCTTTATCTGTGCGCTGGTCTCTGTAGTCCGCTGCGTAGTCCGGTCCTTTGCTCTGGTCTGACACACTGGCTCTGGTCTTCCTTCCTTCTCGGGTGTGGTGGTTCTCCTCATGGTGGTCATTGCTGCCGATGGTCACCGTTGTTGTAGCTCGTTCGTGGGGTCAGAGAGAGGGGGAGAGTTCTTGGTTGCGCAGCACCCTTTATACCCCGTTGGTTTTCGCGCCCCTTTTGGCCATTGCCAATGAATCGATCAGGACTTGATCACCCTGATCGATAAAGTCCAATCGGGTGCTGCCACACCAATCTCTGGGCGTGTCCCCAATGGCCATGTCTGTAGGTGCTGGGGGCACGTAGGACACACACCTCCCTCCCAAATAAGGGGCTCCTATGTCTGGTAAACAGCCCAGTTTGACCAGAAAGTTCCCTTCGTCCTGGAGATAGCCCATATCCTGTGTATTCAGTTGTCTAAGCTGCAGCCTGTTTATCTGTCTTTTAGGCTGCATCCTGCTGTTTTAGTTCTTGCCTAATTGTCCCACAATGCTTTATAAATCACCATTTTAGGTGGCCCGTTTGGCCACAGTGGTATTGTAGTCGGTGCAGACTCAGGCCAAATGACGACCTTCTGCGTTGTAAGGATTCCATTCTGTGTTTGTAGCACTTGTTACAGAATAAAAGACTAGAAAGTGTTAACGTCTGGGTTTTGGGCGTAACAACAGAACCGGTTTATTAGGTAGCTGTTTACTCCACTGTGGCTGAGTCTAGACTGAGTAAAGCTCAGTGAAGGAGCTGATGACATCATGGACTGACCACGTGACCAAACCCTGAAAGGGACATGCAACACAATAACTCCTAATCTCTTACATCCCTCTCCCTTTTACTTCTATGGTTCCAGAAGAATGAATTACTATGATATCCTTTTATAGTCATCAGAAAACATGTATATAGGCAAGTTATTATTACTCAGTAATTATAATACAGTTAATTGGAAAGACCATCTGCTGGGAGCCTATTCTGCACTGGATGCATGCACACTTCAGGAATCTGGTTGTCCTTCAACTCAGATGTGCTCTCAGGGTTTATACTAGGTGTCCACCCGTGAAAGTGCAACAGTCTGTGTAGCAGATGGAAGACTAGTATGAGCGACGTGTATGTGTGTTGGTTGGGGGAGTTGTGTGTGCGGGGGTGGGGAGGGGGTTGTATGCGTGCGTGTGTGCGTCTATCCGTCCGTTTCTATGCTATAAGAACCCATGACTCTGACTCTATGTCCTCTCCATGAAAGAAGTTTAACAACACCAGGTTAAAGTCCAACAGGTTTATTTGGTAGCAAAAGCCACACAAGCTTTCGAGGCTCTGAGCCCCTTCTTCAGGTGAGTGGGAATTCTGTTCACAAACAGAACTTATAAGACACAGACTCAATTTACATGAATAATGGTTGGAATGCGAATACTTACAACTAATCCAGTCTTTAAGAAACAAAACAATGGGAGTGGAGAGAGCATCAAGACAGGCTAAAAAGATGTGTATTGTCTCCAGACAAGACAGCCAGTGAAACTCTGCAGGTCCACGCAACTGTGGGAGTTACAAATAGTGTGACATAAATTCTGATTCTAGGATCGCATGATAAAGACTCAGGAGGAAAAAAGCAGAAATATTTATGTGAAATAGTGTGACATAAACCCAATATCCCGGTTGAGGCCGTCCTTGTGTGTGCGGAACCTGGCTATCAGTTTCTGCTCCGCGACTCTGCGCTGTCGTGTGTCGCGAAGGCCGCCTTGGAGAACGCTTACCCGAATATCAGAGGCCGAATGCCCGTGACCGCTGAAGTGCTCCCCAACAGGAAGAGAACAGTCTTGCCTGGTGATTGTCGAGCGGTGTTCATTCATCCGTTGTCGCAGCGTCTGCATAGTTTCCCCAATGTACCATGCCTCGGGACATCCTTTCTTGCAGCGTATCAGGTAGACAACGTTGGCCGAGTTGCAAGAGTATGTACCGTGTACCTGGTGGATGGTGTTCTCACGTGAGATGATGGCATCTGTGTCGATGATCCGGCACGTCTTGCAGAGGTTGCTGTGGCAGGGTTGTGTGGTGTCTTGGTCACTGTTCTCCTGAAGGCTGGGTAGTTTGCTGCGGACAATGGTCTGTTTGAGGTTGTGCGGTTGTTTGAAGGCAAGAAGTGGGGGTGTGGGGATGGCCTTGGCGAGATGTTCGTCTTCATCAATGACATGTTGAAGGCTCCGGAGGAGATGCCGTAGCTTCTCCGCTCCGGGGAAGTACTGGACAACGAAGGGTACTCTGTCCACTGTGTCCCGTGTTTGTCTTCTGAGGAGGTCGGTGCGGTTTTTCGCTGTGGTGCGTTGGAACTGTTGATCAATGAGTCTAGCGCCATATCCTGTTCTTATGAGGGCATCTTTCAGCGTCTGGAGGTGTCTGTTGCGATCCTCCTCATCCGAGCAGATCCTGTGTATACGGAGGGCTTGTCCGTAGGGGATGGCTTCTTTAACGTGTTTAGGGTGGAAGCTGGAGAAGTGGAGCATCGTGAGGTTATCCGTGGGCTTGCGGTACAGTGAGGTGCTGAGGTGACCGTCCTTAATGGAGATGCGCGTGTCCAAGAATGCAACCGATTCCGGAGAGTAGTCTATGGTGAGCCTGATGGTGGGATGGAACTTGTTGATGTCATCATATAGTTGTTTCAGTGATTGTTCACCATGAGTCCAAAGGAAGAAAATGTCATCGATGTATCTAGTGTATAGCACCGGTTGAAGGTCCCGTGCGGTGAAGAAGTCTTGTTCGAACCTGTGCATGAAGATGTTGGCATATTGAGGTGCAAATTTGGTCCCCATGGCTGTTCCGTGTGTCTGGATGAAGAACTGGTTGTTGAAGGTGAAGATATTGTGGTCCAGGATGAAGCGGATGAGATGTAAAATTGCATCTGGAAACTGGCAGTTGTTGGCGCTGAGCACTGAGGCCGTTGCAGCAATGCCATCGTCATGGGGGATGCTGGTGTAGAGTGCTGAGACATCCATTGTGACGAGGAGCGCTCCTGGTTCAACTGCTCCATGTGTGCCGAGTTTCTGTAGGAAGTCCGTCGTGTCGCGACAAAAGCTGGGGGTTCTTTGTACAATGGGTTTCAGGATGCCCTCGACATAGCCGGAGAGGTTCTCGCACAGGGTCCCATTGCCCGATACGATGGGACGGCCGGGTGTGTTTGCCTTGTGTATCTTCGGGAGGCAGTAGAGATCTCCAACGCGGGGAGTACGTGGGATGAGAGCACGGAGGGTGTTCTGAAGGTCCGGATCAAAGGTCTTGATCAGAGTGTTGAGTTGACGGGTGTGTTCTTTGGTCGGATCTGCAGGTAACTGTCTGTAGTGTTCCTCGTTGTTGAGTTGTCGGTACACTTCTTTGCAGTAATCCGTTCTGTTCAGTATGACGATGGCCCCTCCTTTGTCTGCTGGTTTGATGACAATGTTGCGGTTGGTCTTGAGAGCGTGGATGGCGTTACGTTGTGCTTGGGTGATGTTCGGGGCTGTCTTGTGAGTGCGGCTGATGAATTTGGTGTTGACGCACCTCCTGACGGCTTGGGCATACATGTCAAGTCGAGGGCAGCGGCCTTCCGGAGGAGTCCAATTCGACTCTTTCCTCTTCGGATGCACTGCGGATCTCTCTGTCGGCTGTTCCAGTTCATTGGCTGTCTCATTGTGTTCGTTGTTGGCCTCTTGGGGTTTGTGGAAGAACTCCCTCAGCCTCATTCGCCTGATGAATTCCTCTGTGTCTGCTGCGAGACTGATGGGGTCTATTTTGGTGGTGGGGCAAAAATTAAGCCCTCGGCTGAGAACTTCGATTTCATCTGGTTGAAGTGTGTAGTCGGACAAGTTGACAATGGACTTCCCTGCAGTGGGACTGTTTCCTACTGTGGTACCGGGGGAGGCTTGGTTGCTGCTGGTGGTGATGCCGAGTTTCTCAAGTTTCCTGTTCTTGGTGTGCATGTAGATGGTGTAGTTCCTTTGTCTCGTCTGCTTGGCAGAGTTTCGCAGCTGGTCTGCGTCCTGAGCGCAAGTTGAGAATATGGATTCGATCTTGGTTTCCAGGCTGCGGCGTTTGCTGTAGAGTTGGTGTATGAGGTGGTTGAGGAGGGTGAGAGAGGTGCGACGGCAAAGTCTCTCAGCGTAGTCTGTGTTATAGGTTGACCTGAGTGGGTTCGTGATCTGTAGTCCTTTCGGTATCTTGTCTGCTTTCTTGCATCTTTGTAGAAACTTGATGTCTGTGTCGATATGCGCGATCTTCTTGGCGATCCTCTCCACTTGGAGCCGGCAGTTTGCGGTGTCTATGGTAGTCATGATGTGGAGATGCCGGCGTTGGACTGGGGTAAACACAGTAAGAAGTTTAACAACACCAGGTTACAGTCCAACAGGTTTATTTGGTAGCAAAAGCCACACAAGCTTTCGAGGCTCTGAGCCCCTTCTTCAGGTGAGTGGGAATTCTGTTCACAAACAGAACTTATAAGACACAGACTCAATTTACATGAATAATGGTTGGAATGCGAATACTTACAACTAATCCAGTCTTTAAGAAACAAAACAATGGGAGTGGAGAGAGCATCAAGACAGGCTAAAAAGATGTGTATTGTCTCCAGACAAGACAGCCAGTGAAACTCTGCAGGTCCACGCAACTGTGGGAGTTACAAATAGTGTGACATAAATTCTGATTCTAGGATCGCATGATAAAGACTCAGGAGGAAAAAAGCAGAAATATTTATGTGAAATAGTGTGACATAAACCCAATATCCCGGTTGATAGCCAGGTTCCGCACACACAAGGACGGCCTCAACCGGGATATTGGGTTTATGTCACACTATTTCACATAAATATTTCTGCTTTTTTCCTCCTGAGTCTTTATCATGCGATCCTAGAATCAGAATTTATGTCACACTATTTGTAACTCCCACAGTTGCGTGGACCTGCAGAGTTTCACTGGCTGTCTTGTCTGGAGACAATACACATCTTTTTAGCCTGTCTTGATGCTCTCTCCACTCCCATTGTTTTGTTTCTTAAAGACTGGATTAGTTGTAAGTATTCGCATTCCAACCATTATTCATGTAAATTGAGTCTGTGTCTTATAAGTTCTGTTTGTGAACAGAATTCCCACTCACCTGAAGAAGGGGCTCAGAGCCTCGAAAGCTTGTGTGGCTTTTGCTACCAAATAAACCTGTTGGACTTTAACCTGGTGTTGTTAAACTTCTTACTGTGTTTACCCCAGTCCAACGCCGGCATCTCCACATCATGACTCTCCATGAAAAGCAGCACTGATCCAATTTGATCACGTAGTGGCACATTGGTTTACTTTCAATCATCAGCAAATTGGAAGGTGTTGTTAACAGTGCTATCAAGCAACATTTACACAGCAATAACCTGCTCACCAAAGCTCAGTTTGGGTTCCACCAGGGCCGTATATCTCCAGACCTCATTCCAGCCCCTTTTTGGCTTCTGAAAGCTTTCCTATATTTTATGGTTCAGGAAGGAATGAAAGAAAGACTTGCATATAGTGCCTTTCATGGCCATTGGATGTCTCAAAATGCTTTATAGTCAACGAAGAACTGTTTAAAATACAGGTCTGACAGTTTTTCCAGTTTTAGGGTCCCAGACCAGAACCCCAAGCTATATTATGAAGCCAGACTAGACCGCAATAATTTTTCTATTTTGGCATAAATGTAAGGGAAGGATGCTTTACTCCAGAGGTAATTCCAGTGACAAATTAGGGATCTTTTATCCAGCTTTATTCATAACACAATTTAAGTATAACTCTAACAAAATGAAGCAGCTTAACTCTGAACAGTTGAACAGTTTCTCCACATGAAATGAAACAACTCTAATTTCTAACTTTTCACTATTTCAGTTCCAAATCAGCAACATTCTTCTTACAGACTTAAAACCCACTTTAAATAGTTAGCTATCACAAATATACTTTATAATGAGTGTAGACAGCCTTGGAGCTGTCAGAGCAATATTCAGCTTTCAGAAGCTTGAAAAATTCTCCTAACTTCAACCAGAACAGCCAAACTCTAACTCCTACCTGCAAAAACCTGTTTCTTTTTTCTACAGAACAAGGACTGCACATAGATAAGGTCATGTGATGTGGTCTATCTCTTTAATCTGAACTCAAGAAAGCTCTAAACCACTTGCAAGATTAAAATGAGTAATTATTCTGCTCTCCCAGTATCTAAGCTATATTCCTGCTACCTGTAGAAAAAAGCTGAACTTTAAAACATTTTCCTGAAACATTAAAAATAACGCACTATATTTTTTATATCACTTGCACACTTTCATCACACTAGCATGTTCTATTTTATTCAAGATATCCTGCATGGACAGTATTTTGCTTTAATTAGAGAAGATCTTTTTCCAATGCAGTCACTATTGTCATTTAGGAAATCTGTTTTAGTATTACATGATAATGAGCAAGGAACTAACTATTAGCCAGAATTGTAAGATTTGTATAATGCAACAGAATGGTCATCCACTTTTTTGCAGGTATGTTTTTTATTGAGAAGGTTTTTTTTTGTAGGTCTCTGACAATTCTGATATGGATATTGCGTTGTTATGCTTAAATAGTAAAACTTCTGGCTTACATTACAGCTAGAGTAGCCACTGATTAGATATATAAATAACCAAAATCAGTGAACAGATGGCAATACAAATTACCTGAAGCAAAGTGCAGTCACAATCCATTAAAATGCTGTCATTGACACAACTGTTGCTGTCAGTTTGTAGTATTTACAGGTCATTAGAGAACATGGAAAGACTGTTTATTGATTTCCACTAGAATCATAGAATCCCTACAGTGCAGAAGGAGGCCATTCGGCCCATCGAGTCTGCACCGACCACAATCCCACCCAGGCCCTACCCCCACATATTTACCCACTAATCCCTCTAACCTACGCATCTCAGGACTCTAAGGGGCAATTTTTAACCTGGCCAATCAACCTAACCCGCACATCCTTGGACTGTGGGAGGAAACCAGAGCACCCAGAGGAAACCCACGCAGACACGAGGAGAATGTGCAAACTCCACTGATGAAGCAAAATAATTTTTAGCCCATATAAATTCAGGGGAGCCATGCAAGACTCACATGGGGTATTGCCTCCCTGCTGTGAGTGACAGATAGAAACTGTGGCCCACCAAGTAGATAGAAGAAGAAGGACTCAGGTCCTACAGTCAACTTGTGGAAGCAAGGGAAGACATTAAAAAACAGGAGCTTAAAGGTTGTAAATTCTAAAGAGAATAGAATCATAGAATCCCTACAGTGCACAAGGAGGCTGTTCGGTCCATCAGGCCTGCACCAACAGCAATCCCACCCAACCTGGGGCAGCATGGTGACACGGTGGTTAGCACTGCTGCCTCATCCCGCCAGGAACCCGGGTTTAATTCCCGGCCTCGAGTCACTGTCTGTGTGGAGTTTGCACGTTCTCCTCGTGTCTGCGTGGGCTTCTTCTAAGTGCTCCGGTTTCCTCCCACAGTCCAAAATGTGCCGGTTAGGTGGATTGGCCATGCTAAATTGCCCCTTAATGTCAGGGTGACCAACTAGGGTAAATGCCTAGGGGTATGGGGATAGGACCTGGGTGGGATTGTAGTCAGTGCAGACTCAATGGGCCAAATGGCCACCTTCTGCACTGTAGGATTCGATGACCTATCCCTGTAATCAAATATATTTTACCCTGACACGAACGGACGAATTAGCATGGTCAGGGAACCCAACCTGCACATCTTTGGACTGTGGGGGGGAAACCGGAGCACCCGGAGGAAATCCACTTCACCAATCTATTTTTCTTCTTGTACCTATTTGCAGTCATTTTTATATTCTCCACAAGCTTACCCTCGTACTGTATTTTCCCCTTAATCAATTCCTTGGGTCTCCTTTGTTGAATTCTAAGCTGCTCCCAATCCTCAGGTCTGTTTTTTTTTCTGGCCAACTGGCATGCCTCTTCCTTGGATCTAATATCACCTCTAATTTCCCTTGTAAACATTGGTTTGGTCATCTTGCCCATTTTATTTTTGCGCCAAACAGGAATGAACAATTGTTGAAATACATCCATGCATGCTTTGAATGTTTGCCATTGCCTATCCACTGTCATTCCTTTAAGTAATGTTCTCCAATCAATCATGGCCAACTCACACCTCATACCATTGTAGTTTCCTTTCTTTAGATTCAGGACACTAGTCTCAGAATCAATCACATCGCTCTCCACCTTGACGAAGAATTCCATCATATTATGGTCACTCATCCACAAGGGGCCTCACACAATTAGATTGCCAATTATTCCTTGCTCATTCCTCTTAGCATGCTGGACCAGAATTCCAAATTACATTAGGAAGTCAGACTAAACCCCAAAATCTCTTATTTTTTGGCATAAATATAAAGATAGGATACTTCACTCCAGGAGTAGTTTCACTGACAAATTAGGAATTCCTTGTAGTAAAACAAACCAGTTTTAATACTTTAACAAATGAAGCAGCTCAACTATCAACAATGTACAATATTTAAAAATGAAAGGAAATCACTTTGTTTTAATTAATCATTGTTTCAGTTCCAAATAAGAAGCATTCCTCTTTGATTTCTAATCACATTTAAATACAGTAAGCACCCATGAATATACTTGCTATACGGAGTGTAGAAGCTCTTCAAGAATGCATTTCAGAGCAGCTTGTAGAACTTTGTCATTAAACAAACCCCAGCCAGAACAGAGAAACTGTGTTTCTCTGCTACAAACCTAGTTCCTCCCATTAACCACATTATCACATGAACCTATTGATCAACCTAATCAAAATCTTCATCTATAAATGAAAATCTATTTGTTCCATCTTGGCAAACACTATGTGGCTGAAATGAGTAGTTATCCTCCTCTCCCAGCTTTTGAGCCGTATTCCTTCCAAACATACCAACTGCCTGTAGCATATATATGCATCCATTTCAATTGCACTACGATCATCACATTACATAACAACCATTGACCTTGAGAGAGAAAACATAGATCATTTGTTCACAACACCTCACCCCTCCCCATTCTAAATCATGTCAGCTTCTAAAGACTTAACCATATAGAAAGAAAGAACACTTTAAATGATGAAAGTTCATTAACCGTTAATAAGGTAAGAATTTAGAAAGATAAAAAGTGTCAATTAACAGCAATTAGTAATTAACAGTAAAAGAAAAGTAAGTTTAACTTTCACAATTGAGCAGACTTCTCACCAACTTGTGAAGTTGGTCAGACTTTTGAATAGACCTATCTTGCATTAGGTTGATCTTTCTCTACACCCTAGCTATGACTGTAACACCACATTCTGCATTCTCTCATTTCCTTCTCTATGAACGGTATGCTTTGTCTGTATAGCACGCAAGAAATAATACTTTTCACGGTATGCCAATACATGTGACAATAATAAATCAAATCAAATGAAGTGGCAATAGCTCTCGTGTTCTGCAAACATATCCCCCTCGCCACCCACATTTCTCTAACGCGTCTCTCTCTCTCTCCCTTAATTCCTGCCCAAAATAACTTCTTGCGACCCCTTTTACAAACTGAAAGCCCACCTTAAACCAATTGGCTCTTTTCCAATAATTGGCTATAACTTGTCAATAATAAGAATCAGCCCATTGTTTTTTTTAGCTAATTGCGCATGTTATCTCGGCTTTAAGACAATGCTTCTCAAACTATAGCTCTTGTCTTGAGATAGGCTGAGTGTCAACCCAATAATTCTTTAATGTAGCTGTCTGTCATTGAAAGTTGAGACTCTTTGGAAAGGGCCCTTTCAATCATCCTCGTCAAGTCTTGGTATCTCTTTTTACTCTGTAGCCTGAGAAGTATACAAGATTCTTATTCCAACAGCACTTTAGGAGTCTGTATTGATAATCCAGTGTTCATAATGTGTTTATAATTATAAAAGTTATAAACTTGTGTTTCAAATTGCATTTCCTGCCTTTCTGACATATCTATTAATAAATTACTTAATATTTAATTGTCTCACAATTAAGGTGTGTACTTGACTCATCTAGCTGTTTTCCAATAATACTGGTTTAGATTTTTATTAAAATGACTTCCATCAATTTTAGCAGAAAATGCTTAACATATTAATTCAGACTACAAAATTAGTCACAGCAAAACTAGTGATTTTGAAACTACCAACACTAGCCTCCCCCACAAGTAGAAACATCCTTCCAATATGTACCCAGTCAAGTCACCCCAGGATCTTAAATGCTTCAATAAAATCACCTCTCATTCTTCAATGTGTATAGTCTAACCTGTTCAACCTTTAACGTGATAATGGGGAAAATCTACTTTGGTAGAAATAATAGAAATAAATTGAGAAAGATTTCAGAACTCGGTGGTACAGAAAGATCACCGTGTCCTCGTACCTGAATCAAAGAAAATGATATACAGATATAGGAAGTGATTAGGAAGGCAAATGGAATGTTGGTATTTATTACAAGGGGAATGGAATATAAAAGTTGGGATATCTTACTGCAGTTGTACAGTGTACTGGTGGCACAAAAGCTGTATATAGCTTTGGTGTTCTTGAAAAAAATAATGGTATTAGGAGCATTACGGAGAAGGTTCATTCAACTCATTCCTGGGATGAAAGGCTTTGCCTATTTATGCAGAGTGTAGGTGCCCGGAACATGCTGCCAGAGGAGGTGGTGGAAGCAAGCACATTAGCAACATTTAAGACAAATGTGGATAGGTACATGAATAGGGAGGAAATAGAAGGATACGGACAGAGTAAAGGTAGAAGATTTTTTTTAAAAAATCTTTCAGTTCAGTTAGGGCATCATGATCAGCACAGTCTTGGAGGACGAAAGGGCCTGTTCCTGCCCTGTACTTTCCTTTGTTCTTTCTTTGTTATCATCTGCCAAATTTTTGCTTGTTAATTAAACCTGACTATATCCAAATAGTCTCTTGGTAGGACTGGAACTTGAATATTATTGAACAAATAAACATACTGTCAAGACTTTTTGTTTTAAACCCATCAGGACAATATAAGAACATAAGAAATAGGAGCAGGAGTAGGCCATCTAGCCCCTCGAGCCTGCCCCGCCATTCAATAAGATCATGGCTGATCTGAAGTGGATCAGTTCCACTTACCCGCCTGATCCCTATAACCCCTAATTCCCTTACCGATCAGGAATCCATCTATCCGTGATTTAAACATATTCAACGAGGTAGCCTCCACCACTTCAGTGGGCAGAGAATTCCAGAGATTCACCACCCTCTGAGAGAAGAACTTCCTCCTCAACTCTGTCCTAAACTGACTCCCCTTTATTTTGAGGCTGTGCCCTCTAGTTCTAGTTTCCTTTCTAAGTGGAAAGAATCTCTCCATCTCTACCCTTTCCAGCCCCTTCATTATCTTATAGGTCTCTATAAGATCCCCCCTCAGCCTTCTAAATTCCAACGAATACAAACCCAATCTGCTCAGTCTCTCCTCATAATCAACACCCCTCATCTCTGGTATCAACCTGGTGAACCTTCTCTGCACTCCCTCCACGGCCAATATATCCTTCCGCAAATAAGGGGGGGACCAATACTGCACACAGTATTCCAGCTGCGGCCTCACCAATGCCCTGTACAGATGCAGCAAGACATCTCTGCTTTTATATTCTATCCCCCTTGTGATATAGGCCAACATTCCATTTGCCTTCTTGATCACCTGTTGCACCTGCAGACTGGGTTTTTGCATCTCATGCACAAGGACCCCCAGGTCCCTCTGCACAGCAGCATGTTGTAATTTCTTTCCATTTAGATAATAATCCAATTTGCTATTATTTCTTCCAAAGTGAATAACCTCGCATTTGTTAACGTTGTACTCCATCTGCCAGATCCTCGCCCAATCACTCAGCCTGTCCAAATCTCTCTGCAGACCTTCTATGCCCTCCACACGATTCACGAATTTACCCTGCAGTTTGAGAGGGAGAAGCTGGAACCAGATGTAACGGTATTACAAGTAAATAAAGATAACTACAAAGACATGAGGGAGGAGCTGGCCAGAGTTGATTGGAAAGGGAGCTTAGCAGGGAAGATAGTGGAACAGCAATGGCGGGAGTATTTGAGAGTTATTCGGGAGGCACAACAGAAATTCATCCCAAGGAGGAGGAAACTTGCTAAGGGGAGGACGAGGCATCCATGGCTGAAGTCAAGGACCGCATAAAAGCAAAAGAAAAAGCATACAAAGTGGCGAGGATTAGTGGGAAGCTAGAGGATTGGGAAGCCTTTAAAAGTGAGCAGAGGACAACTAAAAGAGCAATAGGGGGGGGGGGGGAAGAGGAGGAGTAGAAGATGAAATGAGTGTAAGCTAGCTAGTAATATAAAAGGTGAAGAATTTAGTTCAATATATAAAATATAAGAGAGAAGCAAAAATAGCCATTGGACCACTGGAAAATGAGGCTGGAGAAGTAATAATAGGAAACAAAGCAATGGTAGAGGAACTGAATAGTTACTTTGCATCAGTTTTCATGGTGGAAGACACCAGTGGGATGCCAGAGCTCCAGGAGAATCAGAGGGCACAGGTGAGTGTAGTGGCCATCACTAAGGAGACGGCTCTGGGGAAACTCAAAGGTCTGAAGGTGGATAAATTACCTGGACCGGATGGACTACACTCCAAGGTTCTAAAAGCGACAGCTGAGGAAATTGTGGAGGCATTGGTGATGATTTTTCAGGAATACTGGAGGCCGGGAGGGCCCCAGAGGACTAGAAAGTAGCTTATCTAACACCGCTGTTTAAGGGAGGGAGGGAGGCTGCAGACGGGAAATTATAAGCTGGTTAGCCTGATTTCGGTCATTAGCAAGAGTTTAGAGTCCATTATTAAAGATGAGATCGCAGAGTACTTGGAAGTGCATGATAAAACAGGACTGAGTCAGCATGGCTTCGTCAAGGGGAAGTCATGTCTGACAAACCTGTTGGAGTTCTTTCAGGAGGTAGCAAGGAAATTTAGATAAAGGAGAACAAGTTGACATGATTTATTTAGATTTCCAGAAGGCTTTTGACAAGGTGCCACATAGGAGACTGTTAAATAAGTTAAGAGCCCATGGTGTTGAGGGTAAGATCCTAACATGGATAGAGGATTGGCTGAGTGGGGATAAAGGAGTCATTTTCAGGATGGCAGCTGATGACTGTGCCTCGGGTCGGTGCTGGGACCACAACTTTGCACAATATACATTAACGATTTGGAGGAAGGAACTGAAGGCACTGTTGCTAAGTTTGCAGATGATACAAAGATATGTAGAGGGACAGGTAGTATTGAGGAAACAGGGGGGCTGCAGAAGGACTTGGACAGGCTAGGAGAGTGGACAAAAGTGGCAGATGGAATACAATGTGGGAAAAGTGTGAGGTTATGCACTTTGGAAGGAGGAATGGAGGCATCGACTATTTTCTAAATGGGAAAATGCTTAGGAAATCAGAAGTAGAAAGGGACTTGGGGGTCATTGTTCAAGATTCTCTTAAGGTTAACGTGCGGGTTCAGTCGGCAGTTAGGAAGGCAAATGCAATGTTAGCATTCATGTCGAGAGGGCTAGAATACAAGAGCAGGGATGTACTTCTGAGGCTGTATAAGGCTCTGGTCAGACCCCATTTGGAGTATTGTGAGCAGTTTTGGGCCCCGTATCTAAGGAAGAATGTACTGGCCTTGGAAAGGGTCCAGAGGAGGTTCACAAGAATGATCCCTGGAATGAAGAGCTTGTCGTATGAGGAAGGGTTGAGAACTCTGGGTCTGTACTTGTTGGAGTTTAGAAGGATGAGGGGGGGGAATCTTATTGAAACTTACAGAATACTGCGAGGCCTGAATAGAGTGAGTATGGAGAGGATGTTTCCACTAGTCGGAAAAACTAGAACCAGAGGTCCCAGCCTCAGACTAAAGGGGCGATCCTTTAAAACAAAGATGAGGATTTTCTTCAGTCAGAGTGGTGAATCTGTGGAACTCTTTGCTGCAGAAGGCTGTGGAGGCCAGGTCATTGAGTGGCTTTAAGACAGAGATAGATAGGTTCTTGATTGATAAGGGAATCAGGGGTTATGGGGAAAAGGCAGGAGAATGGGGATGAGAAAAATATCAGCCATGATTGAATGGCAGAGCAGACTCAATGGGCTGAGTGCCCTAACTCTGCTCTTGTGTCTGATGGTCTTATGGACAAATACCAAATCTGAAGGGACCAACAATTTGGACTGCATGAGAAGGGCATGCTGATTGGTTGGTTGGCAAGATGATTCTGATTGGTAGAGGTGTTGCCATATGCAGTGAACCAGGGAATGGCTGTTCCCCAAAGCTTTTGTTTAGTTGAAAAAAGTGCAATGCATAGACATGTTTCTTTCTATTTGCGCACATCTAGCGCACAAGTGATCCACACTGAGCTCGCATTAAATTTGTTGCCAGTATAATTCTTAGCACATTCAAGATTGTTTAGCAAGTGTTGTTCAATCATGGAATCACATCTAATGTTGAACATTATTGGTGGGATTTTCCAGCCACATTCACCCCAAGACCATAAAATCGTGCCCGAGGTCAGTGGAACTTTGCATGGTCCTCCCCACCTGCTACGATTCCTGTGGCAGATGGGACAGGAAAATTCCACCCTATGTTTTGGGTTTTGCAAGTAAAGGTCGTTTGAGTATGGTCAGTGCTTTACCTGAGCAAATAGCTAAAGGGACGTGCTGTTCGATATGGTGGATTAGTCAGTGGGACATAGAACTACATACCTGGCATCACACTGACATTGAAATTCATGTACCATACTACGGATTCATGAGATAGGCAGTAGCATCCTTTTGGCTTGACAGCAGCATTCTGTCAATGGAGAGCACCATTTGTGTTACTATTATATAGTAACTTCACTGAGCAACTTTAATGTGTTTTTTAAAATGTTCACATTCAACCAAGTTTAAAACAGTCTTGGACTGTTAGACTTCATCCCTTCAATCAGCACATGAAATTCTATCATGTTATGATTGTTACATAAAGGCTACTTTACGATGATAGTGATTAATCCTGTCTCATTGCTCATTACCAGATCAGAATAGCCTGCTCCCTGATTGGCTCTAGAACATACTGCTCTAATTGTCCTGCAACCACTGAGCTCATTTTCAAGGCTACCTTTGCTAATCTGATTTGTCCAATCTACTTGTAGGTTAATGTCACTCATTATTATTGCAGTACCTTTCTTATACATCCGACTTATTTCTTCCTTGCCTTCCTTATGCATCCCATTTATTTCTTCCTGTCTGACAGTCTAACTGGGGTTAAGGGGCTTATAAAGTACTCCCACAAGTGACCTTATACCTTTCCTATTTCTTATCTCTACCCAAATTGGTTCTACATCTTTTTCATTTGAACAAAAGCCATCTCTCACTACTGTTCTAATGCCATCCTTAATTAAAACATCTACCTCACCACCTTTTCCTAGCATCTTATCATTTTGAAATGTCAAATACTCTTCAATATTCAAGTTCCAGTCCTGGTCACCCTGTAACCATGTCTCCGTGATGGCTATCAGGTCATACATATTTATTTCTATCAGTGCTGACAATCAGTCTATTTTGGTATGAATGCTGCACACATTCGGGCACAGAGCATTTAACACTAATTTTACCAGTTTTGCAATCTCTGGCCTTGCCTGCTGGTGCACTGAGTTTGTACTCTGTCTACTTCTTGCCACATTCTGGGTATCTTTATCCAAGTCGCCACTCTGTTCTAGTACTTTGTTGCTACACTTGATTTACTACTCTCACATGATTCCTACCCCTCTGCCCTCCATTATACAGTTTAATTCCTTCTCTCCAACCCTAGTCATACATTTCACCAAAAAAATTATCTCAGCTGATGTTACTACTGACGAAGTCATTTCAGAGGGGAGCCTGGCTGATGGGTCATAGAAATCATAGAAACCCTACAGTACAGAAAGAGGCCATTCGGCCCATTGAGTCTGCACCGACCACAATCCCACCCAGGCCCTAACCCCCTATCCCTACATGGTCCAAATGGCTTTTTTTTTTGAAACCTTGGAGAAAAATCACTGAACACATTCTTGGGAGTTGGCTGGTGAACATTTAATGCAGAGAATAAAACAAATATTAAGCAAAAATATGACTATATTGCACCAGACTAAAAACTTAGAAGTCTCATTGAAATGCTGTCTTTTCCATGGGGGTTTCCAGTCTCCATATTTGGAGAACTCACCTTGGAATTCTCTGTAAACATTGCTCCTATTTGAACAACTTCAACAAGGTTCCACCTCCACGGTTTCAATATTGCCTCCTGAGATTCACTTTTGCTAGATCTCTAGGTATACTCTAACTCCACCTTCCAGACACACTTTCAGATTTTTGGCCATGCAAAAAAGAGCACCACTGTTCCAAAAGGGAACCTCTTCCCTTGCAACCTGCAGCATACAGTCACTCACCTTCAGCAGACTGCTCGGATCCTTTCTGGGCTTCTCTCAGTACTCTTTTTTTTTATCTTGAGGAGGTGGCATTGTAGTATTGTCACTGGACTAGTAATCCAGAGACTTCAAACCAACCATGGCAGATGGTGAAATTCAAATTCAGTAAAAATTTGGAATTAAAAAGTCTAATGATGACCATGAAACCATTGTTGGTTGTCATTAAAAAAAAAATACATCTGGTTCACCAATTAATGTCCTTTTCGGTAAGGAAATTTGACATCTTTACTTGGTCTGATCTACATGTCTCCAGATCCACAGCAATGTGGTTGACTCTTCAATGCCCTCTAAAATACTACACAGTATCATGGGCAATGAATACTGGCCCAGCCAATGATGCCCACATCCCACGAATGAATAAAAAAAACTTTGCTTCGAGTCTGCCCACCACAGCTCCTTTTTAACTTGGAGTCTTTTTCTCTGCTCCTGTCTTGTATCTTGATTCAATGAGATATATCTCTGGATCCTTATTTTTTTTTTGTGGCTTGAACATTCATCTGGTACTGTCCCACTCCCTGGTTTGTGACCACTGTCTTGGTTTTAGATCTTCTCCTTGTCCCTCTCCCTTGTTCTGCTTCCTCTGTCACCTTTCTCAGATGGTCCATAGAACTCCTACAGTGCAGAAGAGGCCATTCGGTCCATCGAGCCTGCATTAACAACAGTCTCATCCAGGCCCTATCCCGTAACCCCACGTATTTACCCTGCTAGTCCCCCTGAATCTAAGGGGCAATTAAGCATGGCCAATCAACCTAACCTACACATCTTTGGACTGTGGGAGGAAACCAGAACAGCCGGAGGAAACCCACACAGACACTGGGAGAATGTGCAAACTCCACACAGTTGCCCAAGGCTGGAATCAAATCCAGGTGCCTGGTGCTGTGAGGCAGCAGTGCTAACCACTGTGCCACCGTGCTGCTCTTGACCCTAGCACCAGGGAAGCAATATACTATCCTGGAGTCTCATTTGCAGTCACAGAAATGCCTATCTATTCCTCTTTATTGAATCCCCTGGTAACTATTGCATTCCCACATTTTGTATTCCTCCCTTGTGCAGCAGGGCCAACCGTGGTGCAACAAATTTGGTTGTTGATGCTTTCCCCTTGGAGGCCATTCACTTCAACAATATCCAATGGAGTATATCAATTTTGCAGGGGGAAAACCACAGATTCCTGCATAGTCTGTCTTGTCCTCTTGCTCTGCCTGGTGGTCACCTATTCCCTTCCTACCTGTGGGATCTGAGCCTGCAGTGTGACCACCCCTCTGTAGGTGCTATCAACAATAATCTCTCAGACGCTCCACTGGGTCCTGAACCACCTCTCCAGCTCCAAAACCCGGGCTTTCAGGAGTGTAGATAGAGACACTTTCTGCACACGTGCAGACAAGTAGCAGATTGAGATGAATGCAGAGAAGAGAGAGGTGATTCATTTTGGCAGGAAGAATATGGAGAGACAGGATAAAATAAATTAACCAGGGGCAGCCTTGAACCTGCTACATGAAAGGGGTGATAGAGACACAAAACCTCATCAACTTTAAAAGTACTTGGCTGTGCACTTGAAGCGCAGTAGCCTATAAGGCCACAGACCAAGAACTGGGAAGTGGGATTAGGATGGATATTTTTGTCAGCACATACATGAATGAGCTGAATGGCTCCTTCTGTACCATAGGATTCTAAAGCTGTAATTGTTGGACCTCTGACCTTCTGGAAACTTGTCCCATTATTGTAACAAAGCAGGAATCAAAACTGACAAAGTTGAACTCTGGCATTCTGCATTGATGAGTCTTGAGTGGCAGACTTAATGGGCTAAATGACTACCTTCTGTTGTGGAGATGTCTCCATAACTTTCATGCCATGGCTATCGCATTCAATCTATATCATACAATCGACTGAATGGTCATGGTTAGGATCTAATCAAAGAAATGAATGGGCAGAATCGGGGGCGGGGGGGAGGGGGGAGAAAAGGCTTCCACTTTGTGCATGGACCATAAGAATCCATCAAGGTTTATAATCCATTTTTTGAGATTATTAAACAACATGCTTTCATTCTGGTATTACATCAATCCGAGATTGATAGGATGAACATCCCTGTAATGGTCCAGAGTGAAACATGTTTTTGGGGAGTTTAAGTTTGGTTCCAGTACAAACCTGGCCATAATTTGAGCTAATTTAACAATTTCCTTCTAAAATCATGGGTTTGGTGTCACAATGAAAAACTAATACTGGAGTAGAGTATTCTCTTCTGAGATTAAGATGGAGATATGTTTATTCTGCACCTTTGCTATATTGCATGCCTTGAGAATGTTTGAGCTTGAGCAAAACATTGAAGTCTTGCAAGCATTTGGGTACCTGGCAAGCCTTACGAGTGTCTTGAAAAGTTAGAATGCTGCATACTTTGTTTTGCAACAAAGATAGCCTGGGAGTATTTCATCTCAGTATGACCTTCAGTATGATCGGGAGAGGACACTGATGAGATGAAGAATGACGAGGAAGCAGAAATGGTCTAAATTTCGCCTATAGCTATAGCTGTTTGGCAGCAGTTCTTGAACAGAAGTTCAACTGAATAATCCATGTTCCCCATACATTAATAGTCATACTCAACATCTGTTCCTCAACAAACAGTGTCAGGTGAAATACCAACATTTTTATAAATGGAGCTCGTGTCACAAAACAAAATCCCCAATCAGTACAGGAATGCACACTGTAACATAGAGAAATTCATTGCTCTGGATCAATGAGGGGTCTTGAGGTTAGAGGTAACGTTTAGGAAATCAGGTCTTAGTACACCTTGCGTATGGCACAAATTTCAAGTATTTCGGCGTATATTTCTAGTTTCATTGCAATGTACCCACTGCCATGATTGCTGTCAGAGTGCCAATTATTTTTAGTACAGTATTCTCTCTTTTTCTGTACAGCAATGGCCATTTTTCTGTAAATCTAAATCAAACATAGGCAGACTATTCAATCGTAGGAGGCATTATAGCCAAGCCCAGAAGTGTCTAGGATCTACCTGATCAAGAATTCTTGCTGATTTATATATTGTTTTACCATTGCTGACTTTGAAGAACTGAAACTAATCCCAGCTCAGAGCTGTTAACTGAGCACAGACTGACATTGTGACTTTCCTGTTTTGTGAGATTATACAGCAAGCGAGGTAGTGTATGTGTTTACCCACTGAGGCAGAAACTTTCCAATATTCTTTCCAAGTTTCTCTCACTGTTGGAGAAGGGATATCATTGAATCACAGAAGCAATATTGGTCATCAACTAAGTATTAAAGGGCATTACGTCAGGCCATAAATCTCTGACTGCCAGTGGCCCAGATTTGCATGTCACATGACCAGCAAAATTTGAGTTGATCAGTTAACCTGTAACTCCAAAGTTTGTTACGAAAGAGCTTAAAATTTGTATTCGGTGGAAAGGCAAATGGGAAATTACAGCCAAAAGGACAGATCGGATAGGCTGGGTTTGTTCTCCTTGGAACAGAGGGTAGACTTGATTGGGATGTACAAAATCATGAGGGGACTTATAAGAGTCAATGGAAAGGGCCTGTTTACTTTAGCAAAGATATGAGTAACTTGTGGGTATAGATTGAAGTGATTAGAACATAGAAAAAATACAGCACAAACAGGCCCTTCGGCCCACAAGTTGCGCCGGTCATGTCCCTACCTACTAGGCTTGTATATAGGCTTACCTATAACCCTCAATCCTATTCAGTCCCATGTACTCATCCAGAAGTCTCTTAAAAGACCCTATCGAGTTTGCCTCCACCACCACAGACGGCAGCCGATTCCACTCACCCACCACCCTCTGTGTGAAAAACTTACCCCTGACATATCCTCTGTACCTACTCCCCAGCACCTTAAACCCGTGTCCTCTCGTAGCAGCCATTTCAGCCCTGGGAAAAAGCCTCCGAGAATCCACCCGATTTATACCTCTCAACATCTTGTACACCTCTATCAGGTCACCTCTCATCCTTCGTCTCTCCAAGGAGAAAAGACCGAGCTCCCTCAACCTATCCTCATAAGGCATGCCAACCAATCCAGGCAACATCCTTGTAAATCCTCAACCTATCCTCATAAGGCATGCCAACCAATCCAGGCAACATCCTTGTAAATCTTCTCTGCACCCTTTCAATCATTTCCACATCCCTCCTGTAATGAGGCGACCAGAACTGAGCACAGTACTCCAAGTGGGGTCTGACGAGGGTCTTATAAAGCTGCATCATTATCTCCCGACTCCTAAACTCAATCCCTCAATTGATGAAGGCCAGCACACCATACACCTTCTTAACCACCTCCTCCACCTGCGAGGCCGATTTTAGAGTCCTATGGACCCGGACCCCAAGGTCCTTCTGATCCTCTACAGTACTAAGAGTCTTTCCCTTTATATTGTACTCCTTCATCCCATTTGACCTACCAAAATGGGCCACTACACATTTATCCGAGTTGAAGTCCATCTGCCACTTCTCCGCCCAGTCTTGCATCCTATCTATGTCACGCTGCAGCTTCTGTCATCCCTCCAAACTATCCACAACACCACCAACCTTCGTGTCGTCGGCAAACTTACCAACCCATCCCTCCACTTCCTCATCCAGGTCATTTATGAAAATGACAAACAGCAAGGGTCCCAGAACAGATCCCTGGGGCACTCCACTGGTGACCGACCTCGATTTAGAAAAAGACCCATCTACAACCACTCTCTGCCATCTGCAGGCAAGCCAGTTCTGGATCCACAAGACAACAGCCCCTTGGATCCCATGCCCTCTCACTTTCTCGAAGTCTTGCATGGGGGACCTTATCGAATGCCTTGCTGAAGTCCATGTAAACCACATCTACCGCTTTTCTTTCCTGGCAGCGATTTGCCTACATATTTGTTCCTCTATCTCCCTTTCACTATTTGAGGGTCTGTAATAAACTCCCAATAGTGTGATTACCCTTTTTTCATTTCTAAACTCAGCCCATAAGGCCTTATTTGTTGACCCGTTCAGTATATCATCCCTTCTCACAACCGGAATTGATTCTTTAACCATTAGTGCTGCTCTCCCTCCTTTTTAATCTCCCAATCTATCATGTCTGACGACTCCATAATCGGGTATATTGAGATGCCAATTTTGCCCCCCCTCTAGCCAGGTTTCCATTATAGCAATAACATCTTGCTGCCATGATTCTACCTGTGCGCTTAGCTGATCTACCTTGTTCATAATACTCCATGCATTGAAGTATAAATAGTTTAACGCTGTCAATTTCCCTTGCTGGGCACTTTTAAACTTTCCTTTTCCTGTAATTCCAAGTCTATCACTAAATCTTCGACATCACTAGCTAATATTCTACCTCCATTTCCCTGATCAGAATCTGGCAGCCCTGCAGCCACTCCGTGACATCCTGGACCCTAGCACCAGGGAGGCAACATCCCATCCTTGATTCGCACTTGCAGTCACAGAAACGTCTGTCTGTGCCCCTAACAATTGAATCCCCAGTCACTATAGCCCTGTCATTCATTTTCCCCCTGCCCCTCTGAGCAGCAATGCCGCCCCCCCTCCCACCCGGCCAACGGTATCCAAAGCAATATACCTGTTTGAGCAGGGGATGACCACATGGGACTCCTGCACTATCTTCCTGAGTCTTTTACTGTTCCTGATGGTCACCCATTCCCTTTCTGCCTGTGCAATCCTTACCTGTGGTGTGACCAACTTGCTAAACATGCTATCCATGACTTGTTCAGCAGCATCACATGCTCCAGTGAGTCCACCCGCAACTCCAGCTCTGAAATCCAGTGAGCTAGGAGCTGCATTTGGACACACCCCTGCACACATCACCCTCCAGCATCCCTCATTTCCCATGCCGGAGGAACATATCACAGGTCTGAGGTCTCCTGTCCTGCTATCCCTCTCGATTAAGCTAAGGGCTTTATTTACGATAGTTAGGAACTTTGTTTCTTACCAAACACTATTATAATTGTACAGTACTAATCTACACTTTTAGTCCCTACCTCAATATTTAGCAATGAATTACTTTAATAGATTGAAAATACTCACTGGGGCTTACTCACCAATCAGCTGCTTGTATGTCCCTTGGCCACTACACCCATACACCGTGTCCACCAATTCAACCGATATCTACTCTGAAATCTAGATACTTGTGGATATTAAAATAGGTACTAGCTATGTTATGACAGAATCACAGAATTATTGTGATGCAGAAGGGGGCGATTGGGCCCATCGTGTCTGTACTGGCTCTCTAAATGAGCATTGTGATTTAGTGGCATTCCTCTGCCTTTTCCCTATACTCCTGCACATTGTTTTGATCTAAGTAATCATCATCTTCCCGCTCGAAAGCCTTGATTAAACTGCCTCCTCTACACTTGGAGGCAGTGCGTTCCAGACCTGAACCACTTGGTGTGTGAAGTTTTTTGTTCACATTGCAATTGCTTCTTTCGTAAATCACTTTAAAACTGTGCACTCTTGTTCTTGAACCTTTTACGAGCGGGAACAGTTTCTCCCTATCTACTCTGTCCAGCTTGCTCATAATTTTGAACATCTCTATCGAATTTCCTCTTGGCCATCCAAGAAGAACAGTCCCCATAACTGAAGTTTCTCAACCTTGGATCCATTCCTTTAAACCTATTCACCCTCTCCAGTACATTCACATCTTCCTATAATGTGGCACCCAAAACTGTAAACAATATTCCAGCTGAGGAATGAAATTTCATAGGAACAATAAGGATTTTTCCTTGAAATTATGGCTAGTTCTTTCATCTTGTTTTCCTTCAGTTCAAGAGAATTGTTATTGTACCATTTTATGAGCCTCTCAACTGAATCCTTTCATTTACTTGTTATACCTGATGAGACGTGAATATTATACTTTCAGCATATTTGATCCAACAATTATTTATACAGAAGATGAAAAGTGAAAGTACACAGCCCTGAGGGGGGATCCAGTATTTGTTGTTATGGGTTCTAAGTAAATCCCAGAAACTAACACCCGTTAGATTCTGTTGGGAATGAAATCATTCACCAACGTCGAAGAGTAGGATATCAAGGGTTTTCAATAAACTTTGTAAAAGCTGAAGAGAAATCAACAAAGGTTGCACAAACATAGTTGCCTAATCTTTTTGAGTGCTATTGGGTCAAATGGATGGAGGTCAGAACAGTGATTGTCAAACTGTAACTGATATGTGGAACAAGCTTTAAAAGAAGCTTTGACAATCTGTTAAAGAAAGTCATGCAATGTTGGTCTGAGGAATCGAATAATTGCCGATGGGACTGCTAAGTCAGTAGACAGTATTTAAAAACTCTGTGACCAACCTGAACAAGTGTGCCACTACAGTAACTGACTTCATTAGTAAGTGTGTAGAAGACTGTGTGCCAAAGAAGCAGATCCGTGTTTCCCAACTGGAAACCATGGGTGAATAAGGATATCTAATGCTTACTGGCATCCAGGCCTGAGGCATTCAAGTCAGGAGATCCTGACCTATACAAGAAAGAGTTTTAACAACACCAGGTTAAAGTCCAACAGGTTTATTTGGTAGCAAACACCATTAGTTTTCGGAGCGCTGCTCCTTCGTCAGATGGAGTGGAAATGTGCTCTCAAACAGGGCACAGAGACACAGAAATCAAGTTACAGAATACTGATTAGAATGCGAATCCCAACAGCCAGCCAGATCTTAAAGATACAGACAATGTGGGTGGAGGGAGCATTAAGCACAGGTTAGAGAGATGTGTATTGTCTCCAGACAGGACAGCCTGTAAGTCCAGGAGGCAAGCTGTGGGAGTTACTGATAATGTGACATAAATCCAACATCCCGGTTTAGGCTGTCCTCATATGTGCGGAACTTGGCTATCAGTTTCTGCTCAGCGACTCTGCGCTGTCGTGTGTCATGAAGGCCGCCTTGGAGAACGCTTACCTGAAGATCAGAGGCTGAATGCCCGTGACCGCTGAAGTGCTCCCCCACAGGAAGAGAACAGTCTTGCCTGGTGATTGTCGAGCGGTGTTCATTCATCCGTTGTCGTCCACATCATGACTATACGAGAAAGCCCGGTGTGATCTAAGGAGATCCATCAAAGATGCCAAAAGACAGTACCAGACCAAGCGAGAGCCTCAGGCTAGCCACATGGACTCCCGTCGACTATGGCAAGGTCTGCAAGACATAACGGGTTACAGGATGAAGGTATGCAAAATCACTGCACCCCTCGCCAAGGGGCTCAATACATTCTATGCCTGTTTTGAGCAAGAGGTCAGTGAGAACACGCCCTCCACCTGGAAGCCTCGTATGAACCTGTATCCAAGGTCACCATTGCAGATGTCAGAGCATCCTTCTCAAAGGTCAACCTGTGGTAAGTGACTGGCCCGGATGGGGTACCTGGACGAGCACTCCGATCCTGCATGGAGCAGCTGGTGGGGGTATTCACAGACATTTTCAACCCCCCCTTTACACTAATCTGAGGTCACTATCTGCTTCAAGAAGACGACAATCATCCCAGTACGAAAGAAAATCCAGGCAATATGTCTTAATGACTATTGTCTGGTGGCTCTGACATCTATCATTATGAAGTGCTTTGAAAGGTTAGTCATGGCACAAATCAATTCTGGTCTCCCAGATTGACTGAATCCCCTACAGTTCGCCTACTGCCGCAACAGGTCCATAGCAGATGCCATCTCCCTGGAACTGCACTCAACCCTGGAGCACCTAGATAACACAGACATATATGTCAGACTTCTATTTATCGACTATAGCTCAGCCTTCAACACCATTATTCCCATGAAATTCATTTCCAAACCCCTTGGCCTGGGGTTTGGCTCCCCCCTCTGCAACTGGATCCTGAACTTCCTAAACCATAGACCACAATCAGTAAGGATAGGCAACAATACCACCTCCATGATCATCCTCAACACCAGTGCCCCATAAGGCTGTGTCCCCATCCCCTTACTATACTCCCTATAAACCTATGATTGTGTGGCCAAATTCCCCTCCAACTTGATCTTAAAGTTTGCTGATGACACCAGCGTAGTGGGTCGACAACGACCAAACAGAATACAAGAAAGAGATAGAGAATCTGGTGAACTGGTGCGATGACAATTATCTCTCCCTCACTGTCAACAAAACAAAGGAGATAGTCATCAACTTCAGGAAGCGAAGTGGAGGACATGCCCCTGTCTACATCAACGGGGACAAAGTAGAAAGGGTCGAGAGCTTCAAGTTTTTAAGTGTCCAGAGACTCACGAAAGTCAGTATGCCGTTACAGACATTCTTTATTAACCAATATGCATTGAGAGAGAGACAGCTGGAAAATTCCAATTTTTCTCAAGTTACAGTACATATGTAAAACAGATATACTTTTTCGAAGGTTCGTTTCTCCCACCCAACCTGTCATCCAAACTGGATGATCAAATTACATTAGTAAATGCTACTTGCCTTGCCCAATAGCATTCTACCTTCTCGAAGAATTGGGAATTCATTGGTCAACCGGACCTAGAAGTCCCCCCGACCCGCCCGCACATGGCCTAGCAAACTTACCTACGCAAATCCAGTAGGTTCAAGGATCGTCCTCACCTCCTGAAAACCATGGGAACGGAGAGGGAGTCCCTCTGTCTACTAGCTACCCCTTATCAGTAAAAGCTGAATACTTATATTCACTGCAACTATAAGCTAAATATCTCTATTCATTTTAAAACCTTTGTTAGATTGTAGTTGCAGGGTCTCCTACTGATAATAGTGGATATATTCTATACCTTATTGTTTCCCAAGAATGTGGCCTGTCTAGTCCTGCTCATTTCCCATTATGCTTTGGGGTAGGCTGCTTCTTGACCACATTTAAAAATGCATTTTAAATCTACAATACTTAATGGGGAGTGAAGTTTTCTCACTCACTAGCGACTGCTGGTATGAAGAACACCTTCGGATTAAGTGGACATACATATGGCATCGACTCTGGACCCCTCAAAGTCTCATGGACCCCTCAAAGTCTCATGGCACCAGGTCAAACCTGGGTAAGGAAACTTTCTGCTGATTACCACGTACCATTCCCCCCCCTTCAGCTAATGAATCAGTACTACTCCATGTTGAACATGACATGAACATCAGTGCTCATTACCAAGAGTGGCTCGGTATTGCCAACACAGACCGCTCTGACCAGGTCCTAAAGACAATAAGAAGTCTAACAACACCAAGTTAAAGTCCAACAGGTTTATTTGGTAGCAAATGCCACCATTTGAGTGGCATTTGCTACCAAATAAACCTGTTGGACTTTAACCTGGTGTTAGACTTCATACTGTGTTTACCCCAGTCAGGTCCTAAACGACATAGCAGCGAGACTATGTTTGCGACAGAAGGGAAAAACATACTTGACCACATCCTCACCAATCTGCCTGTCACAGATGCATCTGAATATGACGATCACTAGGAGCAATCACCACACAGTCCTTATTGAGACAAAGTCCAGCCTTCACATTAAGGATGTCCTCCATTGTGTTGTGTGGCATTATCACCTTGCTAAATGGGCTTGCATCAAATCAAATAGATTTCAAACAGATCTGGCAACACAACCATGTGGGCCATGAGTAGCAGCAGAGTTATACTCGACCGCAAACTGAAACCTCATGGCTTGGCATATTCCCCCACTCTACCATTACAACCAAGGCAGAGGATCAAACCTGGTCCAGTGAAGAGTACAGGAGGGTATGCTAGGAGCATACCCAAAAATGAAGTGTCAACCTGGTGAAGCTGCAAAGTAGAATTACTTGAGTGCCAAACATCATAAGCAACAAATAATAGACACAGCTAATCAATTCCACAACCAACGGATCAGATCTTGTCACGTGAAGCTGTGAATGATGATGGACAGTTAAACTCAGTGGAGGAGGAGACTGCATAAATATCCCCATCCTCAATAATGGAGGAGCCCAGCGCATCAGTGCATAAGATCAGGCTGAAGCATTTGCAACAACATTCAACCAGAAGTGCCTCGTGGATAATCCATCTCGGCCTACTTTGGTGGTCCCCAGTATTACAGATGTCAGTCTTCCAATTCCATTCACGCCACGTGATATCAAGAAACATTTGAAGGCAGTGGATACTGCAAAGGCTGTCGGCCCTGACAATATTCTGGCAATAGTACTGAAGACTGATCCTCCTGAACTTGCCGCTCCTCTAGCCAAGCTATTTCCAGTACAGCTGCAGCACTGGCATTTACCTGGCAATGTGGAAAATTGCCCAGTTATGTCTTGTACACAAGAAACTGGACAAATCCAACCAGGCCAATTATTGCCCCATCAGTATACTGTCGATCATCAATAAAGTGATGGAAGGAGTCATCAGTAGCACTATCAATTGGCACTTGCTTACCAATAACCTGCTCATTGATGCTCAGTTTGGATTTCGCCAGGGTCACTTAGCTCCTGACCTCATTGCAGCCTTCGTTCAAACAGTGAGGTGAGAATGACTCGCCTTTATCAGTGCTGCATTTGACTGAGTATGGCATCAAGGAGTCTTAGCAAAACTGGAATCGATGGGAATCGGGGAAAATCCTCTACTAATTAGAGTCATACTAGTGCAAAGGAAAGTGGTTGGACGTCAATCATCTCAGTTCCAGGTCATCACTGCCAGAGTTCCTCAGGATAGTGTCCTAGTTTCCATCATCGTCAGCTGCTTCATCAATGACCTTCCTTCCATCATGAAGTCAGAAGTGGGAATGTTCCATGATGTCTGTACAATGTTCAGCAGCATTCTCAAATCCTCAGGTACTGAAGCAGTCCTAGTCAAAATGTAGCTAGACCTGGGCAATATCCAGATTAGGGCTGACGTGACGAGTAACTTTTGCACGACTCAAATGCCAGGCAATGCCCATCTCTTAACGAAAGGACCTATCCATTACCCCTTGACATTTAATGGCATTACCATTACTGAATACCCACTATCAACATCCTGGGAGATTACCATTAACCAGAAAATTGGCCGAGCCACAAATGTAGCTACGAAAACGATCGGAGTCTAGGAATCCTGCGGCAAGTAACTCCTCTCCTGAGTTACCAAATCCATTTAGGCATCTATCCTCTCCATAGATGAAGCCATGCTCTCAATTCCCTGAGACTTAATGGAATTCTTGCATGCTAGACACCACCATACCCCACAAAAAGCTGCTCTGAATCCCTCTGTTCCATATTTCCCTTAGACTCAATTGTATGTCCAGCAAACCTCTAGTGGTTGCAACTAGAGACCCATCATCAGCATGGGTTCTGCAACGGCCTGATCACCAGCAGTTCTCTGATCATCTGGGAACATGACTACAAATCCTGTCTAAACTATTGGGATTTTTCTGTGCTGTTCCCCCAGATTGTGTTCCAACATCTCCACACGGCCCCTCTGTGGATCCTGAGAGTGTGCTTCATTAGTCCTCAAGTTGGAGACTTCGGGCATTTGTGGAGGCAGAGGCCTGGTCCTTGGCAGGCGATGGCTTATAGTAGAGAACAAAAAGATCAAGAATCATCTATTTGAGTGCTTCACATTCCATCATTTCCATTGTGTGTGCCTATTTGCCACCAACTGGATAGTTGCCTCTTCCTCCTTACACCTGCCTGATCTATCTGTGATGGAGCGCACTCCCTTCTCACCAGTGATCTCCATCGCTAATTGCTTGGCTGCTGTGAGGAACCCAAGGTCAGGAACCCCTCGTCTTGTGCGTCTCTAGTCACAGGTGTAATCGCTGGAATTCTACCACCCTGCCCGCCACAGGAATCGGAGCGGGCGAGGGGCAGACAACGGGAAGGTCTATTTACCTCAGGTGGGATTTTCTGATCTCGGGTCAAACGAAGCTGTAAAATCCCACCCATTGTGTCTTTGGTTTGCATGACAAAGTGCAGAATTAATGACATGCCCAGCAAGAACTGTTGCATTCCTCTCTCAGGTGTAAAGATATCAATCATAGCTAAGAGTTGATGAAACAATAATGTGGGTTCTTTACTTGAAGATAAGACTTTTTACTGGGAGGCTGAGTATGGTACATCTGATCACTTACCCTGCAGAATGCAGGCATGAGACCTTACAATTCATGCGACTAGTGCATCACATCCTCTTTTTTTTTCCTAAACTTATCTTATCCAGGCCCCCTCCCCTGCTCTATCCCCGTAACCGCACACATTTACCATGGCTAATCCATCTATCCTAGACATTTTGAGACACTAAAGGGAAATTTAGCATGGCCAATCCACCTAACCTGCACATGTTTGGAGTGTGGGAGGAAATGGAGCACCCGGAGGAGACCCACACAGACACGGGGAGAACATGCAAACCCACACACAGTCACCCAAGGCCAGTATTGAGCCCAGGTGCCTGGCACTGAGACAGCAGTGCTAACCTATTTTTAACAGCTATGTTCGCAGTCAGGTGTCTTTCCAGAGGGAGAGCATGCAATGTCAATAGAACATAGAACATTACAGCGCAGAACAGGCCCTTCGGCCCACGATGTTGCACCGACCAGTTAAAAAAAAAACTGTGACCCTCCAACCTAAACCAATTTCTTTTCGTCCATGAACCTATCTACGGATCTCTTAAACGCCCCCAAACTAGGCGCATTTACTACTGATGCTGGCAGGGCATTCCAATCCCTCACCACCCTCTGGGTAAAGAACCTACCCCTGACATCGGTTCTATAACTACCCCCCCTCAATTTAAAGCCATGCCCCCTCGTGCTGGATTTCTCCATCAGAGGAAAAAGGCTATCACTATCCACCCTATCTAAACCTCTAATCATCTTATATGTTTCAATAAGATCCCCTCTTAGCCGCCGCCTTTCCAGCGAAAACAATCCCAAATCCCTCAGCCTCTCCTCATAGGATCTTCCCTCCATACCAGGCAACATCCTGGTAAACCTCCTCTGCACCCTCTCCAAAGCCTCCACATCCTTCCTGTAATGTGGGGACCAGAACTGCACACAGTACTCCAAGTGCGGCCGCACCAGAGTTGTGTACAGTTGCAACATAACGCTACGACTCCTAAATTCAATCCCCCTACCAATAAACGCCAAGACACCATATGCCTTCTTAACAACCTTATCTACTTGATTCCCAACTTTCAGGGATCTATGCACACATACACCTAGATCCCTCTGCTCCTCCACACTATTCAAAGTCCTCCCGTTAGCCCTATACTCAACACATCTGTTATTCCTACCAAAGTGAATTACCTCACACTTCTCCGCATTAAACTCCATCCGCCACCTCTCGGCCCAACTTTGCAACCTGTCTAAGTCTTCCTGCAAACTACGACACTTGCCTTTTCCAGCTTGAGACATTCCGCGACCGGTGGGCACCATGGGGGCAATGGTGCATCTTGACCTCGGGAATCACATTCTGGTTTCATTAGTTAAGTTTCCTTTCACATTGTTGTTTTAGTTACCATGTCATTCCAATTTAAACTGCTAATTTGTTAATTTACCCATTTATTTGTATATAAAGTAAGTCAACAGCCTGATCCTGAGCCTTGCCAAGCTGGCCATCACCAGGTCCAAGCAGTTGGCAATAGAGGGGGTCATCCAGCCTGATTGTCAGCCCTTTTTCTGCTGCTACATTCACACCCAAGTGTCCCTGGAGAGGGAACATATAGTCTCCACCAGTACAGTTGAGGCCTTCTGTGACCAGTGGGTCTGAGTGCATATTGGCCCCACAACTGCATTTTATTTTAAGTTGATAAGTTTCCTTTTAAGATTTTGTGTTTTGTTGCAGTGTCCATTTAAGGGGATATCACTTTTATCTAACTTGGTTATTGTTAATTAGTCTATTTAAATAATAAAGAATATAATGTGAATCTAAGAGGAGAGAGTGGTGATGTTGCTGGACTAGTAATTCGGATACTTGGGCTAATGGTGTGGGGACATGGGTTCAAATCCCACCAACGTGTAGCTGGAGGTATTTGAGTTCAATTAATATATCTGGAATTGTAAAGCTAGTCTCAATAATGGTGACTAGTAATCCACACAGTTCACTAATGCTCATAAGAGAAATAAGTTTGCTGTCCTTGCCTGGTCTGGCTTACATGTGACTCCAGGCCCACAGCAATGTGGTTGACTCTGACTCTGAAATAGCCTAGCAAGCCACTCAGTTCAAGGGCAACAAATACTGGCCTTGCTAGTGATGTCCACATCCCATGAAAGAAAAAAATGGTAGTCTGTTCCTGGGCCTGGCTAAGCTGACTATCAACAGGTCCAGGCAGGGGTTGTTGAGGGTGTCATTTGGACTGATTGTCCATGGCTATGTTCCTACTCAAGTGCCCTGGAAAGAGAGCTCATGATGTCCACTTGTACGCTTGAAGCATTCTGTGATCGTTGCATACTATTTTAATTTGATCAGAAAAGGTTCCTTTGGAATATGTATCTGTTAAAGTGCCCCTTTAAGAGGCTATCACTTTTATTTAGTAGTTTATTTCCCCTTGATAATCTGGCGAACCAAAAGCATATAAAGTCATCATAGAAACCCGACAGTACAGAAAGAGGCCATTCGGCCCATCGAGTCTGCACCGACCACATTCCCACCCAGGCACTACCCCCATATCACTATATATTTTACCCACTAATCCCTCTAACCGACACATCTCAAGACACTAAGGGGCAATTTAATCATGGCCAATCAACCTAACCCGCACATCTTTGGAATGTGGGAGGAAACCGGAGCACCCGGAGGAAACCCACGCAGACACGAGGAGAATGTGCAAACTCCGCACAGACAGTGACCTAAGCCGGGAATCGAACCCGGGTCCCTGGAGCTGTGAAGCAGCAGCACTAACTACTGTGCTACCGTGCCGCCCTGTATTGGCCGTGCAATGAGTCAGCTGGGAAAATCTTGGGTAGTAGTTGAGGCAAAGACCTGTAAGGGCTGCATCCTGTGAATAAACATACTCTCAGGGAAAGGAATTTTGTCTGTTTTTGCACTTCACCATCTAACGTGGATCCATTTAACAACAGCAATCTCAAATTGATTTTTTGAAAAATCAAAATATTTCAGATGCTAGACATTGGAAATAAAAACTGAAATGCAGAAAATGATGCGCAATTCTAAAAACGAATCTAGGAAAAGTGCACCTAACGTTTTTGTTCTGTTATGCTAGTTCTGATGTGAGTGAGGTTGTATGTCTGTCACAGGGAACTATTGTAATGCTGTCTGTGTGGATCAAGCAGCACTTTAACTGCTGGGAGGCAAAGAAATTTGACAGCTCTGGAACTGAACTAAAAAAGGGTTCCTCAAGGACTCGATGTACACATCCAGCATTTTACTCTTAAATGCAATCAGGATCAATCTTCCATGAGTTATATGATAGATAATAATTAGGGCACTCAAAATAATTGAGGCATTCAAAAATAGAGACTGCCTTCAGTAATAATGGAATTATATTAAAGTTGATGTATATATATAATTATTAATTCTGCAGTTCAGTCTCATTAATATTTTAATCCCTGATTAGCTTTATTACTTGTTTCAAGTTTTTATTAAACCTTTATCTTCATGCAATCATTATAAATGTATTCAAGAAAGAAACCAAAACTTAACAAATTTCCACAGTATAAACATATCAAGAATAGTTTCACAAGGTGAGGCACAGAGCCTTATTTCATGGACATGCTAATTGAAGAATTGGCCAAATGATTTTGTAAATTTTACACATTCTTAGTATAGCTTTTACAGGAGGCTAAATAAACTGACTGGGAAGTCCAGAACGCGGTGTCATAGTTTGAGGAGAAGGGGTAAACCTTTTAGGACTGAAGTGAGGAGAAATTCCTTCACCCAAAGAGTGGTGAATCTGTGGAATTCACTGCCACAGAAAGTAGTTGAGGCCAAAACATTGTGTAATTTCAAGAAGGAATTAGATATAGGTCTTGGGGCTGAAGGGAAATGGTGGTTGCGTGGGGTGGGTGGGGGGCGGGGGCGTGGTAGTGAAATCAGGGTATTGAATCCAATGATCAGCCAGATCATAATGAATGGTGGAGCAGGCTCGAAGGGCCGAATGGCATACTCTTGCTTCTATTTTCTATGTATGTTTTTATGTTCATTGTTCATATTGATATACTCATTTTACAAGCTTCAGGAATAGTTGGGCATAGATGTGGACTGCTTAGTTTGCCTTCTTAGAGGGATTGTTTGGTTGTGTTCATTTTCTCGTGGACCTGAGACAACGTGATTATGTAATTCAGTTTTCTTATTTAATTAACATTAATTGACCAAACTGAAGCTCTCCATACTGTAATTTAACCAGAAGGTAAATTATTGCCTGATGATGGTGTTGACATTAACTTGACTGTCTTTCAGTTGAGTTAGTTTATGATGTCATCTGCACACATTCAATCAAATGTGTCACAGTCATCAAGAATGCAAGATCCCACATTTCATAAAATTCATCCTACATTAACGAGACATTGTTCCTTTCTGCATTTATGTACTGTGTGGTGTTCAGACCATTTGCTGATTTAGCCAATGTGCCGATTTAGGACAACAAAAAGAGGATTACAGTTGGCCTCAATGTGCTCAGGATGTACAGCAGGAAAATGAATAACAATGGAATGTGACTTTTTGATTCTGTTAGAAAGTGTACTTGTATCAATGCTTAGTAAGATAGAACACATACCAACCGACTCAAGAACAGCTTTTTCCCTGCTGGCCTCAGACTTTTGAATGGATCTATCATGTATTAAGCTTATCATTCTCTTCACCCTATCTGTAACTGCAACATTACATCCTGCACCCCCTCCCTTCCTTCTCCCCTATGAACGGTATGTTTTGTCTGTATAGCACAAGAAACAATACTTTTCACTATCCCAATACATATGACAATAAATCAAATCGACGAAATACTGTTGGTTGGTCGTAATACCTTATGAGACTGAACAGCCTATTGTTGTGGTAAAAGATTGAAATTAAAGTCTGTAAGCTTCAGTAATAGAGTTTTTATTTGAGCATGCTAGGGAGGCACAGCCTGGTTGTCAGGTCATCTGTTTGATACAAAGGCCGTGTAACATATTTATATCTTTTGGTTATCGCATTTCACTAAATATGCAGCCCATACAGATTGCAGATGTTCCCTGTTTCTTACTGGAAGGATGGCTCAAGGCTGTGATCAAATCCTGAGTCTGTGCTTATTACACTTTTGCTTACCCATTCTCTGAAGGTCATTAAATGTTGTGATTGTTAGTTTCCCACACCGTGACCTTCGTGTTGACTATATTTCCCATTACCTTGAGAAAGAGCTCTAGTAACTACTCTTGTCTACTTCTAAAGCTATTAATGCTCAACTACATTTGCCCTTTAGAGCCATTAATGTTCATTTTAGTATCAATCTGAATCTTGAAATATCTTAATTTCTCCACATCGCTATCGACGCTTTCCAGACTTTCAAAGAATTGCCATTTGGGTCAGGTATACCTCGCACAACCTCAAACCTCAACCTCAAACCGCACAACCTCAAACAGACCATTGTCCGCAGCAAACTACCCAGCCTTTAGGAGAACAGTCACCACGACACCACACAACCCTGCCACAGCAACCTCTGCAAGACGTGCCGGATCATCGACACGGATGCCATCATCTCACGTGAGAACACCATCTACCAGGTACACTGTACCTACTCAGCCAAAGTTGTCTACCTGATATGCTGCAGGAAAGGATGTCCTGAGGCATGGTACATTGGGGAAACCATGCAGACGCTACGACAACGGATGAATAAACCCCGCTCGACAATCACCAGGCAAGACTGTTCTCTTCCTGTGGGGGAGCACTTCAGCGGTCACAGGCATTCAGCCTCTGATCTTCGGGGAAGCGTTCTCCAAGGCGGCCTTCACGACACTCGACAGCGCAGAGTCACTGAGCAGAAACTGATAGCCAAGTTCTGCACACATGAGGACGGACTAAACCGGGATCTTGGGTTTATGTCACACTATCAGTAACCCCCACAGCTTGCCTCCTGGACTTGCAGAATCTCACTGGCTGTCTTGTCTGGAGACAATACACATCTTTTTAACCTGTGCTTAATGCTCCCTCCACTCACATTGTCTGTATCTTTAAGACCTGGTTGGCTGTAGAGATTCGCATTCTAATCAGTATTCTGTAACTTGATTTTGTGTCTCTGTATGCCCTGTTTGAGAGCAGATATCCACTCCATCTGACGAAGGAGCAGCGCTCCGAAAGCTAATGGAATTTGCTACCAAATAAACCTGTTGGACTTTAACCTGGCATTGTTAAAACTCTTACTGTGTTCAGGTATACCTCAACAGGCATCACTGGCTTTAACGTTAAAACGGCAAGAGAAAAATATCAAATGGGGAAAAAGATATAGCAATTTATTTTCTGTTTGTGATTTTTTAAATCTCTATTTGTAGTCTCAATTTATAGCATGCTTGGCAGAAATGTTTTTTTCTCTTTTGCACTCATAAGATTCCTTTCTGTTTGCCAGAGATTCACAAGCAAGATAGCCAGAAGAAAGTAATTCAACTATATGACACACCCTATGACCCTGAAGGAAACTCTGTAGCCTCAGATACAGAGAGTAATGCTAGTTGCGTAAGTGAAAGCAAGTTACCACAAGACGATACAAGGCCTGCAGAGGAATACGACCAACCATGGGAGTGGAATAAAGTTACGGTCCCAACCTTTGCAGGTACCTCTTCTAGTTGAATTTAAGATATGCCAATCAACTGGAGGAAAGTGGTCAAATTTTCTCCCTTGCTTCTCCTGCCAAGGAGTGAACCAATGTTCGGAACTATTGTGTCTATGCAGGTGGTTTAAACTTGGAAACACAAGAAGGTTTATGTTAGTTCTAAAGAAGAGTCTCCGTTGATTTGAAATGTTAATCCTGCTTCTCTCTCCACAGATGGTCCTGAGGTCTGACTCCATATTTGCCAATATTTTAGACTGAGGTTAGGTTGGGGAGAGTTCAATCTTGTCCTCATCAGTCTCACTGGAAATTAACTGTCTTATAAATATTTATTTCTTGTATTCACCATTATAATGTACATCCAGGAGTTTCACCATAAATTAAAACACCTTCCATGTAATTTAAGCTGGGGAGTAATTCAAGTTTTTAGTTTGTGTGCCTATGTAAGTGTGTGGATATATAAGGGTTTTTTGGCAGTGTTCTGTTGAGAATGTGAATAATCACCAACAAGAAACGTGAATCAGGAATAGGAACAGGAGTAGTCCATTCATATCATCGAGCCTGATCCACCATTCAATACGATCATGGCCGATCATTCACTTTGATGTCTTTCTCCCACATATCTCCATATCCTTTATTTCATATTTAGAAATGTCAATTTTTGCTTTAAATGTGCTCTATAGAGAACTCCAAAGATTCACAACCCTCTTGAGTAAATTTTCTCCTCTTCTCAGTCCTAAGTGACTCCACCTTTATTTTGAGGTTGTGTCCCTGGGTTCTAGACTCCCCAACCAGGGGAAACATCTTGCTTGTATCTACTCTGTCTATTCCTTTAGGTATTTTACAGGTTTCAATCAGATCATCTCTTATTCTTTGAAATGAAAGAATATGCAGGCCCAGTTTCCCCAATTGCTCTTCATAGTTCTGGTGAATCTTCATTGTCTGTAGCAATGATATCTATCCTTGGGTAAGGGGACCAAAACTGCACACACTACTCCAGGTGTGACCTGACCAAGATTCAATACAATTCACTACCCCTGTCCTCTTGTGACAGAAGCCAATATTCCATTTGCCTTCCTAATTGTTTGCTGCCTCTACATATTGGCTTTTAGTGACTTACTAACAAGGATAGCCAAGTACTTTTCTACATCTAAACTTTCTAATCTCTTAACCGTTTAAGAAATGCCCTGCATATCTGTCCCTCCTACCAAAATAGATAATCTCACATTTTTTCACGTTATATTCCATCTGCTGTGGACTCACCAAGTCAGTTCAAATCCCTTGAAGCCTCTTTGCATCTTCCCACCCAGCTTTGTCATCTGCAAAATTGGAAATATTACATTTAATTCCCACAAGAAATCAGAGATATTTGCTATGATCTTACCACCTCGCCATGCCTGTCGATCAGTGTGGCGAGCTTGGAAAGTAACACGAGGCAGAAAATCCAATTCACACTTGGCTATTTGAATGGCACCAATGCTTTGTGCCCAGAAAGGGTGCAATCTCACTGAAACAGATGTGGCATTGCCATCAATAAAGCCTGACACTGAGTCATGTGAGCATCAGCCAAGACAAGATAGCCGAATGGTCTCCAAATGGAGGAGCGAGGAGCAAGGTGCAGGTCATCATGTACATGTCGCTTATGTAATTTTGGGTTTTTATCTGTGGCACAGAATCACAAAAATAGGCAGTGGAAGCTGTTTTGATACAGGCAGAGAGAATATCTGCCAGGAGCTGTAGACCAGTTGCAGAGGGCTATCAAAAACCCAGGGTGTTTTCTGATTTGGAGTCACTCAGCAAGGAAGCAGTGAAATCCATGCTTGAGCTTGATCTACAATCATGAGGTGTTGAACAGTCACCTAGTGACCTTACAGCCATTGCTAGTGGATGCATCCCAAGAAATCTCATATCTCAGAGAATAATGTGAACACTGAGGTGAAAATCAAGTGAACACTGTAAAGTAAATTCCTGAAAACTTTGGCACAGATTGGTTTGGTTCCAGGAGAAGTGAAGGAACCTGCAAGATCTAATAAAGCGTAGAGGGCACCCTTGGGTGGAAATAAAAGTGGAACATGAAGTGTGTTATTAAGATGTTTGGATGGAAAGTATAAGTGCTCACAATCATAGAATCCCTACAATGTTGGCTCTGCACCGACAACAATCCCACGCAGGCTCTAACTCCACATATTTACCCTGCTAATCCCCTGACACTAAGGGTCAATTTAGCATAACCAATCAATCTAACCCACACACCTTTTGGAGCACCCCAAAGAAATTCACGCAGACATGGGGAGAACATGCAAACTCCACAGAGTCACCTGAGGCTGGAATTAGACCCTGGTGCTGAGAGGAGACAGTGCTAGCCACTATGCGGCCCTATTAACGAGGGTTAATAGGCTTGCTTTGTTAAACTCTTGTACAGTAACAATTTTTGTGTGAAATCTTTTGACAATCTTTCAGTTCATAACTGGGAAATAGGATCTCATTTAAAAATATTTGTTTCTATTTAGATTGTAACTGAAGATATCCTGTAGTCCAGTACAATTACTAATTGTGCTGCTATCTGCTTCTCAGTTGGAGATTGTGGCCAGAATGTTACCACCGTTCAAGTCGGCGGGATTTTTCCCATCCAGCTGCAGTGAACGGAGATTTGGCTGGTCGCCAAATTCTTCACCCTCGCTGCAGCGGGAGCATGGCGTGAACGATTGGCAAGATTGCGCCCTATGTTTTTCCAGGTGGATTGATGAGGTTACATTGCTACAGGGTAAAACACCAGCTTTTTTTCATAGAAATCATAGAAACCCTACAGTGCAGAAACAGGCCATTCGGCCCATCGAGTCTGCACTGACCACAATCCCACCCAGGCCCCACCCCCACATCCCTACACATTTACCTGCTAATCCCTCTAACCTACACATCTCCGGACACTAAGGGGCAATTTTAGCATGGCCAATCAACCTAACCCGCACATCTTTGGACTGTGGGAGGAAACCGGAGCACCTGGAGGAAACCCACGCAGACACGAGGAGAATGTGCAAACTCCACACAGACAGTGACCCAAGCCGGCAATCGAACCCAGGTCCCTGGAGCTGTGAAGCAGCATTGCTAACCACTGTGCTACCGTGCCGCCCCATTTTTTCTCTTGTTAAAGGCCAGATACTACGGCATTTAGGCTTCAAGGCTGTGCCTTTTAGTTTGCTTCTATTTTCTTCCCCCATTTAAGATTTTGTTTAGTTCAAAATTGTTTTCAAGCAAATGTAACAGTTTCTTGTATTTAGCTGTTGTTGCCTTTGTGCAGAGTTAGTAAATTGAAGTGAGAAAGCTGCTAACGGAGATTTTGGAGGCACAATCAATTCTCTGAAATAAACAGAGCTGGGATTCATTGGTACAAAAGCTCCCATTTTTTAATGAGTACCATTTAAAATAAAGGAGATTTGACAGATCAATGGTGAATTCAAATCATTACAGCTCTTCAGGGGAATTTGTGGCTGTGGCACGTTGAGTCTATCTTCCTTGTCATTAAAAAATATGAAAGACATTCTCTAGGCATATTCATAGCTGCAACGAGAATGTTGACTATCATCTTCATTGAAGCCATCAGTACAGTGGAGGAATGGATGTATAAATGGCAAATTTAGTTTCAAAATTGATAACATGAAGTGGTGGATTTGCACAAGAGGAGTAAGTGAGCCTCATACCCCTGGAAATAGGAGTCTGAATGTAGAAGAGGATCAAAATAGTTTTAAGGGTAGTGATTGATCAGTCATTAAAAGTCGCAATAAAAACAAAATGCTGGAAATAGTCAGTAAGGTCTGGCAGCAACTTTGGTCCTCCACACCTAGAAGAACAAGAACAGCAGATGCATAGAACACCACTGAAAGTTTCCCCTGAAAGTTACCTTCTTGATTTGGAAATGTACCATTACTGTGCTTCATTACCACTGAGTTCAATTACAAGGTATTTGGAGATGAATTCACTGACCGTGATCACTTAAATATGACCATTAAACTCCTTGCAAAACTGCATCAAGATCCTTGGGGATGTTCTTTTTTTGTATTGGTTATATCTGCTTCCATTGCATTCTGAGTTTATTTGGCCCCCTGGGGATAGAACACACCTCTCACTCATAGAATCACAGAAGCCCTACAGTGCAGAAGAGGCCATTTAGCCCGTAGAGTTTGCACCAACTCTTTGACAGAATATCTGTCCACTTTCTGCATCAAGCCCTCCAGTGCTGCATCTACAAACCTTGGACCTTCTGTTCAGAATGTCTTCCTCAGCCACTTCCAATATATGCTCCAGCCAGAATGCACATCTCCTTTAGGAGGTGAAGGCTGGCTTCAAATAATCCAGGCTACCTTTAAGTGGTGACGTGTTCTCCTTTTAGTAAGCTGTGGGTAGCCACAGAATATGTACATATTATTATTTCCCAAATTAAGATTATGCATTTGGTATTTCATATTTATAGTTAAGAATATCCAAACTTACAATATTTAGGAAAGGATAGAAGTAGGATTAGTTATGACTTGGGAATGTTGCTGCAATGCAGGCTGCAAAGGTGGTAGATACAAAAATGAGCTACCACTGCATCATCCCTAATAATTATATTATGGCAATGTCTATATTGGCTATTTTCATCATCATTTTATGTTTCAGTGATTTGAATTGTGCCCTTATTTTGTTTTAGTTTTGATTCAGCATTCGTTTCTTGGTGATGTTGACATTTTAAAATTTAATTTGCTGCTCCAGGACAATCTTGTTTCATAAATACATCAAAAAGGCTGAAAATTTAATTAAATGTACTAATTGGTGCTGTTTGTGCCTCTGAGTCTAAAGTTCAGGGTTCAAATCCAACTTCTAGACTTAATGGCCAAGGAAGGTGTTTTCATAATGTAGCTAAACTGCATCAGTCTGTAAATCCTTCCAACACACCAATAGTAAACAATAAGATCAGGAGGGATTCCTACTTAGCCATGTTATGGAAAGCATGTTGGAGCCTCTACCATCACTATCCATAACTACAGACTACAACATGTGTTTGAAAGTTTTAAATGCATGTTGCGACAGCAACTTGGATTGCATGTTTGCACTATAACATACCACCATCAAAAATAAGAATGCCTGATTGGGTCCAATAACTTTTTCCAGATCCTGACATGTTTCATTATTTGGGAATGACTAAGTGAGACGGAGAAAGCTTTTCAAAGTTGGTTATTGTATCTTATTGTCTCCTTGTAGCTCAGTTCAATGGAATTGAGAAAAGACAATCCTCTCCCTTATGTGACAGACGCAGGCAACTGAGGCCCCCAGGTCTAATCAAACATGGCGGTCTGGAGTTCTGTGGGATTATAGGAGAGAGAGTAGATCCAAACACACCACTGGAGAAACAAGTGTAAGTCAATGTTTTCTACTTCTATGTTCTAAACAGCCCAGTGTCTGTATTAATCTTTCTGTTAAAGAGTGAATCAATGCAGTAAATTTACACTTGCCTATATCTGCAAAGTGAGAATAATCTGTACTGTGGCACAGTAAAATGTACTTGTGAAATGACCTGTACCTGTAGAAATACAGATAACATTTGACTCCATTTATATCGTGATGTGGAGATGCCGGTGTTGGACTGGGGTAAACACAGTAAGAAGCCTCACAACACCAGGTTAAAAGTCCAACAGATTTATTTGGTAGCAAAATCCACTAGCTTTTGGAGCGCTGCTCCTTCGTCAGGTAAGTGGGAGTTCTGTTCACAAACAGCATATAAAGACACAAACTCAATTTACAAAATAATGGTTGGAATGCGAATCTTTATAGGTAGTCACGGGCATTCGGCCTCTGATCCTTGGTCAAGCGTTCTCCAAGGCGGCCCCCACGATACACGACAACGCAAGAGTCGCCGATTTTGCAAGCCCAGGCAGGTCGTGGGGGTTACAGATAATGTGACGTGAACCCAAGATCCCGGTTGAGGCCGTCCTCGTGTGTGGAACTTGGCTATCAGTCTCTGCTCGGCGACTCTGCGTTGTCGTGTATCGTGGGGGCCGCCTTGGAGAAAGCTTGCCCGAGGATCAGAGGCCGAATGCCCGTGACTACCTATAAAGATTTGCATTCCAACCATTATTTTGTAAATTGAGTTTGTCTTTATATGCCCTGTTTGTGAACGGAACTCCCACTTACCTGACGAAGGAGCAGCGCTCCGAAAGCTAGTGGATTTTGCTACCAAATAAACCTGTTGGACTTTAACCTGGTGTTGTGAGACTTCTTACTCCATTTATACCGTCAGTGTTTCTACTGAATTTATAATTTCAAAATTACAAAGTAACATAAATGACTGGTTTCAGGTTCAGCAACCCGTTTAGGTTAGGTCTGTGATTGTTTTCTGTAAATGTTTCATCTTTGTCCTGAAACCATTATGGATGAACGCTGAGTGAAATTTGGATTCTGCATTTTTGCAAGAAGTAACCAAAGCTACTGCTGACTCACTTTTGGCAGCTTTTGGTCAGGAATTGAGTGAGGGTGGGTTGGAAAAATAAAATAGCTGTTAAATTAACAGAAGGAAAAAATTGAGACTTCACGACATGAAGAAATTTCAAATTCAATATTTTGTTCCTCCTGATCTGATCTCCTTGCCCATTTCCCTCGAGTCTGGAAAAACATATTGAAATATAATGACTTGGGTAACAACGGTATTCTGCCTAAAAGGTCATTGTTACTGGGTCTAGTCTAATGTTGACAGATTATTCAGCTGCAAGTAGCATCACAGTTGCACCAAGTGGTCCTCACAAGAGCACTTTGCAATAAGGATAACTGGTTAGTAATCAGGAATATTTTTCAATAGAGATATGGAGGCAAAAACTTCTAACATAACAAAAATCAGTTTTGACCTGCCTCTGACTGTATCTCTGCAATGTTATGTTCTAGGTAATCAGCAAAACATGAGTGCAGGAAGGCTCAGAAGAGCCTGCCTGAGTCAGACAATTTGTTCTAAAATGCAATGGTATTATTACCTGTGTTGCCACAGTTTATTTGCTCTCTTGATCTATGTACGATGAATCAGTTTTGAGCAAATTAGGGAAGAGTGCATGAGTTTCAGTGCAGATTGGGTTCAAACCAACAAAAATATTGGCACTTGATGTGTTCCAACTTGACGATGGCTCTCCCGAAAAGTTTATGCAGCCGAGTTACTAATCTTAACATTATTCAATTATAAGACAGACAAGTGCGACTGAGGAACTAAGTGCATACCTGAGAGTTTGGTGATTGGGAAAGTTTGAAGTGTTGATTCTGTTCTTGAAACATCCCGTCTAGTCTGTAATTAGCAATAACGGGAAAGTTCTGTGTTAAATAGACTAAGTTTCATTTTTTTACTTCCAGCTTTAGACGGGTAAAGACATTTGGCTGAGAGAGCTGACTAGTTAATGAGCTAACCGGTTGAATCTGGTTTCTCTAGCTCCAGTTCAGTTTACTATAAATTCAGAGTTCAGTAGTTCTGGCAAAGCAAGCCAGTGCAGCTGAGGAATTGAATGAATATCTGAGAGTTTGGCAAGGGAAGAAAGGAGGTAATAATTTCTGTTTGCTTGTTCTACCTTTTTTAACCCTGTAAGGTGCAGAGAGCGCACTATCTCAGAGACCTCTGAAACAGCACTCTGAGTCATAGATTTCCATTATATTTATGCATCATTAGTCAGTACAAAGGATATTGTTTAAATTCCAGTCTTATCTACCTGTAGGTTTATGTTGAACCTTTCACCTGGTGCAGGATTCGTTATTTCCTCCTAGCTAGAGACTACCTGTCTTTCTCCATCTTTCCAAATCTGTACTGACTTGATGCCTGTCTTTCTAACATTAAACAACTAAGGCCTTACTGGAGAGTTCTGCTGGTATAGGTCCTTGGAGTGTGTACGGTTCACTGTATAAGTATTTGACTAGCATGTACTTTTAAGTCAAGGATGTCAGTTTGAAATCCATTAATTTCTTCTAAATTTTTACTACAAGGAAAGGGACTGGCTGTTTGGTGAATATCTAACACGGTTAACATTGGTTCCAGACTTGGGGTTTAAAATAGTACACAAACTGGTGGTAAAGTTCATATAAAAGCTTAAAAAAAAAGAAACACAATTAAGTGAATAATATAATTAATTAATTTGAATACATTACCTGTCCAACCGTCCTTAATGTGTCATGGCTGCAGCACATGGAGCTTGTGAATGCCAGTTTCATCCAGGGCAAACATGTCTGCAGTGGCTCAAGGAGCCTCGGCTCGGTTGGAGCCACAGACTCTGACACATCAGAGAAAGAAATGTACTTGGATGCTTTGTACCAGGAGACAGTCACACCAGTTAGGGTAGGGCTTTCTGATTTGGGTCAATGACAGAGATAGGAGTTGAATATGAGTGAGTCAGGGAAGGGGACCCAGAGGGCAGAGTTTAAGAAATGTCAGCCTCTGCAGTTGTCCGGTAATTTGGGTTCTATCAGCTTGCTTGGGTGAGAGTGGGGGCCGCAAAGTTGATGTGAAAGGTAACCATAGCACCGTGGTACAAGAGACCATTCAAGTGGGGAGAGCAAAAAGGACTATAGTGGTAAAAAAGGAGAATTTATGTTGTTCTCTGTAGCAAATAACAAGAATCCAGGTGGCTGTGTTGCCTGCCTGATGCCAGGGTTCGGGACTTCTGCTCAGGGCTAGAGAGAAGCTTGTAGTGGAAGGGGGAGCATCCAGTTATGGCCCATGTAAGTACCAACAATACAAATAGAACTAGAAAAGAGGTTTTACATAAAGACCACGAGGAGCTAGGCACCAAATTAAGAAGCAAAATCCCTGGATTATTACCTGAGCAATGTGCAAATTAGCATAGGATATATAAAATTACAGAGATGAATGTGTGGCTCCATGACTGATGTGGGAGAAATGGGTTCCAATATGTGGAGCACTGGCATCAGTACTGGGGAAAGTGGGGACTGTACCATTGGGATGGTCTGAACCTGAATCATGCTGGGACCAGTGTTCCTCCAAACCACATTACTAAAGAAGTAGAGAGGGCTTAAATTAAATTTTGGGGCAAGGAATCAAATGTGGATAGATGTGATAAAACTGAAGAGTAGAGACAAGAAATGATGAGCAGACTGTGACAGGAAGAGACAGAGTAAAAATCTTAGGGTAAATCAGCAAATAAAGCTAGACATTACAAAACAATAAAAGGACAAAATTAAAGGCTCTGTAACTAAATGCACGTAGCATTAAAAAAACCCAGCATAAATGGGAATTACATTTCCTATAGAAAATTAAGCCTGAGGAGTTGATGAAAAATAAGGAGATGACAGCTGAATTTTGCATCAGTTTTCACTATAGAGGCTACAAGTAACATCCCAAAAATGGCTATAAATCAGGAATTGGAATGGAGAAGGAAGGAGCTCGAGAAAATTACAGTTGCCAGAGAAGTGGAACTGTGGGTTGACAAGTCCCTGGGTCCTAATGGATTTCATCCTAGAGTCTTAAAAGAAGTGGCTAATGCAATAGATGATGTGTGTGTTTGTTTTTGTTTGGTTTCATTTTCCAAAGTTCACAAGATTTGGAGAAAGTTCCATTAAACTAGAAAAAAGCTAATGTAATTCATTTATTCAAAGGCAGAGGAGACCGGAAGCAGGAACCTATAGGCCAGTTAGTTTAATATCTGTCATCAAGAAAATGTTAGCATTTTATTAAAGATGTGGCACAGTGGTTAGCACTGCTGCTTCACAGCTCCGGGGACCTGGGTTCGATTCCCGGCTTGGGTCACTGTCTGTGTGGAGTTTGCACATTCTCCTCGTGTCTGCGTGGGTTTCCTCCGGGTGCTCCGGTTTCCTCCCACAATCCAAAGATGTGCCGGTTAGGTTGATTGGCCATGCTAAAATTGCCCCTTAGTGTCCTAAGATGCATAGGTTAGAGGGATTAGTGGGTAAATATGTAGGGGTATGGGGGTAGGGCCTGGGTGGGATTGTGGTCGGTGCAGACTCGATGGGCCAAATGGCCTCTTTCTGCACTGTTGTGTTTCTATGATTTCTATGTTATATCTGGGTATTTGGATAAATCCAAGGTATTCTGGCAGAGTTTTGTGAAAGGGTCTTGTGAAAAAACTAATGTTTAACAAATTTATTGGAGTTCTTTGAAGAAGTAAAAGGGCTGTGGATATACTGTATTTAAATTTTCAGAAGGCATTTGATAAGGTGCCTCATCAAAGATTATTGCAGAAACTAAAAGGGTGTTCAATTTTGGCATGCATTGAAGACCGGCTGGCTAGCAGGATCCAGAGAGTAGGCATAAATTAGTCTTTTTCTGGTTGGCAGGTTGTAACTACTGGTGGTAACTAGGGATCAGTGCTGTGGCCTCAGCTCTATACAAGTTAGTTATATGAATGATTTGGATGAAGGAACCAGTGATATGGATTTGGTGATGACACGCAAAATAGGTTGTAAAGAGGACATAAGGAGGCAACAAAACAACATAGATAGGTTAGGTGAGTGAACAAAGGTCTGCAAAAGGAATATCATGTAGGAACATATGATGATTTTAATTTTAGCAGGAAAATGAAAAAGTAGCATATTATCTAAACGGTGAGAGATTGCAGAGCCCTGAGATGCAGAGGGATCTGGGTATCCTAGTTCATTAATCGCAAAGGTTAGTATGCAGGTACAGCAAATAATTAGCAAAGCTAATTGAATCATAAAACCCCTGCAGTGCAGAAGGAAGCCATTCAGCCCATCGAGCCTGCATCAGCAATTCCAGCCAAGCCTTATCCCAGTAACTCCATTTATTTATTCTACTAATTCCCCTGACACTAAGGGGCAATTTAGCATGATCAATCAACCTAACCTGCATATCTTTGGATGTTGTAACTTATTGCAAGGGGACTTGGTTAGAAGGGTAGGAGATTGTGCTTCAGTTATACAGGGCATTGGTGAGAGCACATCTGGAATAGTGTACAGAATTGGCCTGCTTATTTGAGAAAATATGTAAATGCATTGGAAGCAGAGAAGGTTTACCCAGATGACTAGGTCATGATCAACAGGGTGTGCGCTTATGAGTTAGAAGTCACGTCCAATTGATCTGACGAAGGATCACCATGCTCTATTCTCTCTCCACAGATACTGTCAGACCTGCTGAGGTTTTCCAGCATTTTTTGTTTTTGTTTGATTCCAGCATCTGCAGTAATTTGTTTTCGTTTTACTAGATTGATACCTGAAATGGGCGGGTTGTCTTATGAGGAAAAGTTGGACAGATCAATTTCTGCTGGAATTTAGAAGATTAAGAGACAACTTGAATGAAAGGACTTCACAAGGGGAATATGGAAGAGTATGGTAGAATCATTTTAGCCCTGTTAAAATGGGCTACTGTTCAAAAATAAAGGGCTGCCAATTTAAAACTGACATGGATTTTTTTTATATAGTCATAGTCATAGAGGTTTAAAGCATGGAAACGGGCCCTTTGGCCCAATTTGTCCATGCTGCCCAATTGCCCGCCTTTGGCCCATATCCCTCTATACCCATCTTACCCATGTAACTGTCTATAGAGTCATAGAGGTATCTCAGATGGTTGTGAGACTTTGGAATTCTCCTCTCCTCAAATGGTGATTTAAGCCGTGTTTGAATATCTTTTGCCTTAAAGTAAATTTTTGATCATCTTTAACCCCATTGCTTATCGGGGGTAAGCCGAAATGTGAAGTTGAGTTTAAAGTTGCATCTTACTGGATGGTGGAGAAGGTTTCTGCTCCTAATTTGTATGTCCAAAGAGTAACATAACTTTTGCAATTTAACTGTGGACCCATGAGCTTCTTGGACTTCCTGGAACTCGTCAGTAAAATAAAGGTGAGAATTCAGTGGTAAGAGGGGTCTGGAGACAGAACAGGAAAATAGACCAATAAGTAGTGCCACGCCATAGCTGTCTTCTTGCCTGCTTGCATGAGAAGCTTTGTTCACTATACTTGTACTGAGAAGCTTTTTTTTAAAACATATTTTGGAGACTACTTTTACAATTTTAAGGGTGTCGTCCAGAGTGTTGTATGTCTCATTCAGCACTTTGAAACTCTGACCTCTCAGATCAGCATGGTTGCTGCTAATGCTATGTTACTTTGAATGTCAGATGAGGAAAAAGCTGATCAGCGGTTGCAGGAGCAGTATGTTGCTCACAGATCTGATGATCCATAGAAAAGAGGAGATTGTCAGCTTGCACGAGGCCATACCTGGCCTCCAGGATCTACAAGCAGAGAATAAACTTGATCCATGTTTCAGGACACTGGCAGCAGCATGTTAGATGATGGCAGTTACGTGCAGCCTGTTGAAACAAGTCGCTACCACTCAACTCCCTTGCCTCTGGAACTTTCCAGGGCTCTGCAGAGCAGTATCACTCAGTTGGCAGCCCATATAGGTAACTGATGGCATGCTTGCCAGAGCCAATTATAGGGTGGCATGGCACAGTGGGTTAGCACTGTTGCCACACAGCACCAGAGACCTGGTTCAATTTCGGCCTTGGGTGACTGTGTGGAGTTTGCACATTCTCCCCGTGTCTGCGTGAGTCTCCTCCGGGTGCACCGGTTTCCTCCCACAGTCCAAAGATGTGCAGGTTAGGTGAATTGGCCATGCTAAACTACCGCTTAGTGTCCAAAGATGTATAAGTTAGATGGATGAGCCATGGTAAATGCACAGGGTTACGGGGATTGGGTGGGGGTGTGAGCCTGGATAAGATGCTCTTTCAAAGAGTCGACGCAGACTTGATGGGCCAAATGGTCGCCTCCTGCACTGTAGGGATTCTATGAAGCTATTATGTACATTTTTCCTGTGATGATGCCAGTCAGAATGTGGCTCTGGCTGGCTTCCCATAGGTGTAGGACATCATCAACTATTATCATAATTAAACTATCTCCAAATCACCCAGACATGTTCTTCCACTTCGATAACACTGCGTCAGTGTGCACCCACAAAAATGTTTGTTTATTATGTGCGAGATTTCTGGACAGATGAAAAGATGTTTTTCACCACCAGCAGTCCATCCTCCTACTCTGTCTGCACCTTGAAGTACACGTAAGACTGTGATGTGGCTGCACAGAGTGGAAACAGTGGAGGCTGAGTGCAAGTAGGAAGGAGAATCTGCAATTTTTGTCTTCTGCCTCCAATTAATGTTTTGAGGATTTGAGTACAGGAATAGGGATGTTAACTGCAATTGTATAGGGTGTTGGTGAGGCCACACGTGGACTATTGTGTGCAGTTTTGGTGTCCTTATGAGGAAGGATGTCCTTGCTATAGAGGCAGTACAGCAAAGGTATGCCAGGCTGATTCCTGGAATGTCACGTCTGTCATATGAGGAGAGACTAAGTTTTATAATTGTATCCAATGGAGTTTGGAAGAGTGAGAAGGGAATCTCATAGAAGCTTATAAAATTCTAACCGGATTAGATGGGGAAGATACAGAAAGAATGTTCCCGATAGTGGGGGGAATCCAGAACTAGGGGTCATAGTTTGAAGATGAGGGCTTTTAAGGCTGAGATGAGGAGAAATTTCTTTACCTAGAGAGTGGTGAATCTGTTAAATTCACTACCACAGAAAGTAGTTGAGGTCAAAACATTGTGATTTCAAGAACAAATTAGATATAGCTCTTGGGGCTAAAGGGATCAAGGGATATGCAGGGAAGGTGGGATCGGGATATTGAATTTGATCAGCCATGATCAAAATGAATGGTGGAGCAGGCTCAAAAAACCGAATGGCCGACTCCTGTTTCTAGTTTCTATGTTTCTCACGTGATGTGGGCCTCCCATTTGCGGGAGGTGAAATACTAATGGGGATGGGATGAGGCCCTTAAATGACCAATGGTTGACCATCTAACTACCTCAATAATCCAAAGTTGGGTGGACCATCCGACACCTCCCCTGCATCTTCACCTTCATAAAACTGCTAGCAGTTAGGTACGGTTGGGTAAATGAGAGGAAGGTCACCTGCTGGATTTTACGTGGGACCTGCAGCCTCCAAACTGTCCAGTAGGGACCCTAATATCCAGTACCAAACTTTTTTATAATACTTCTGTCTGAAGTAGTCTCAGAAGTGAATAAAAATGTACTTTGTGAAATGATGCTGTACTGCTCCTGAAAGATATAATAACCCTATTCCCTCGCTACATTTTCCTGAAACACCTTGCAACAAGGATTTTCCTTTGCCAGTAAGTCAGTATTTTGATTTATTTGCATATTTTCTCTCATAGATGGTACCATGGCGCCATTGGCAGAACAGATGCAGAAAATCTTCTACGGTTGTGTAAAGAGTGCAGCTATCTCATCCGAAATAGTCAAAGCAACAAAAATGATTACTCACTTTCACTGAAGTAAGTAGAATCTTGTTAAACAGTTTAATATAGTTGCAGATGAGGTTAAACACAGGTGAAAGTGACTACAGGATGACTTGCTGAAACAAGCTATGCAGTCTGGAATTGGATCAAAATTTGGTTGTCTGGTTTGGATTCATAATAAATTGGGAGCTCTTTGTAGGCTTTTGATTTCACCGATGGATACAGGTTCCAGGAATTGTTAAAAGTTAAGGCTAACAGAAGTCAACAGTGAGTTTTACTATACTTATTGAAGCCGTCAAAGCTACAATTTTTTTGGAAAGGGATGCTTTTCCCGTTTGTGACTTGCACCAATCAACCAAGGTTCATAGCATTTGCAAATAAATCGAAGTTAGGATTAAAAGCATATCGTAAATAGAATTGAAGTAATAGCACAGCATCTGAGATTGGAAAAAGAAAAGATTGATCCAAGTAGAATGCAGCTTAAGTTGGTTAGAATTCAGTCACAGATGAAGCAGCTTGAGATAGAACTCGGGAGAGAAAAGCAAGTGCTCAAATTTGAAAAAGAGGAAAACGAACATAAGAAATGCAAAGTGGAAATGCAGAGCTTCAAACTAAGCTCCAGTTAGCGAGGAAGGAGAGTACGGTGACACAGTGGTTCGCACACTGCTGCCTCACAGCTCCAGGGACCTGGCTTTGATTCCCAGAGTGTGGCAATTGTGAGGATTTTCACAGTAATTTTATTGTCGTATTAATGTAAGCCTACTTGTGACACTAACAAACTTTTTTTAAAAGAGAAAGTCTTGGGTAACAGGGTGAAAGAGATTATAATAGTTCGAGTAATGCAGCAAATTTCACCTCGAGCTTTGATATAACCAAGAATCTTTGTCTCGTACCTAAATGCATTGAACATGGAGATGAAAGTTTTACCTTGTCTGGAAAAGTGGCTACACAGCGAGGCACAGGACACAATTCTGCAGGTCCATTAGCTGCGGGCACAAATCCCACCATGGCTTCAAAATCTAATGAGGGGCCAAAAACGGGATTTATGTCTGAGATTGCCTGGTCTTGGGGCATGCGCAGTCAGAAAATCCACCCCCCTCTCCAATGTCACCCAGTGAAGGAAAAATTGAGGGCATGCAATCCGTCAGTAAATCAAGACCCTCGACTTCCGGTTGGACCACTGCTAATTTGCTATTGCTGTGTGTAAACTAATCCAAACTTTGACAGGTCTGTACTCCTATCCCGACCCCCCCCCCCCCCCCCCCCCACCAACCCGCACCACCTTTCCCTTCCCCATTCTCTGCACCGCTCACCCGAAGCGGGCTGCATTGGGGTTTCATCTCCCCAATAGCAGGGGCCTCCATGTGCACAAGGAAGCAGAAATGCTTTCAGTGCTCCTCCTCAGGATTGAGGGAGACAGGAAGCAGAGAAGAGTGAGTGAGGAGCAGAAGAGAGAATTTAATATTGAAACAATTTCCTCCTGTCAGAAACCACATGTAATAGAATCACTCAGTGTAGAATATTTAAAGAAAACACTGTCAACTGCGCACGTTCTCAAAGTCAAGGACAGAGGTGTAAAGAGTTAGAAACATAGAAAATAGGAGCTGGAGGAAGCCATTTGGCCCTTGGAGCCTGCTTCGCCATTCAATATGATCATGGCTGATCATCCATCTAAATACCCTAATCCAACCTTACTCCATATCTTTTGCTCCCTTTGTCCCAAGAGCTATAAGCTATATTTAACTCCTTCTTGAAAACAGTGTTTTGGTCTCAACTACTTTCTGTGGTAAATACTTCCATGCTCTCTGGGTGAAGAAAATACTCCTCATCACAGTGCTGAAAGGTTTACCCTTAGACTGTGACTCCTGATTCTTGACAGCCCTGACCATCAGTAACATCCTTCCTTGCATCTACCCTATCTAGTCCTGTTAGAATTTTATAGGTTTCTGAGATCCATCTTCATTCTTCTAAATTCCAGCAAACATAATCCTTGATGTCGCCTCATATATGTCAGTCCTACCATCCAAGGATTCAGTTTGGTAAACCTTCTCTGCATTCCCTCTATAGCAAGAGCACCCTTCCTCAGTTAAGGAGACCAAAACTATATGCACTATTTCAGGTGTGGCTTCACCTAGATGTTGTACAATTGCAGCAAGACATCCCTGCTTCTGTATTCAAATCTTCTTGCTATGAATGCCAATATACCATTTACCATCTTCACCGCCTCCTGCACTTGCATTCCAACTTTCAACGGCTGCTGTACGAGAACCCCCTGGTCTTGTCGCACATTCCCCTCAATTTAGAGCCATTCGGATAATCTGTCTTTCTGTTTCTGCTACTGAAGTGGATAGCATCACATTTATCCATATTATACATTTGCCCACTCATTCAGCTTGTCCAAATCACATTGAGGCATCTTTGAATCCTCCTCGCAGCTCACCCTCCCATCCAGCTTTGTCACCTGTAAATTGAGATATTTCATTTAGTTCCCTCATTTAAATCATTACAATATATATATTATATACATATATAATATATGAATGTTGGATTAAAGGTTGTGTGCAGGGGAGGGAATGTTTTGAGCATAACAGCTGCAACCCAGAGCCTGCAACAGAGGATCCAGTAGCGCTCAATGTTTACATAGGCGTTTAGTAGACCCTGCACTCAGGATCAGTGACCATTCCAACAGCCTGTCAGAATCCAGAGGCGGACTTTTGGGGCCCCTGCCTCTGTGCCAGGGCCTCTGAGGACATCATGCCACATCCCTGGTGATGTGACTTGTCTGCCCTCCTCAGCCCTGGCTCGGGGGTCAAGTTGCCCCTGTTACAACTGCTCCCTTTGACCTAAGCAGTCAGCTGTACTGGTTATCTGGCCTGGCCTCTGTCTCATCTTTTCCGGTCTGGTTGCCACCCAACCCCCTCAGTCTCAGCCCTGGCCTCTGGTCAAGTCCCCCTGCTGGTCCCTGACAACCACCTTAGCATCTGCCTGGCCCTCGCACCTCCCAGTTCCGACCACTCATCTCTTGCTCCGGCAGCCCAATCTTGAGCTTCTACGACAGCACATGTTTCCATCTGGCTGCTTGGCTCTGGTCTGTCCTGGATGCTTCCGCCACCTATCTAACCTAGTCTCTGTTCTTTCTTTGGTTGGTTGGTTGCCTGGCCACCCTCAGCACTGGCCTGGGGTTGAGAGCCTCCCCCATTGGCCAGTGCCACCTCCTCGGTCCTCACTGAAGGCCTTGCAGATTCATACCCCAATGTAAAGTCGGCAACCTCACGGTTGCCCGAGTATGTCTGCCTGAATGTCAGAAGGCTGCTGCTTTACTAACATAAAAATGTTGAGAAACGTCAGACCAGACAATCAGAGACCTGTCTGAACTATTCACCACCACTTAACTGGGGCAGTGCTTTCCACCAATCGGATGCTGATGTTGTTTTCGATTGCCTGCCAATAGGCTTAAGTGAGCCCACCAGCAAATTCAGAGCTTCCAGACTCTGGTGCCCCCACAGCCACCTCTGAGTGAGGGCCCACCCCATTCGCTAGGGCCCCCGCGCCACAGCGCTGTGTTTTTTATTCTACATCTGCCTCTGCCAGAACAGGGTAATGGTATCTCGCAGTGAGGAAAGTTCTGATGCTTTTGCTTGTGCCTGACTCCTGTCTGTCTGCTGTCAGCACGCAGACTGCCAGACTCATGTGCGAATGAGGATTGGAGCCAGATCCCTATGTCTCGGAGCTCTAGGTAGGGAAAAGGGGCCAAGTCTAGGGTTCACTGATGATGGCAGAGTCCTTTTAGGATATATGTTACTCAGTTTGCATCGAGGGCATGTGAGCAAAACTGTGACGGATGGGGTAAGAACCTATCCCAGTGGGGGAAGGGTAAAAGACAGTGAGGCCTTCAGATTGTGAACAACAATAGCTTTTAATAAGGTGACTAATGCTGATGTGACAATTGATTTTGAACCCTATCTACTGGTGCCTAACTTCATCCATTCCACTGTTCCTAAAACTCAATCTTTCGAGTCCTCCCACTACGTCTGTATGTGTTTCTGAGACGCATGTCGGAATTGGAAGCAGCTTGCTGCCTTCCATGCCCTGTTGCTGGAGATGCTCTTGGCGGGTGTCCTCTTGGGTGGCATTGATGCCGCTGTTTTAATCTCTCTTGCCCGCTGCCTCTGAGAAGCACCGCTATCAGGAAGGGGGGTGTCAGAAGAGCTGGTCACCCCCAGAGTCTCCTGGGTGGAAGACCTTGGGTTGGGCTCTAGTGCTTCCTCCTCTCTCTGGCTGCTCTTGGGCCCCTGGGTTGCTCCATGGGACAGAGTGGCAGCTGGAGTGAGCTCCAGAAGCCTCAACATCACCTGGTGCTGCCAATCCTGGAGGCCCACCAGTGTCTGCACCATGGTGTCAAAGCCCTCAGCCATGGTCTCGGAAACTGAGCCATGCTTTAGAATTCACCAGTCGTGGCTCTGATGTGTTGCCCCAGGATTTCCACTGTGGCTGCCTCCCTTGCAGTGCAACTGAAGGCTCAGGGACTCCTCCATTCAGCCTTGCAGTCTCAGGAATGTTGCTGACAACTCCTCTTGGTATTCCCGGCTCTGCCTTTGCACCTTCAGCAGCTGAGGGAGGAACGTATCCAGAGGCACGACACCTGGCTGGCTGGGTACAGCTGAGTCCTGGGATACAACAAACATCCTGATGTACATCAGAAGTAGTGCGGCGCTCACCAGATAGTGACCCCCAGAAGCCTGTGTTCTAAGTTCACCCACCAAGGTGATTGTCTCTGCAATGGTGAATGGTGTGGATGAAAACTGTGATGCACCTTCAGTGTTCTCCTCAGAGATCTCCTCTGAGGTGCTCTCGAGGGTGAAAGAGGGCACTGTTGGTTGATGGCTGAGGCTCATCGATTGACACTGCAAGGCAAGGTTTTAATACATGGCCTGGTCAATGTTTTGGGCAATAAATAACTCACTTGATGAAGGTCATCTGGATGAAGGTGCAGTAGCTCATCACTTCTCTGTCACAGGCCAATCTCGCTCTTTGTGCAGGCCCGCTCCTGGCCCTCCCTTGCGAGCTCTAGAATGGGTGTCAGAAACCTTGACTCGGGCATACCATCGCCTCGTCTTTTCTTTTGTGCCTGTTATGGGCTATTTTATGCAGGGACACAAAAGGGGATAATGTTAGATGAATGTCTTACAGGTCAGAGGTTAAGGACATTGGCACCTATGCAGGGAGTGTTCTGCTGAGGAGTGCTGGGTGATGGGGCCGGGGGGGGGGGGTTTGAGGATGATGGGAGTTCGGGATGTTGGGAACCAATGAGGTGGCATGTGGGTTCAAAGTGACATACTGGAGCAACAGACACTTGTGGATCATAGGAGGTTATTAACTGTGGCACGGTAGCACAGAAGTTAGCACTGCTGCCTCAGCGCCAGGGACCTGCGTTCAATTCCAGCCACACAAAGAAGCCTTTTTGAACTTTCTATCTCAAAACAATTTATCAAATTTGAGTTTAGGAAGTGAACTTTTTTTTTTAAATTCATTCTGGCCATGTGGATGTCACTGGCTAGGCCTGAATTTGGTATCCATTGCTAATAACTCTTGAGATGGTGATGGTGAACTGCCTTCTTGAACAGCTGCATTTCATATGGTGTAGATTCATCTACAATGCTGTTAGGAAGGGAGTTTCAGGATTTTGACCCATTGATAATGAGGGAATGGCGATACATTTCCAAGTCAGGCTGGTGAGTGGCTTGGAGTGGAACTTCTAGGTGGTCGTGTTAAAACGGGGTAATGCTGCAGCTAAATCCCAGTGAACTGTGGTTGACTATTCTTTGTAATTCTGCTTATTTACAGGAGCAGCCGAGGTTTCATGCACATGAAACTGACCAAAACCAAAGATAAATATATCTTGGGAGAGAACAGTCTTCCATTTGACAGCATTCCTGAGGTCGTACAGCACTATACAACCAGGAGGCTACCCATTAAAGGAGCGGAACATTTGTCACTTCTCTATCCTGTAACAGTGCAAACGCTATAATTTTTTTCCCCTAGTTCAGTTTCCTCCTTGTGGATGGGAGATTAATTGAATATGTATGATGAATTGGTAACTTTAAAATGCATGGACTGGGCATCACCAAGTGGCTGAATTGTGTATTTCAGTTATATTGGTAGACAGCGCGGCTTGCAAGCCACTGAAAACCCCATTGCCTTTGGTGGGAGTGGAAGATCCTGTCGGCAGCAAATACTGAGCCACTCCTGCTGCTGGAAAACCTGACCTGTGTTTTCTTGTGTGAACACTATAACACTTACTTTGTGGTCCTGTTGCATGAATACTGTTTTGTTTTTTAAAAAAGTACCTAATGTATGAATTTAACTAAATGTTTAAAGTGCAAAATTGTTACCAACATTTCGACTAAAATATTTAAATTCTTCCTTTTTTGATACAGTATATAATGGTGCATATAATTCTAAACATGGAGATCTCTGACATTTGTGATTATTTATGAGTATTGTAAATACTGTGGCTTAGTATATAAATATATTTTTTATCACTTTTGGTACAGTGTAATACCTCTGGAGTACTTTTTAGCTTTAGATACAAGAAAATATATTTAACTTCACATAAGGAATTAGTATTTTTATTAATATTTATGGATTAAAAAGAAAACAAAATCCACTTGTGACAAAGGGGGAACATTCATTTATTTAGTACCTCATTTCCTCTGAGCTGAAGAGCTTCATGCCCCAGTGAATCCCTTTCAGGGTGCAGTCACCCTTCTATTGTACACAAACGCAGCCATTAATTTGTGCACAGCAGGGTCACACTAAACAATAGACTAGGTGAAGAACCAAGATCTTTTGGTGATGTTTGAAGGCAAAATGTTGGTCAGGGCATCTTTGAAAAATGCCATGTTGTCTTTTATGGCCATCTTAAATGACAAGGCAATATCTCATCTCAACAACAACGCTTCCACCAACACACAATCCTTTCAGAACTGGATTATGTGTTGAAGTTGCTGGAATGGGAATTAGCTACAGACTCAGAGGCAAAAGTAATGCTAATTAATTTGCGATTGAAGATAGCTACTTGTGGAGAGATTAAGTAAGAGATTCTTCTACACATGGGTAAAATCATAAGTTTCCCAAATTGCATCAAGCAGTTCAGGGAAAGTCTCTAGTTTTGACGTCACTAATTTGAAATTTTAAGAGGTTCTGAATTGACAAATTTGATTAGTTTCAAGTTGAATGAAGTCTCAAGTTCAGATTTTCAATTTTTGTACATTTCGCTCAAAATGAGACGATTGCAAAGGATTACATAGCATATACAATACAGAAATGGACACAACTAGTCCATGCTGGCATTTATGTTTCACTCGAGCCTCCTCGCTTAATTATCTATCAAAATAACCCTCTTCACTTTTCCCTCAAATGTTGTCTAACTTCTCCTTAAATGCAGCTACACCTTTTGCTTAAATTAACCCGTGTGGTAGTACAAAGAAGAGTACAGTACAGGAAAGGCCCATCGGCCACCAAGCCTGCACTGACACATAATGCCTTTCCAAACTAAAGACCTTTTGCCTCTATGCAGACTGTATCCTTCTGTTCCTGTTCTGTTAAGATGCCTCTTAAACATTGCTATTTAGCACATTCCAAGCACTTACCACCCTCTGTTTAAAATAAAAACTTGCTTCTCACATCTCTTTAAACTTCCCCCTTTTAGCTTAAACCTTTGTCCCCTAGTAATTGGCATTTCTACCCTAGGAAAAAGACTCTGACTATCCATTTTATCCATGCCTCTCATAATTTTGTAAACTTCTATCAGGTTGTCACTCAGCCTCCGACGTTAAAGTGAAAACAAACCAAATTTGTCCAAACTGTCCTCATAGCTAATATCCTCAACCAGATTTCCTGGGAAACCTTTTCTGTACATTCTCCATAGCTTCCACATCCTTCTGATAGTGTGGCGACCAGAACGATATGCAATATTCCAAATGTGGCCTAACTAAAGTTCGATACAGCTGCGACATGACTTGCCAATTTTTATACTCTATGCCCCAACCAAAGAAGGCAAGCATACCATATTCCTTCTTAACTACCTTATCTACTTGTGTTGCCACTTACAGGGAACTGTGGTCCTGTACACCAAGATCCCTCTGCATGTTAATGCTTTTAAGGGTTCTGCCATTTAGTGTCTATTTCCCTTCTGCATTAGACAACAAAATACATTGTCGCATTTGTCCAGATTACGTTCCATCTGCTATTTCTCCACCCAAATCTCCAGCCAATCTATATCCTACTGTATCCTCTGGAAATCCTCCTCACAATCCGCAGCCTCTCCCAAACTTTGTAATTTGCACACTTAATTATCAGACGACCTACATTCTCCTCCAAATCATTTATATACATTGCAAATAACAAGCACTGATCCCTGTGGAACACACATGAATACAGCTCTCCAGTCAGAAAAACGCCCTTCCACCACTACTGTCTTCTATGACCAAGCCAATTCTGTATCCATCTTACCAGATCACTGCAAATCCCATGTGACTCCACCTTCTGTATCAGCCTGCCATGAGGGACCTTGTCAAAGGCCTTGCTAAAGTCCATGTAGAAAACATCCATCGCCCTGCCCTCAGCACTTCCTCAAAAAAATCAAGTTCATGAGACATAAAGTCACGCTGCCTATTGCTAATAAGTCTATATTTTTCCAAATGTGTTTAATCTTTTTCAATAGTTTCTCTACCACTGATGTAACGCTCACCAGCCTGTAATTTCCCAGATTGATGGGATTAAATGTGGATTAACTTCCAGGGCCTGATAATCTTCATCCCAGAGTACTTAATGCAGTGGCACTGGAAATATTGGTTCCACTGGTGGTCATTTTCCAAAATTCTTTGGACTCTGGACTGGTTCCTACAGATTGTTGGGTAGCTAAAGGGAGGTAGAGAGAAAACAAGGAACCCATAGATCATTGAGCCTAACATCAGTACTGGGGAAGTTGCTAGAGTCCATTATCAAGGATTTCTTAGCTCAGCATTTGGAAATGAAATGAAATGACAAAGTCAGCATGGATTTACAAAGGGGAAATCGTGCTTGACACATCTGTTGGAATTATTTGAGGATGTAAGTGGTGGAGTTGACCAAGGAGAACCAGTGGATGTGGTTTATTTAAACTTTCAGAAGGCTTTTGACAAGGTCTCACATAACAGGCTACTATGTAAAGTTAAAGCGAATGGGATTGTGGGTAGTATCTTGATATGGATAGAAAGTTGGTTAGCAGATAGGAAGCAGAGTTCGCATAAATGGGTCTTTTTCTGATTGGCAGGCAGTGACTAATGGGGTACCGCAGGGATCTGTGCTCGGACCCCAATTATATATTGATTTGGAAGAGGGAACTAAATGTATTATCTCCAAATTTGCAAATGATGCAAAGTTGGATGGGAGGGTGAGCTGTCAGGCAGATGCAGAGATGATTCAGTGTGATTTGGACAGGTTGAGTGAATGGGCATATGCATGGCAGAGGCAGTATAATATGGATAAATGTGAGATTATCCACTTCAGCAGCAAAAATAGGAAGGCAAATTATTATTTGAGTGGGCATAAATTGAGAAAGGTGGACACTCAACTAGGCCTTGGTGTCCTCATGCATCAGTTGCTGAAAGTAATCATGCAGGTACAGCGGGCAGTAAAGAAGGCAAATAGTATGTTGGCCTTCATAGCAAGAGGATTTGAATATAGGGATGTTTTACTGCAGTTGTACAGGGTGTTGGTGAGGCCACACCTGTTGCAATGTGTGCAGTTTTGGTGTTCTCATCTGAGGAAGGATGTTCTTGCTATAGAGGGAGTGCAGCAAAGGTTTACCAGGATGATTCCTGGGATGACCGGTCTGTCATATGAGGAGAGACTAAATTTTATAATTGTATTCATTGGAGTTTAGAAGAGTGAGAGGAGATCTCATATAAACTTATAAAATTCTAACAGGATTAGACAGGGTAGATTCAGAAAGAATGTTTCTCATGTTGGGGGTGTTCAGAAGTAGAGGTCATAGTTTGAGGATATGGAGTAAACATCTTAGAACTGAGGTGAGGAAAAATTTCTTAGAGTGGTGTATGTGTGTGGAATTCACAACCACAAAGTAGTTGAGGCCAAAACATTGTGTAATTTCAAGAAATTAGATATAGCACTTGGGGCTCAAGGGATATGGGGGTGGGGGTGGAGGGAAGTTGCATCAGGGTATTGAATTTGATGATCAACCATGATCAATAGGAATGGCAGAGCAGGCTTGAAAGGCCAGATAACCTCCTATTTTCAATGTTTCTGTTTCTACCCTTGTTGCCCTGGTTAAACAAAGGAACAACGTTGGCTATTCTCCAGTCCTCTGGGACCTTTCCAGTGATTGAAGAGAATACAAAAATTTTGTAAAAGGCCCCAGCAATTTCCTTCCTCAGTATTCTGGGATAGATTCCATCAAGTCCCAGGGACTCATTTGCCTTGATGCTTTTCAAAACACCTTTTTCATAGTGACATACCTTAGAGTATCAACATACCCCTCTCTAGACTCATCATCCACCATGTCCTTCTCTCTTTGTGAATTCCGATGCAAAGTATTCATTAAGGACCTTACCCACTTTCTCTGGCTGCATGCATAAATTCACTCCTTTGTCCTTGAGTGCACCTATCCTTTCCCTAGCTACCTTCTTGCTCCTTAAATATGTGTAAAATGCCTTAGGATTTTCCTCAATCCTGTTTGCCAAGGACATTTCATGACACCATTTAGACCTCCTAACTCCTTGTTTAAGTTCTTTCCTGCTTTCTTTATATTTTTCAAGGGCTCTGTTTGTCTTCAATTTCTTAAACCTTATGTATGCCTCCTTTTTCTTTTTGACTAAGCTCACAATTTCTCTTGTCGTCAAAGGTTCCCGAATCTTGCCATCCTGATCTTTCATTTTCACGGGAACATGCTGGTCCTGAACTCTAATCAACTGGCCTTTAAAAGATTCCCACACCACAGATGTGGATTTACAATCAAACAGACGCCTCCAATCTACATTGCCCAGTTCCTGCCAAAATTTGTTGTAGTTAGCCTTCCCCCAGTTTGGTACTTTCAGCCAAGGACTACCCTTATCATTGTCCATAAGTAACTTAAAGAATTATGGTCACCAGGTCTAGTATTGCCTCTTCCCTACTTGGCCTATTCACATCACTGCAAGAAACCCTCCTGGATGTACCTAACAAACTACCCCTCCCTCCCCCCACCAAAAATAATCCAAGTCCCTGGCACTAAGGGAGTCCCAGTCAATATAGGGGAAGCTAAAATCACCCATCAGAACAACCCTATTTTTACATTTTTCCATAATCTGTCCACATAATTGTTCCTCTATCTCCCTCTGGCTGTTGGGAGGTCTGTAGTACAACCCCATCAAAGTGATTGCACCCTTCCCATTCCTGATCTCTACCCATTTGGGCTCGCTGGATGAGCCCGCCGAGGTATCCTCTTGCAGTACAGCTATAATATTCTCTCATCAGTAACGCAACACTCCTGCCCCTTTTACATCCCTCTCTATCATGCCTGAAACATCTAAATCCCAGAGTATTAAGCTGCCGGTCTTGTCCCCCTCTCAATCAAGTTGTAATAGTTACAACATCATAGTTATATGTACTAATACAAGCTCTAAGTTCATCAGCCTGACCTGTCATACTCCTCGCATTAAAACAAATACACTTCAGACTGCCAGTCCCGCCGTGTTCAATAACCTCTCCGTCTGTACTTCGTCTTAGCCTCACTAACCATAGACTCTAACTCCTCCTCAGTCATTTCACTTGCTGACCTACTGTTCTGATTAACGCACCCCCCCCCCCCCTTCCACCGCCACACTAGTTTAAACCCTCCCGAGTGACACTACAAAATCTCCCTCCTAGGATATTGATGCCTTCCAGTTTAGGAGCAACCTGTTGTCCTTGTACAGGTCCCACCTGTCTTGGAAGACATCTCAATGATCTACATATCTGAATCCCTCATCCCCACACCAGCTCTTTAGCCATGTATTTAACTGTACAATTCCGAGCCTCTCTGGCACGTGGCACAGGGAGTAATCCTGAGATTACAACCCTAGAGGTCCTGCTTTACAATTTACTACTGAACTCCCTTTGCAGGACCTCTTCACTCTGCCTGCTTATGTCATTAGTACCAATGTGTACCATGATCTCTGGCTGCTCACCCTCCCTTTTTAGGAATGTCCTGTGCCTGCTCAGAGACATCCTTGACCCTGGCCCAGGGAGGCAACGCACCATCCTGGAGTTTCTTTTGCAGCCACAGAAACGCCTGTTTGTGCCTCTGACTATAGAGTCCCCTATTATTACTGCACTTTGACCCTCCCTGTAATGCCACCTCTCTGACTGTTGCTCTTGCCATCCCCTGATAGGCAATTCCACACCCCCCCTCCCCCCAACAATATCCAAAACTGTATACTTGTTAGTAAGTTCCACCTCCTCAATACTCTGTATAAAGTAATTTCTCCTGAATTTTCCATTATATATTTTGGTGACTATCTTATATCGATAGCTCCTAGTTACACTTTTCCCCACAGGGTAGATAATGTTTCCATCTCGCAGAATCATAATTTTAAAGATATTTAGAAAGTTACCCCATTCTTTTTCCAAGAGTCTGATCAAAGCCTCAAATAACTATATATATATATTGTGGTTAGTACTGCTGCCTCACAGTACCTAGGACCTGGGTCAATTCCAGCCTTAGGTCACTGTCTGCATGGAGTTGCAAGTTCTCCCCCCTGTCTGCGTGGGTTTCCTATGGATGCTGCGGTTTCCTCCCACACTCCAAAGATGTGTGGCTGTACTAAATTGCCCTTAGTGTCGGGGGATTGGCAGGGTAAATGCATGAAGTTATGGAGATAGGGCCTGGGTGGAATTGTTGTTGGTGCAGCCTTGATGGGCCAAATGACCTCCTTCTGCATTGTATGGATTCTATGATTGTATTAAAAGTAAATATTTTAGAAGGGTTATATTTTTTGCAGAATATATTTTGGAATATGACCACCTAACTGAAACCACTCACTCAACTTGTCCAAATCACACTGAAGGATCTCTGTTCCTCACAGTTCACCCTCATGTCCATCTTTGTGTCATCTGCAAATTAGGAGATATTACATTTAGTTACCTCATCTAAATCATTAATACACATTGTGAATAGCTGGGGTCCTTGCATTGATCCCTGTGGTACCCCACCAGTCACTGCCTGCCACTTGAAAAAAGACTCATTTATTCCTAATCTTTGTTTCCTGTCTGCCAACCAATTTCCTATCTATCTCAATATATCAGTCCCGTGCACTTTAATTTACAAGCTTATCTCTTAGGTGGGACCTTATCGAAAGTCTTCTGAAAGTTCAAGTAAACCACACCCATTGGCTCCCCCTCATCAATTTTACTAGTTACACCCTCGAAGAATTCTAATAGACTTGCCAAGCATGGTTTCCCTATCGTAAATCCATGCTGACTCTGTCCGATCATGTCACTATTTTCCAAGTGTTCTGCAATTAAATCTTTTATAATGGACTCTGGCATTTTCTCCACTACTTACATCAGGCCGACTGGTCTAGAATTATCTGTTTTCTCTCTGCCTCCCTTTCTAAATATTGGGGTTACGTTAGCTACCCCCCAAACAGTAGCAACTGTTCCATCGTCTATATAATCTTGGAAGATGACCACCAATGCAACTCTATTCTATGGCCACTTAACTACTCTGGGATGTAGATTATCAGACCCTTGGGATTTATCAACCTTCAATCCATACATTTCCCCATTTCCCTACTCATAATTTGCTTCAGTTTTGTCCCCTCATTGTGGTCCCCAACATTTCTGATGTTATTTGTGTCCTCCTTTGTGAATGCAGACCAAAGTATGTATTTAGTTGGTCAGCCATTTCTTTGTTCCCCATTACACATTCTCCTGTTTCTGACTCTAAGGGACCTATATTTGTCCTTACCAATCTTTCTCTTCACAGACTGAAGTCCTAAAGTTCATTATCTGAACATCCTACCATGGAATTAAAATAGATTTAAGGGAGAAGAATGCTGCTTATTCATGAATTGAGTGTTCTTGCTGATTCTTTCTCTTGCATTGATGGGATGTTATTGTAGCTAAAAAGACAATACTTTCAGTATATTTAAAATAGCATTTTGTATGGTTTGGAAATCTGATTCAGTTTTCTTGTAACTCTTACAATATATTAAAAATTGTATGACTAAATTTACTTTTCCCATTATAAACTGCTACCATATTTGTGATGGAAACTGCCAATTTTAACGTGGCTCATTGTTGAAGTGGAAGTCTTATAGCATTGATGTTGGTGGAAAGAAGTAATTGCTGTTCAAAAATGTAGTAGCTGGCCCCTTTAAGGAGCGCACACAGAGGGTCATGTGACCTGATCACCCAATGGGGAGCAAAGGCAGGGATCTTGGTGCAGAATGTGGGCTTTCGCAGCCAGAACAGGTCCTCGAAGTGTTAACATTGTGGAAGTACTCTGTGTATATCTATCTGCTTGTAAATAAACCGTTGTACTTCATTATACTAACTGGTGGTCGTCAATCCTTACAATTACTACATTGGCGCTGAGGTAAAGCAGAGCGACTTTGTTTGCAGAGAGGAATATCATAGAATCTCTACAGTTCAGAAGGAGGCCATTTGGCCCATCGAGTCTGTACTGACCACATTCCCGCCCAGGCCCTATTCCTGTAACCGTCATTTACCCTGCTAATCCCCTTGACATTAGGGTCAATTTAGCATAGCCAATCTACCTAACCCACACATCTTTGGACTGTGGGAGGAAACCACAGCACCCGGAGGAAACCCACGCAGACACGGAGAAAGCGCAAACTCCACACAGACAGTGACCCATGGCTTGAATTGAACTGCGGTCTCTGGTGCTGTGAGGCAGCAGTGCTAACCGCTGTGCCATCATGAATTCAGAAAGAACATGGTTGCAAAACTGAAGACTGCATCACATCGTTCCAAGCCTGTAAAAGAGGGAGCAGACGTGCCTCTCTTTGGGAATCTGGAAACCATTGACATGACCACTGAGAACTGGGTACAGAATGATTTGATTTATTATTGTCACATATATTAGTGTACAGTGAAAAATATTGTTTCTTGTGTGCTATACAGACAGCATACTGTACATAGAGAAGGAAAGGAGAGGGTGATGAATGTAGCGTTACAGTCATAGCTAGGGTGTAGAGAAAGATTAGCAGAATGTGGAGCAGTTTAAGTATTTTTTCAGGGCAGGGGTAATGGAATAGAGGGGGAGGATAAGAAGAAAGTCATTTTACTTAACGCATGTGGGACCCAGGTGTATAACTTGATCTGAAGTTTAACGTTCCTGGATGCTCCCGACATAAGGATATTTGCAGAGCCCATTGAGCTAGCAAAGGGACACTACCACACTAAAACAACCGTAACACTACAAAGGTATAGGTTTAACTCAACGGAGAGAGCTAGGAGAAACCATTGCAGCTTTCATTGTGAAACTGAAGCAGGTTGCAGAACATTGTGACTTTGGGTCTGTTTTAAACAAGATGTTAAGAGGTCGTTTGGTATGCAGTGTGAATACTATACAAAGGAAACAGTTGGCTGGGTCTGAGTTGCCTTTCAAGAAAGCAATCGAAATGGCGACGCTAAGAGAGAGCGCTGAGCAGGGCACCCAGGAGTTAAAAGCAAGCGAAGCATTGAGATCCACCAGTTAGTAATAATGGTGCCAGAAGCAGATAAATCTCAAGCAACGAGTTGAATGCAGAAGCAGGAAAGATTCCTAAATAGCGAGGATTTAAGCAGCCTAGGAGTCAGTGCAGATGTGTCGAAGAGCCTCCTTCTACATAGGGATTCTATGATAGACCAAATATTTCATGAAGTGAGGGAATTGAATTAGCTAAGCTTCAATTACAAATTTCAATTACTGATTCCAAAGTGACGTATAAATTAAGAAATTAGTGATGCAGGAATGAGAAATGGAGAGAGCTTCTCAAAGGAAATGCGAGGAAAGAGAAAGGGAGTTTAAAGGAGAAATGGAGCAATCCGCAAGGGAAGAAAGAGAAAAGCAGAAAGGTAGACTTCCAATTTTGCAAACCGGCCGTAGAAACCGCAAGGTCAGAGCAGGCGGTGGAGGAAAGTGGTTCTAGACAGGAAAATAGTGAGGTGATCTTTAGAAATGTACAAGCCCTCCCAAAATTCAATGAAAGGGAAGCTGAGACATTTTTTTGTGCTTTTGAGAAAATAGCCAAATGGATCAAATGACCCAAAGTTATTTGGACATTACTTTTCCAAAGTAGATTGGAAGGTAGAACTAATGAGGTGTATGCATCATTGTTGGCAGAGGCATCTGTAGATTATGCTGAAGTAAAGAAAGCTATCCTTAGTGCATATGAGTCAGTTCCTGAGGCATGCAGGGAGAAATTCTGAACTCATTGAATTTGAGAGAGTAAAACAAAATAATTTTGACCACTTGATACGAGTATTAAAGATAGAGAAAAAAATGAAGCTTTAAAGAGGTGATTCTTTTGAGGAATTTGAAGATTCAGTTCCTCTATTAGGATGCATGTTGTGGAACAAAAAGTTAAAACAGCTAGACAGGCAGCAGAACTAGGTGATGATTATTAACTGGTCCACAGAATCAAACCTTTTTTTTATTCTTTTAAATAAGAGAAGGATAGAAAATGGGAAGGGGGAAAGAAAACAGATGGTGAAGAAAGAGATGGAACAGTTGGGAAATGTCACCTCAGATCAAAAAGTTAGGTACTAAGGGTGGAAATGATATTTGGAGACCTAAATGTTTCAATTGTAACAATGTGGGACTTTTTAGGGCAGATTGTTGGAAATGAAATGGAAGACCAATTGCAGTAGTGGGAATGGAAGTTGCAGAAAAAGAAATGTTGTTAAAACTGTAGGAGTGAAATGTGCTCTTTCAGAATTGATGAGAAAACAGGATAGATCTCAAAATAGTTTGGGGAATTATATGAATACAGGGGAAGGGAAGCAGATTATTAGACGTTCTGAATGTTTTCTTTCAAAGAGTAAAGTTTCCCTTGCTCATCAAACAAAATAAGCAAACAAATTAAAATTTTGAGAGATACAGGAGCAGATCAATCCTTGCTGGTGGCTGATGATGCAATTTGTATTCCAGCATGTTTTGTGAAGGAAAAAGTTCTCATACTCACATGTATTCATTCATGGAAGGGATGGTCTGTTTCTGTGTGGAATTAATTTAAAAAGTTATTTTGTAAATGGCATTGTTACGGTGGTGTAGAAGTTATGTATAGCTACTAAAGCTAATACAAAGACTCAAAATTCAGTGTGCTGATTTTGAAGATGTGACTTTATTTAATCAAACGATCGAATGGGAGAATCATATGAGGAAGCCCTGCATTCAATGCGTTCAAGGTATGGAATGCGGGAAGCCAGTTATCAGTCTGAAGAACAACGCCCCTGTGAAGGCAATTATACATTCCCAAAATCATATTGCCCACCTATCCGGTGGGCATTATCCAGTAAACATTAATACAAATCAGTCAGTAATCATCCTGTCATTAACTCCAGCCAATAACAATACACATCATGACCTAATGGGACTTCATTTGTTATTAAATTACAGATGTTACTTCCCTTCTGTTGCCCAGCAATATGGGACGCTGGACAGTGAAATGGAAGAACGATTCCCACCGAATTGAACCCACGTGATTCTCATCCGACCCTGAGAAATTCTTCATGTCTGCTCGCCACCTGACCCTATTCATAAGACTAGCATTAGTAGCCATCTTGTTCCTGACCACTGCTGATAGCATCACTGCTCTCAGTTAATCTATTGTACCTTCCCTCTCCCTGTATTTTATCACTGACTGAAGTTTCACAAAATGTAACAAAAAGCAAAACACATCCATCTTCTAAATTCAAAGTACATGTTTTAAATGAGAAATATTTGTTAATCATTCAGAGCTGTCTTCTATGGCAACAACCCTGGCTGGCTTACGTTCCTATAGTCCAAGATCATTCATTCTAAAGTTAGTATCATGCTAGTGTTCCTAAATCTATGGTTATGTGTTTATTAGCCTAATTAGCCCCCTACTTTTGGCCATTGGCCAAGGACCAACTAAGGCCATTAAACTGATGTAGCTAAGTAACTAATCTTAGTCCTTACTAAGTATTTCGTGTTTCAGAATCTCTTCTTCCTTACCCTACCTGCCATCACTGATGCAGTTCCTCCTGTGGACTTAGAAAGTTGTGCACTCCCATATTTGATCAGGTATACAATTACTACTAACACTAGGATCGCAATGAAAATAATATAATCCCTTCCAAGGTCGATGTTTCCAGAGAGCCTATCCAGCCTGAGAGCCAACCACCGAAGGTAAATGGTTCAAGGTCTTTGAGTTTCTCCACCTCCTTCTTGATGCGTACAACCAGATTAGTTATGTTTACTGAACTGTCTGGCATGTAAGTGCAACACGCTGATCCAGTTACTGCACATGTTCCTCCCCTTGCTACGAAGATGCTATCCAATGCCATTATAATCCTTCTGTATGCATGGCAACCATCTCACCATTGATCATCACGAGGGCAGCTTCTGTATTGGCAACTTGTTCCCAATGGAGCACTCAATTATCTCTCACATTGTTCTAACCACTCCATATTGAGTAAATATTATGCCAAAAACCGTCCTCTTCTGTCATAGCTCACCGACATCTTGGCAGATGGGGGAATTTATATGTAAGCAGAAGTTTCTTTATGGTAACAAGATCCCTTCCATCCAACAGGGAGCCAAGCATAGGCTCTATCTCCATGAATCCAATGTACCATTTTTAAGTTGGATATTATGGTTCATTGAAGCAATACGATGTATTACATGACTGGTCATTACTGGGTGGATTCAGGCATAGCATACTTCTTGGGCTTACTATATAATCACTTTCACTTACCCCTAAGATTTCCCAGAACCTCCCAACTTCTCTGTGCAATAGATATCTCTCGGTGTAGGCGCTGCTTTAAATCTAGACTCGGAGCTGATCCTATTAAATTATAAACAAGTGTGTACCTCTATATACAGTTAGCCTTCCTGCACAGGCCTCACTGTTGTGAAAATACTCCCTTACCTACTAACTTAAAAATCCTAATATGTAATGTCCTGATGTGTGTGCCAAATATAAGTATTAACCTGTGTTTCCTGAGGAAGATGTTGAATGGTCTTAGATTCTGGTCCCGTTTGAGCCAATATCTGCATATTCAGTACTAGAAAAAATGGAAACAGATACATTCATTATAAGAATTGCCATGATTCTCCCTTTACACAAGTTTCAACCGTTAGTCAATGTTAAACGAACAAAATTCAATTTTATCTCGCATTACATCACGGTATACTTGATGTGGTCTTCTTGTCATCAATGTTGGGTGTAGTCCCGTTGTCCTGCCGCTGGGATGTGGACTTGGGGCTTGGTTTGTCTTCTTTTTTCAAGAGCTCTCACAACTCTATAAAACATAAATCTGATGCCTCGCAGCATTAAGTTAGTTCCTTATCAATTCAATCATTCCTATCTCCCTCTAATATTACCCTGATTATTTTGTGCTATTATCCAACTTAACCTAATTGCTCATCTACAAATTCAAATTACTCCAGCGCAAGCTACTACAAGAGCCATTATTACCCCCTGTTCAGTAGGATTATAAATCCACTGGGGCAATCTACAGATACTAACCATTGCAGGATTACTCATTGAGATAAGATTTTAACTGACTCAAGTGTCATTATCGCGGGCTGGGCTTATCATCAATGAGGGCACATGTTTGTCCTACAATGATTACATTATGAGAGCCTCCCCACCTGACCCCCAACTCTTTTCTGTCTGAAATGAGTTTCACCTTTACCTTATCCCCTGGTTTAAGTAATTTAGGAGTGTTCTCCTCTGCTAGTTTTGTCCAGTCTCTGTGCTGCCGTAGGGTAACCACCTGTATTTTAAGAGAATGGAAATGATTAATCAAATCCCTTGTGCGTTGAAACACTGCACTTCAGCTGATTTCAAGTTCTCCTCCACCCCATATTGTATCCTGTGGGAGGTGCATTGCTCTTTGCATTATCAGTTCAAAAGGGGTTAACCCTGTTCCTCGAGAAGGTGTAGCTCTTTGTTGTAACAATATTGCAGGCAAGGCCTGCACCCAATTGTTTCCTTCCTGTAGAATAACATTGGCTAGACTGTTTTTTAACATCCTGTTCATCCGCTCTACCATTCCTGAACTCTGGGGGTGGTATGTGAAATATTTGCTTTATTCTCAATATTTTACAGGTTTCTCTTAAAACTTTCCCTGTGAAGTGGATTTTCTGATCTGAATCTAACTGAAGAGGCATAGCCCACCTGGGTGTTACCTCATTTACTAATATCAAAGCCACTGTTTTGACTAACATCTCTGCATGGGAATGCCTCTACCCACCAACTAAACTGATCAATAATTACCAGGTAACAGGTCTTTCCTTGCACTCTGGGTAAGGGCACTGTAAAATCCAACTGTAACTTTCCCCATGGTCCTTTAGGCCATGGTTGATTATCCATTTTGCCTTTGCAGGGACAACCTGATTCCACTAGGGTGCACTGCAGGCACTTTTGACAAGATTGTACATGCGGTCCTGACCCGTGCATGCTAATCCATGATATGCCTCCAATAAGGTCTGTTGTATTATTCTGGGGCTATTCTACCTTCCCTCCTCCATATGTCGTCTCGACCTCTGTCCTCCATGTTTTTCCCACTCTTGTTTCTATTCCTCTGACACATATTCCTGTATCTATTTCACATCAATATCAGTGACTTCCCTAGCTTGTGCTGCTGCCACACTTGCTATTTGGATTCCTTCCAAATTCTGTTGTAACAGGTTTTTAGCTGCCTTATCTGCTCTACTGTTTTCTTCTTGGGCCTGGGTGCAAATCATCATAGAAATCATAGAAATCATAGAAACCCTACAGTGCAGAAGGAGGCCATTCGGTCCATCAAGTCTGCACCGACCACAATCCCACCCAGGCCCTACCCCCACATATTTTACCCGCTAATCCCTCTAACCTACACATCCCAGGACTCTAAGGGGCAATTTTTTAACCTGGCCAATCAACCTAACTAATCAATCATCTAATGGGCCTGTAGTTTTATTACTGCAGCTTCTAAGGAACTGTGAGCTGCCTGAGGTAAATTCCTGATTAGATGTTCATGCTGGATATGTCCCACGCTACATCTTACGAATCCCCCTCTTCCCCAAGCAGTCATGGACCATGCCAAAGGCGTATCGGCTGTCTGTGAACACATTTATTCATTTTTCTTTATCCCATTCTAAAGCATTGGTCAAAGCTAACAACTCTGCTACTTGTGCTGAATTGCCCCTTGGGATTTGTTCTCCTGCAATCACTGTTCCTTCATCATTCACCACCACCCATGCCATGTGGGTTTGGCCATTAACATACTTCCTGTGCTATAGATATTTACATACAGATTAATCACTCCCTCCCCGGTGAGTGGTTCCTTTGCTAACCCTTCGCTCGCTCCTTTTGTCACTTCCACTATACATTCATGCTCTGTTCCTTGCACTGTTAACCCTCCTGCAGGATTTCCTCTTACATCTCTGCTGTTCTCTACATGTTTGCCCCCTGGCAAAAGATTTGCCTCCCACTTTGAACATCTTCCATCAGAAACTCTTTTAACCTCCCTGCTTCTAAAAACTGAACGATTGTGTGGGCTGTAGAGAATTATTTTTCCCATCAAGGTCAGTGGCTTGGATACTCTCGCGGCCCAGGAGACATATGCTAAAGCTCTTGCACATCAATGCATTCCCCTGGCTACTGAATCTATCTATCCCCAAGCCGTTAGGTTACTACTGCAGCTTGCGCTCCGTCACACTCCTGACAAAAAATGTGAACTAGCTTGGGAAGATCCGGTGGACCCAGGCTGGGGCTCTTGCCATGGTTTGTTTTAAATCTGAAAAGGTTTGTGCTTCCGTGTCTCCCCATACTACTTCCTCACTACTAGCCTTTCCTCCCTTAATCAGATTCTGTAAAGGTTTGGCAAGTACACAAAATTCCTGCAATAATTAAAAGGCTCCAATATTTGTCCTACCCCTTCCTGATGAGAAGCCTTTGCACATAAAAAAGGTCTTGCGATCCTTGGAGTTTCTCTTTTCCTTACCGACTTCTACAACATAATAACATCTTTGAAACAGAAATCAAACCTTTAAATTTGATTCCAGGCAGTAACTTATTTTGGTTGCTCGTTCATCTTAAATAACACCATCATTTGTTAAGACTTATCCCAAGCTCAGTAAACAGTGTTGTGAGCTTTCAACTGTGCATTAGTGTCTATTTTATCTCTTTTTTAAAAGCTTGTTCCTTCATCCATAGCTATCACCTAAACTGTGTCTTACTTCTCAGAATCCCTTTAAATGTCTCTTTTTATTACCATTGTTGTTCTCTGTACTCACCAAATGAATCCCACCCTTAATCCTGTCCTATTCTGTCTAGGACATAAGAACATAAGAAATAGGAGCAGGAGTAGGCCATCTAGCCCCTCGAGCCTGCTCCGCCATTCAATAAGATCATGGCTGATCTGATAGTGGTTTAGTTCCACTTACCCGCCCGCTCCCCATAACCCTTAATTCCCTTATTGAACAGAAATCTATCTACCTGTGACTTAAACATATTTAACGAGGTAGCCTCCATTGCTTCAATGGACAGAGAATTCCAGAGATTCACTACCCTCTGAGAGAAGAAGTTCCTCCTCAACTCTGTCCTAAACTGACTCCCCCTTATTTTGAGGCAGTGTCCTCTAGTTCTTGTTTCCTTTCTAAGTGGAAAGAATCTCTCTGCCTCTACCCTGTCGAGCCCCTTCATTATCTTATATGTCTCTATAAGATCTCCCCTCAGCCTTCTAAACTCCAACGAGTACAGGCCCAATCTACTCAATCTCTCCTCATAAGCGAACCCCCTCATCTCCGGTATCAACCTGGTGAACCTTCTCTGTACTCCCTCCAAGGCCAATACATCCTTCCGCAAATAAGGGGACCAAAATTGCACACACTACTCCAGTTGCGGCCTCACCAGTGTCTTGTACAATTGCAGCAAGACCTCCCTGCTTTTATACTCCATCCCCTTCGCGATAAAGGCCAACATTCCATTTGCCTTCTTGATCACCTGCTGCACCTGCAAACTGAGTTTTTGCGATTCATGCACAAGGACCCCCAGGTCTCTCTGCACAGTAGCATGTTGTAATTTTTCACCATTTAAATAATAGTCCATTTTACTAGTATTCCTTCCAAAGTGGATAACCTCACACTTGTCAACGTTATACTCCATCTGCCAGATCCTCGCCCACTCACTTAGCCTATCCAAATCTCTCTGCAGACTTTCCGCATCCTCCACGCAATTCGCTTTCCCACTCATCTTTGTATCATCCTATCTACTATCATTCTTGGAGTAAAGTCAAATTTAAAGGATACAAGATGGTTACCTGGCACAAAATGGACTCTGGGAAAAGACATTAAGATGTGCTGACTTGGGCACAGACATTGCACAGCAAGTTAAAACCTGTTAGTGTCTAAATTGCTGCAGGAAACAGATCAGACCTTGAGGCACCTTAGCTGCTTGAGATAAAGCAGAACCAAAACAATGAGTTTTTGTAACGAGATCAGTCTTTGATGGGGGAAATAAATGCATAAATGTATCTACTCTATGTATAACGATGTGTTAACGGCTAATGTCCGTACTTGTCCATTATTTGAAAATGTATAAAAGATGCTCAACTGCCATTTTAAGGTTGAGAAGGTGACTGCACGCACTGCGGAGAGCCCAGCTCTTCTCCCAAAGTTTTGTCCAATAAAACTGCGTGTTGAATCTTTAAGTCTGACTCCGAGTGGTGATTTTCCCACAAAAATCATCTGTTCATTTCCCACATCTCATCTGTACCTCGCTTACCTGTTCCTTTCCTTTAAGTGTTCATTTATTCCACTGGATCATTTCTCTCACCTCTTTCTTATCACCAATCTACCAATCATTAAACTCACACTCCCATTCTACTTATGTAACTCTTCACTAAATGCCTGAACACTCTCTCTCCCCTCTGCTATGTTTTGATTTAAGCTAATGATTTTACTATTTGAAAGCTACCACAAAATCTTAAAACACGAAGATCCATGTGTGGGACAGAATGGATTAACACTCTACTTGCTTCAAAATGGGGCGTAGTACATTTTCTCAAATGAATGTCATCACATCAAAACCCCATACTTCTAAATAAAAGGTTATTCCCTATCTTTTCATTGTTAAGATTAATCCAGAACAAGATTTACCACCACTTTTAAATATTCCGATTCTCAACCATACCTGCTAAAGACTATCACGCTCCCTTCACCTTCCTACAACTTTTCAGATGCAACGTTTTGCCATTTTTAGACTAATGCAGACACAAAGAGCCCAAATATCTGCCAAATTCTTATCCTCGCCAAAACGTGCAAAGTGTCATTGACATCGGCGGAACCGTAAGATCCCGCCAGCAGCCAATGGCGAGCCACCTCCACTGCTGGAAAACATGTCGCGGGGGCTGAGAATCCCGCCCTTTCTGTTTTAAAATTATTTTTAGTGCAACCTCGGGTTAAATAAAGAAAGCTGCGATAACAGGATTCGGCACTATGCTCGGTGTGCTAGGATCCAGCTTGTGCCTTCCTTAAGTTTTCTTTGGCTTTAGAAGCATTCAAGAGCAATTAGGGATGGGCAATAAATGCTGGCCTAGCCAACAGCAGCCACACCCCATAAATAAAAAACAGATACCCTGGAGCTCCTGCTGTTACAGCCACTGTATTCTCCAGAGGGGGTGGAAATAGTACCTACCCAAAATCATTAAACGAGGTTGAAATTGGGGTATGGGGATGGCATTCCTCCTGCGATTTTAAAGTTTTATAAAACTAGTGGAGAGGAAAATCTAAACCAAAGTATCTTGAAGCTGGCTTACATTTGTCTTAATACTGCAACCTTTTCCATGACATTTACAAGATCTTCTTTCTTGCATATCTGTTTGCTATTTCATAGGAACATTGAGTCCAACAATACTAACTTATTACACCATGGAATAATCACCTTTTATCCTTATATACTTACATTGTAAATTAAAAATTTAATATACAGTTGAAGAGCTGAAATCTTTCCTAAAATCTCATCTAATATAAATCCCATTTCCCCCAAAATGTAGAGAAGAAATAATCCTGAATGTTTTAAGAGAGTAGATTGTTTATCCATTGGGTGAAGGTCATTGAGCTGTTCAGCTCTGACAATATAATGGCTACACATGACGGATGGGCTGGCAATTGACCACACTGTCTGTCCATAGCAGAAGCTGGGGAGAATCTGAGGGTATAGCCAAAGGAACATTGAGCTGGGAAGCCAGCAATACAGCTCCAACAGTTACTGGATCAGCAAGGATGACATGGTACTTCGATTGTCTCAGTTTTTCCATTAACTCCTCGTTCCTCAGCGCAGCATTGCAGAGTTGCCTGTTAACAGCAGCTACATCAGCCATAATGATTTTAATTATTTCAAAGAGCTTCCAGAAAGACTGTAGGGGCTTCTCATGCATCCACAACTGTAGCATGCTATCAATCATTGCCTCTATTCTGTCTTGTCCATATGGAAGCTCCATGATTTCAGTCTTCATTCTTGCTGGCTGATTATGTGGCCCAAAGACTGAAACTTTGCTCAGCAGAGCAGTCACATTGTGACCCTGTTTAATCAGTTCCTCAATAATATTTTTTGCATTCACCCACTGGTTGGTTTCCATCGGATGTTCAAATTCTTCTCTCATCTCGTAATAAAAGTCAAATTACCACAAGGCATGGCATCATTCCAGCCAACAAGTAAAAGGCAAACCAGAGCAATACCTGAAACAGATCACAGTTGAACATATTTCAAAATAATGCTGGAATAATGAATTTCATGCAAACACCAGGTTACTTTCCAGCGAGGGTAGGAAAACGGAGTAACACAACTGTTCCCAGAAGACTTTCGACAAGCTGGGCACAATTAGATAATAATAAAAAACTTACAAACAATTGTAATCTGAAATAGAAGCAGAGAATACCAGAAATATGTGAAGAGGAGAGAAGTTCAATGAGCTAATAAAGTGTTAAACCAAAATCATTATTCTGTTCTTTCTTTATATCCAGTGTTTGTCTCTTTGAGCTACGTTGGAATCTGGGCCCTCGGACTGAAATTCCAGTGTTCTAATACAGTGCAATACTCAACTTTAAGGCATTTTATTGATAATGTATGCATGCTATAACATGGGGCAAATGGCCTACTCCTGCTTCTAGTTTCTATGTTTCTATGTCTATGTTGTCTGTTGTGTACCACACTCTCAGGACAAAAGAACGTGGAGTTGTAGTACACGGGGTTGCATGCAGATGACAATACATGTTTATTGAATAGCTGTTAACTCTACAATGGCTTGATCCAGGCTGAGGCAAAGCCTGCAAGGCAGCAGATGGCATCACAAATTATACACGGGACTCTTAAGGTGAGCATGTAACAGCACAACAACAACAAATGTATAACCATAGCAAGATGACATTTACTATTCAGAAGCTCCTGTGTGGGGTTGTTCCTCAATCTTACTGAAGGGGAAACTACACAAAATTGAAAGGTAAGAATTGGAGTGGAATCAGTTGATGGCAAACATTTTACTCACAAAGAATTGATCAAAACAGAAGATGCTGGATAACCTCAACTGGCAGCATCTGTGGAGAGAGGAACAGTGTTAATGTTCCCAGTCCATAAGACCATAAGATATAGGAGCAAAATTAGGCCATTCTGCCCATTGAGTCTGCTCCACCATTCAATCATGGCTGATATGATTCTCATCCCCATTCTCATGCCTTCTCCCCGTAAGCCTTGATCCCTTTATTGATCAAGAACCTATCTATCTCCCTCTTAAAGACACTTAATGACCTGGCCTTCACAGCCCGCTGTGGCAATGAGTTCCACAGATTCACCACACTCTGGCTGAAGAAATTCCTCCTCATCTCAGTTTTAAAGGAGCATCCCTTCACTCTGAGGCTATGCCCTCGGGTTCTAGACTCTTCCATGAGAGGAAACATTCTCTCCACATCCACTCTATCTAGGCCTATCAGTATTCTGTAAGTTTCAATTAGATCCCCCCTCATCCTTCTAAAGTCAGTTGAGCACAGACCCAGACTCCTTAACGGCTCCTTATACGACAAACCCTTAATTTCTGGGATCATTCTTGTGAACCTCCTCTGGACCCCTTCCAAAGCCAGCACATCCTTCCTTAGATTTGGGGGCCAAAACTGCTCACAATATTCTAAATGGGATCTGTCCAGGTCTTTTACAGCCTCAGCAGTACACCCTGCTCTTATATTCCATATGACCCTTCTACAGAACAGTTCTTAAGCCTATTTCTCTCTCCATAGATGCTGCCAGACCTTCGGGGTGGAATTTTCTAATTTCTTGGCAAGTGTCAATGAGTCTGGGAAAACTGTTGTGTAGCCTACTTGAGGCATTGGCAGGTGATCCACAGTATTTTTAGACGCTTGGAGAAAAAACATTTTCTCAGGCTTCATGCCGCCTCTGTAGTGGGCGGGGCAGGGGGGGGGCGGTGGGGGGGGGGGAGGCGGTGCTCCTCAAGCACCCATAGGGAGGAGAAGAAGCTGGTCCATAGTGCACAGTATTCCACCCAGGAGAATCTGGGAGTGCCCGGCCCATCTGACTGCCCTCTTTCTGTGACCGTACAAGCTCCAGGCTTGCACAACAAAGAAGGTGGCACTACCACATTGCAGCACCCTGAAAGCACGCCAGGGCCCTCCAGGTCCCAGTGCTTCAGAGGATGCCCGCCAAGGTCATCATGGATAACAAGGCATAGCAGACAGGCTGCCCCCACCTCTGCTGTGGATTGTGGGCGTACACCAGAACATTGAAGTCGGGTTAGAAAGGTGATGAAAGTTTAGTTGCACAGAATGGGCACCGGTGCTGTTAAGCAATTGTAGATAGCGAGCACTTATATAAACCACTTTTGTCAATGTATTAAACCTCTGTGCACCCTACTTGTGCCTCCCTGCTCTCATCGGATCTCTCCATAAAATGCCTTTGAAACAACTGCCTATCTCTCAATGAAAATTTGGATGCTCACACAGAGAGTTTCCCCCATCACCTCTCTACAATGCAGGCTGTACAGCACATCAATAATGCCAGCGTCTCCTAGGTAATGCAGATCTCCTCCACAATGGTCAAGCCCACCACTCAACCCAGTCATAGGGAAACTCTCATCTTATCACATCGATCCCCACACCTAGACCCGTGTGAGAACCATGCCTCCGACAGTGGCCACACTGATCCTCAGGGGCAACCCTAACTGTGGAGGAGCCTGCATCAGGAGAGATGAGTCTGTACACGCAACATCACCCTGGTTCTTGGGAGTCTGCGGCTGCCTTCAGCCAGACAAGTGTCGGACATTCGCAGTAGCTCTTTGAGGAGCAATGCTCTCTCCTCACTGTAAGTCATCATCACCCTTCTGCAATGAGGGGCAAATGCGACCTTCCTATGACAGGAGCCAAATCAGGTTTCAGTGAGTGGTGCAGCAAACAGTCAGAAAGGGCCATTTCACATGATAGGGCTCAAGTGGTCAACCTCATCCTGGGCATCACTGAAGCTATCAGGGTGTCCCAAGGTCACCTCACCCTATAACCCTCGCCAACTCATGATACCTTCCTCTGCCTCCTCCAGGGCTTCCTACTCGTTACATATCTTGACATCCTCCTCATCAGAGAAGATGTGCCGCTTGTCCATCTTCTCCTCTGCCAGCTCCTCAGCCTGTTGAAGTGCCAGGCACACAACAAGGATGCCTGAGATCCTTTGGGGACTGTATTGCAGTGCTCTAACTGACCTGCCCAGATACCAGAACCGCATCTTCAACATCCCAATTGTCTGCTTCATCAAAGTGTGAGTGGCAGTATGAACCTCATTATATCACGTCAGTGTTGTACCCTGTGGCTTCCTCACAGGCCGCATCAGCCACGTCCTGAGGGGATACTTCTTTTCCCCAAGGAGCCACCCCCGTAGCTCTTCTGTTTCCTTAAATACCTTGTGTATCTGTGAGTGACCAAGGATGAAGCTGGCAACGGATGCTTCCCGGGAACCTAGCACACACCTGTAGGATGTGCTTTGTGTGCTCACATACTCGCTGCATGTTTAGGGACTCAGGGAGCTATGTGTGTGCAGTGAATGGCTCCCTGTACTTGTGGAAAGCCAGCAATATGGGAGAATCCCAAGGCTCTCGCGTCCTGGCTAGCCTGATCCCAATCAAGATTTATGAAGTTATGAACTCTTGTGAACAGTGTATCTGTAACTTCCATCATACACTTATGTGCGTAGGCCTGTGAGATGCAATAAAGATCACCAATGGAGCCCTGCAAGGAGCTACTTCCATAAAGGTTCAGGGCAGCTGTCACCTTCATGGCGACAGGTAGTGGGTGCCCATCAAGTCCATGTGGTGCCAACTCCTGGAGCAGATGGCACAGGTGAGCGATCATGTCCTTTCCTCCGACACAGGTTCTCACTCAGCTCCAAGAAAGTTAGGCTCCATCTGCAACCCTAGCCTGAAAGTGGTGCCTCCAATCAGCTGTTCTGGGTGGTCCCTTATCTGTCTGTGGAGCAGGTCCTGCCACCTTTCCTCCTCAGGTTGCTGGTGCTGTCTCCAGTGAGCCACACACCAATGTCTTTGTTGACTTTGTTGCCTCACGGAATGAAGGATCTACTGGTTCCATGTCTTTCACTGTAATCACTGCCTGGGAAGAAAGAGAAAGAATGAACATTGTGCAGTTGACATCTTGCCTTGAACCATTGCCCAGCCAACTCCAGGAACATGTTTCCCATGATTTTCAAACTCAGGTTAGATGTGCTTCTGAAGTGGCCTCCCTACCCTCTCCTCACTGATTTCTTCCACCCCCGCACCCTACCCCATTCAACAACAGTTCCCCGGTGCATGGGTATGTGCCCCACCCTTCACTGATCCCGTGCCTGGCTTCTATGGCCATCTGCAGCTCCACCCCCCCAGATCCACAAATCTCACAGCAAACAACTTTTCCCCCTCTCACAGAAGGAGACCATGGCTGGCTCCTCCACCTGCACTGCCCAGTACCCTCTCTCTCTTTGGAGTCCTTGGTGGCCAGAGCCGACCAGTGTGCTTACCTCCAAAATCCCCTTGGGAAGTGAGGTTACCAGGTTTCCATTTTTAAAGAGGTGGTGTAAAACCCGCTGGAGTGACGTCAGGAAGCCAGGGGCAGACTATTGAGCGTCAGGGAGGCGACAGCAGGACTGCCTGCTAGTGATAGAACAATGAATTCAAATGAGCTTCTTGACCTTTTTGGGTGGGAATGGCAACAAGCTAATGTCAGGGCTCGGTATAATCATTGTCATAAATCACATCTTTCAACTCCTGTGATATTTTGCTCTATTTCCACTGATGGCACCGAGATATGAAAACTCCCTTGTCATTTTCTGTTTTTACAGCATCCATAGTATTTAGTTTTTATTATTGGGGAATTGATCAAACCTACTAGTTCAATTCAGACATGCAGAGCGCAGCAAATCAGGTGTTCCCCAAAACCTGGATCCCCCTGGTATCTCCCATTTTCTTCAGCACTGCCATGATGTGGGTAAATTGGTACTTCAAAACTTGTACAATTTTATTAAAATATGTCAGAGTACAAAAACTAAGGAGATAAAATACAAAGATTACACATGTAAAACAAGAGACATACACTGTGTCAATTTCTACATGATTTCATAGTGATTAGATTCTGATACAGCCTTATGGTAACACTGGATACTGTCCAGTCTCACTCCAAGCTCATTCTAACAAAACTAGGGTTTGCATCTTCCTTGAATACATCAAATCACTCATCCTATTATGGGAATTGAGCCTGCTTTTGTTCCAGTTGGTTTATAGTTTTCAATGTTTCCCTAGGCCAAGCAGCCTCGAACCACCATCATACATCCCACGAATGACCTCATTACCAAATATCTCTTGGTTTATATGTAAAAAGAGAGTTACAACTATTGAGGACAATAACTTTGAACCTAAGGCGCCTATTCAACTGAACAGCCTGAAAAATGTACATATCCCTCAAACAGAGCATTCAGAATGTTCTATATGCTCACCCATCTACCCCAACCTCAACCCATTGCTTCAGAGGAAAATACATCCATTTACTTTTTCATTTTTTATACATTGAGAATATTAGGAAAAGCATTATGACAGACAGTGTTAGCTATACACAGCCCATGTTGGCAACAAATCTCAAAGCTTTCCCACACCATGATGTCTGATCCAGGATGACCATGCCTCATTGTCCGCACCCAGCCACTCTTGCATTGAAATCCCCCAGGAGTTAGAGATATTCTGATCTAGGGATTCTATTCTTAGCAGTGTTAAACTCCTCTTAGAACTAATTGTTTGCTTCTGTGGTGTAGCACAGTGGTAGGGCGCAGATACTCATGAGGTTAACTGTTCCTGTTTGAATTGGGAGGGAGATGGAGAGAACACGTTCTGAACAATTTGTGGCAGTGGAGGTTTTGGGAGAAGGTGAGGAGGGGAATCTGAATGTAGACAACAGCGACATGACTGTGATCAAGATCACCAACTGTGAGTCTACCAAGCCTGAGACCTCAATGCACTCCTCTGCAATGGTGAGATTTCAATAACATTTATGGGCATCTTCACTGTCTCAGGAATATCTTCAGCATCTCTCAGCAGGACAAGTTCACCAATCGAAGGTCCTGGAACTAGCTAATTCCATCAGCATATATTCAATGCTAAGGCAATGACGTCTGCGTTGGTTAGGCCATGGTGGATGACAGCTGAAGGAGGAAATTTTCCAGAAAACCATATTTGTATCATCAAACATATTTTTATTGGACTAATTGGCACCACTCATAACGGGCCAACAATGCAGAGGGGCACCCCCGGATGGATATTCGATCAGGTCTCCCCCTGCACAGCTGAGAGACTCACGAATTTCAGAAACTACGGAAGATCCCTAATCTGCCTAGCAACAGCGCATAGCTGCATTTTAAACTGGCCAAGGAAGATCAAGATCCCTATGAAACGAGACAGAGAGTGGGTTATCAAAACCAAGCTATCACTGAAATATTACCAATTCGGCCAAGGCAGACATAAAAATCTGATAAACTAAGAGATAAGGATAAAAGGTTAAGAATGAAATACCCCAGACACCCAACAGGACAGGATGACATTAACACTCAATCTCACAAGCAGGAAACACAGACACGGAACAATAGGACCAATTTAAATAAGAGGACACATAGAGATAGTAATGGGAAACGCATTTAGACACCGGGGCAGGACCAAGTAATCCCATTAACACGAACACACACCATACAAATGCTAATCCATGAAACTTCCTAGGGACTTTTGAAACTGACAGACCACTTTATACATTGTGTAAAAAAAGGCATAATCAAATGTTCCCGCGCGAATTTTGGATCCCTATAAAGATCCAGAGCTGATGTGATTTAATTGAGATCAACGTGGCCAAGCCACTGTTTCTGAGCTGGCTACGGGGGTCTCCCTGGGATCCCAGTAATTGTACAATAAAGACACGCTTTGAACCTTGATTTGTGACTCAACTTCTATTCTGCACTGGTAAGGGATATTTCCCTACAACAAAATGGCGTAGTCACGGCAGGATTTGATATCTGACTTCTGACTGATGGCCACAGTTTGAAAGTCGGGATCAAATTTAAACGAATCTGATACAAATCCAGAGCAGTCAAAGGCGAGTGCAGGTCTCCGTTCAAAGTGAGGTACCTTTAAGGGTTAGGGTTTGTCTGTTTTAAGTATTGTTGTCTTGTAGAACTGTATAATCTTGCCTAAGTTTTTAAATTGAAACAGAAGTCCGCACTAAAGAGGTACAGGTCAGAACGACCGCGTGGAAGAAGGTAAGTAACTTTTAACTTTAATAGGAGTAAAGGACCAGAGGTAAAGATAACAGGTTTTGGGCTATTTGATAACAGGAATTAAGACTAATATAAAGATAAGTACCGCATGCAGAACTAATTGGTGTAACTAACCCAGGATTGTAAATGAAACCGCTGTCTGTGCCAAGGCAATAGGACAAGGGAGTGCTTGACTCAAGGTGCCCTACCCTAAACTGGACGTTAAGAGGAGAAATCTCCCACGCTAAGGTTGGGTTTTGAAGCGGGCGCTAAGAGGCACAGGCACTCAGGGTGCAAGGCACGGACAGTGTAAATCGGGTAACAACACTGACTCTGAAGGGACGAACAACCTCAGAGTCGATACAGTTACTAACTATAACAGGGGCTTTGATAACAGAATACATGTGTGTAAGTGTTGAGGAAAAGGGGACCCGATCCATCCTGACCAAGAGACACGACGACGGAGGATCCATTAGGGACCCGGGCGGAGTTTGATAACCTTGTTCGTCTGTAGGGAACACCACAGCCCATAGCAGGATACCCGGTTTTGGGGTAACGGATCAACCCTGCTAGTGGGGGTGGTGGCCGAGCGGGAGGCGTTGTACTTAGAGGGGCTGGGAACAGGGGCGGACAAACCCACTAAACAACCAGCACACATCCCAATAAGACAACACAAAATAGTCCAAGCGTGAGGTGTCAGGAATAGTTGGGGGAGCCCAGGGGAAAGAGACCCACTGGAACCTCACTACGAGAACCTACAGCAATACAGACGGTGCTGGGGCAGTATCAGTGACAGGAGATAAGGGAGAGAGTTGAGGCACTTTTACTGTAGCAGCCAGCATACGGGGGTTGCAGGACTGCTAGACAGAAAAATGGCAGACCACGTTGTTAAGGGAGAAACTGCAGTAGCTCTCATTTTGAAGTATCTGTTAGCCAGAGAAGCGATTGTTGCAAAGATGAAACGGAATGGGTGGAACGCATCACAAACTTTAGAAGATCAAAGAAAGTGGGTAGACGGAGTTAAACGGGACAAAACAAAAGTAATGGGAGTAATATTAGTGACCCAGTTAGCTGGACTAATTGAGGAAGTAAATGCCTCTATGGAGGAGAGACACAAAGAGACAGAGCAAATTAAAGTATTACAGGAGAGAGTGAGGGAATTAGAATACAGAAACCACACTGCGGAGATAACGCAGAGATCAGAGGAAACGGACCCTCGGCGCCCATACGAGTCAGTGCAGAAACATACAGCCACTCCAGCATCAAAAGAAAACATAGACAATTATAATCTAGCGCCAGTCACGAGAGGAGGGACGTTAGCACAACCAAAGGCAACCTATAAGCCTTTTACGCCAGGGGAAAGGCAGCAGATGGATAGGAGAGATCTTAGTTTTTGTATTTCAGTGTGTTTGTGAGATCTGGTAGCTTGTCGAATGTAGGTGGTTGTTGTTGTAATTAGATTGAGAGCAGGGAGCTCTTTGTTCCTGTGGAATGTTTGCTACAGGCAGTGGGTGCAGTACATTGCACCTTGGTTTAGCCTCAGGGGGGCTGGGAGAGTGTTAAAACTGTAAAGATTCAAGTGATAGGATTTCTTGAATTTACTTCTGCTTTGAGTCAATTACAGTTTGGAAGAAAGAAGAATAAAAGCGATTGTCTTAATCAATGTTCTGTATTCTCTTTGAATGTTTTACACTCATCCCAGTCTGAAATGATAAGTTTGAATGAAAAAGGATGTACTGTGGAATGACTTTTGGAAGCTTCCATGTGTGTGTGTGTGTGTTTAAACAAAGTGGTTGCGTGGATGCTTTGTTGTTGTTTGTTTTAACGTTAAGAAAGGATTTAAACCTTGGAAGGAAGCATGTGCTCTTTCCTTTGTCTTGAAGTAGAAATTATAAGAGTTAGTTGAGGGGTTAAGAGAAGAAAATAAGTTATTTTGTGGAAAGGTAGAAAAGCAGGAACAAAAGACTGAGGTCTATGAATTAGTTTAAAGTGTATCAAGTCAGTGAAATACAGTATTAATCGCAGAATATCGCGATTTGCGAACGTCAGATAGTTTAGTATTCTGAACTAGTTTAAAATTATGTACTGCCGTCGGAATTTCATGAGCCATCAAGGTTCAAGGTTTGCCAAATATAAAAGCACTGCAAAGCTTAAAACCTAGCCAGTTAAGAAACCAAAATGTTCCTAATCAAATAACTGGTATGTATTGTACCTGCTTTGATTTTGATTCGGCGCCTGTTACTTTTCCTAGAGTGCGGGGGTTTCGATCTGGAGCTCAGTTTAAAAAAAGAAACGGCTTAAATTAAAAGGGTTTGGATATCACGGGTACGATGTGTAAAGTGGTATGATACAACTGCCGCTTGATTATTTTTATTATACAGTATAGCACTGCCATATAGACACAAGAATAACATCAAATCCTGAAAAGCCTTAACCAACTTTGTATGATATATTCATATACTATATTGAATATTGATAAAGACATAATTATTTTGTGAAGTACTGTGGTGCGGCACTTGCACGCAAACAAATGATCAAATTAGAGATAGTGTAAGAGTACATCATATAAAGATCGGAGCTGTATGGCATGTGATTTTAATGGGGAAAGCGATGTCTTTTGATAAGATTACAGACAAATGAATGGCTGTCCAATTGCAGCCAAAAAAGGCCAGTACAAAGTGTTATTTAATTCACACTAAGCTTGCTATGGATGGGGGATGCCAATTCAAGTTGATTCGGACCAGGGAACACATTTCACAGGAAAGGTTCTGAAAAACATTTGCCAACTATTAGGAATAAAACAAAAATTTCACATCCCCTATCACCCACAAAGTTCCGGGATGGTGGAGAGGATGAATCGGACTCTAAAAATAACAATGGCAAAAGCAATGCAATCCTCAGGTAGAAATTGGACAGAAGTCCTACCTGCAGTTCTGATGAGGCTTAGGGCGACCACAAATCGAATTACCGGCTTGACTCCATACGAGCTGATGACCGGGCGAGCAATGCACTTACCCGAAAACATTATTACAGGCTGGACAGATGTGGGTCCGATAAAAGATAGGATCCGACAATACATCCGAGACCTTAGCACCCAATTGAAGGGGATGCGCCGGTCCGTAATTTCTAATCAGGCACAGGTCGACGCAGAGGGGGACTCAGAAATATTACCAGAAGTCCCAAAAGCCGGGAGCCGGGTATTAACAAAAGTGCTTCCTGCAAAACCAGGATTTGCCCCAAGATGGCACGGACCTTACGAGGTCATTATTAGCGGAGATACCTGTGCCTGTATAGATATAAGGGGACAAGGGGTCTGGAAACACTGGACCCAATTAAAACTATATGAGGACAAATGAACTAAAAAATACCGTTTTGCTCATTCAACTTCCACAGGAACCAGGACCAGATTTACTATCAAGACGTCGGAACCAACTACTTTTAATTTGATTGCCTGTTTATTTTCTGTATATACTGTAATTGTAAAATACTGTTGAAAAAAAAAAGAGCGATATGGGAACAGGGACATATCTGATAATAACCCTGACCATTGTAAATACACTCCAACATATGGGGGTTAGGGGAGCAGAACCACCAATCATGGAAGGAAACCTATTCCTGAAAACACACATCCAGATCTATGGGAATAGGACCGCTTGTTACCCCTCAGCGCGATCAGTAAACTCCCTATTCATCGCAACACCAGGGTGGCTCCCACAAGAGTTATTCACTATTGACACATCGGGGGCACCCTGCAAAGAACATATTGGGTACTTTAAGCAAGGGATACAAGGAAGGTGTGTAGAGCTCACTGAGCCGGGAATTCTAAGGGGGACGGGACCCCAACCGGAGGAGACACTTGGGAACTACCCACAAGGAGATAAGGGAGAGGGATGGGGGTGCGTGCATGCCTTTGTCCCTAAAAATGATTCGTGCGCTGAGGCACATTGTGCTCTCCAGGAGTGCCGGGTCCGGGAAGGACACTTCACTTGTGACTGCAAGCAACAAAAATGCATTGCAGTCACCGCGGGTAGGCAGCTTATGTGTGGCAAGTGCAACGGCACCCACGTAAGCTCAGCCTCGGGGACATATCCATTTGATTCTCGCCAAGAGGTACAATCAAGTGGACAGTCAAGGGGGAGGGAAGGTTCCACAAGATGGGGCCATGCGGTCAAACGACCCCGGGGTAATGCATGTTATCGGGTTAAAGACGGGTACGTGTTTTTATTTAAAAATGTATATATGACGGCCACAGACAGGCCTCCAAGGTTCTTTTCCGTAGGGACAATCAGACCTCTCACGGTTCCATGCCCAAGTGAAGGGCATGTCCAGAAACGCATAGTGACCAGGGCCATCAGCGCAGAATTTTGCTCCGACTGGCAGGCCCCTGTCACACTAGGGTCTTCTTTAGGATATGGATTTCTGGGGACACTATCCCTGGGAGGCGCCGCAGGGGTGATCAGTGCCAGTAATAGGAACTTCTTCATATGTGGACTGACCATTTTAGGAAACAACACCCTACAAGCATTAGGCGCAATTGACCAAGAACTCGCAGAACTCAGACTATACACACAACAAACGAGATATGCAGTGGACTATCAGCTAGCCAGACAAGGGGGGGTATGCACCATCATCAAGGAAAAATGCATCACATACGTACACGACAAGACACTAAACATAACAGCAGCCATGTCCGGGATACAAAAGCAATTGGATAACTTTAAACAGGGGTTAACAGGGACTGATGGGTGGTTAGGATGGCTGTTTAACACAGTTTGGGGAGCATATATTATGAAGGGATTGATCCTAGTAGTAGCCATCCTGTTCACACTCTGCCTTGGCCTAACCTGTATTAAAGTGATATGTGCAAATATTACATCAAGAATGCTACCCACTGCCAGTATCCAGATGCAAGAACTTAACAACGACCCAGAAGAGGAGGAACAACGGCAAGGACAACAGCTGTACAAATCACTGTTCCTCTGAAGGTCGTCCATGGGGGGTCAGCCATGAATGGCACCCCCTGGACGAGAGGAGGGACTGAAGGAGGAAATTTTCCAGAAAACCATATTTGTATCATCAAACATATTTTTATTGGACTAATTGGCACCACTCATAACGGGCCAACAATGCAGAGGGGCACCCCCGGATGGATATTCGATCAGGTCTCCCCCTGCACAGCTGAGAGACTCACGAATTTCAGAAACTACGGAAGATCCCTAATCTGCCTAGCAACAGCGCATAGCTGCATTTTAAACTGGCCAAGGAAGATCAAGATCCCTATGAAACGAGACAGAGAGTGGGTTATCAAAACCAAGCTATCACTGAAATATTACCAATTCGGCCAAGGCAGACATAAAAATCTGATAAACTAAGAGATAAGGATAAAAGGTTAAGAATGAAATACCCCAGACACCCAACAGGACAGGATGACATTAACACTCAATCTCACAAGCAGGAAACACAGACACGGAACAATAGGACCAATTTAAATAAGAGGACACATAGAGATAGTAATGGGAAACGCATTTAGACACCGGGGCAGGACCAAGTAATCCCATTAACACGAACACACACCATACAAATGCTAATCCATGAAACTTCCTAGGGACTTTTGAAACTGACAGACCACTTTATACATTGTGTAAAAAAAGGCATAATCAAATGTTCCCGCGCGAATTTTGGATCCCTATAAAGATCCAGAGCTGATGTGATTTAATTGAGATCAACGTGGCCAAGCCACTGTTTCTGAGCTGGCTACGGGGGTCTCCCTGGGATCCCAGTAATTGTACAATAAAGACACGCTTTGAACCTTGATTTGTGACTCAACTTCTATTCTGCACTGGTAAGGGATATTTCCCTACAACAACAGCCATATGCCATTCTGAATGGTAGACTCACCAATGGGTCATGTTCTCCTTGACATCCATCCCTCCATGACTATAAAGTCACCAGCAAGTGAGATATGAAAATTATGAATATGATGCCAGCTGGATGTTAAACAGCCAACTAGGGTATACACCTCAGAAGAGTAATATTAACTTTTTCAGCAAGCCAGAGTCTTAAGTCTTGTGACATTAATTCCCACACAATAACTTCAACAAAGCATCTTGAATTTGGCATTCATCCAGGACTGATAATGTCTCAGCCATTATGGGTTGAAAAGGTGTGAAACTGTTTGAGGGTCTGGTGTTTGATAAATCACTATCTCCATGGACTCACTAGACGGAAATTTCCCATCCTGCCCGCTATAGGAATTGTAGCGGGCGGACACCGACCATGCAAAGGTCTGTTGATCTCGGGCAGGATTTTCCGACATTGGGGTGTGCGCAGCCAGAAAATCCCACCCACTCTGTCTGTTAACAAGCTTGACTTATCAAATACAAGCATTTAGATGAGCACTTCAAACACCATAGCATTCAAGGCTACAGACCAAGTGCTAGAAAATGGGATGAGAATAGATACGTGTTTCATGGCAGCAGAGACATGACAGAATCACAGAATCCCTATAGTGCAGAAGGAGGCCATTCAGCCCATCAAGCCAGCACCAACAACAATCCCACCCATGCCCTATCCCCTTTACCCAAGTATTTCCCCTGATAGGCCCCTGATACCAAGGGACAATTTAGCATGACAAAGCCACCTAACCAGCACATCCTTGGACTGTGGGAGGAACTGGAGTGCCCAGAGGAAACTCACGCAGACACTGGGAGAATGTGCAAACTCCACACTGGCAGTCACCCAAGGCCGGAATTGAACCCGGGTCCCTGGTGCTTTGAGGCAGCAGTGCTAACCACTGTGCCACCGTGCCACCATGCTAACCATTGTGCCACTGTGCCATCAAAAGACCTCTTTCTTTGCTATAATACTCTATGAGAACTGATGCTTCTGGTTCTGTCCCAAGGCTGCTCAATAGACATTTCATTGTATAATTTATTCAAGTTACAGCCTCTAGGTTTATTGTTATGTGTTCCAGGGCTACGACTGCAGGAATCTCCCTCTTGCACCATCCTTCTCCAGTATGTGATAGTTTTCTGATGCAAGAGTCAGGTTAAAATCTAATGTCAGTACTTGCTTACTTTCCACTCTTTCACCTCATTCTGTCAGTCCATGGACCTCTCTTTTTGGCCATCATCCCTGACCATTCAACCAACATTTAAACTTGCTAGTAGCTTTTCCAGTACATCCCACAATTTGTGTATCTCTCTATTCAATAGACCCCTCTGGGATATATATTATCTGAGTATGCACTCTGGTCAATTGACCGGTAGATGCGGTAACTCCATTATGTGTGCCATAATCACCCACATTACCAATAATCCAGCAGTGACGGGATGAGGTCCTTCATTGGGCATCAATTTTCCACTTAGCCTTGGGTGGGAAAATCATCTGTGGTTCTTCACATTGTGGTTTTAATCAGTGTGCAGGCGGGAAAGTGGCAGAAGCCCAACTTGCCATCCTGCCTCCTGATTGAATGACCCACATCACCAAAATCACAACGAGGGCACTAGGGTCCATCCAATGTGCATATCGTGATCAAGGAATTCAATGGAGTAAATACTGAGAGACTATTTCCACTTGTAGGAAATATCAAACAAGGGGTAGTCTTAAATTTAGAACTGGGCCATTCAAGATTGAAACCTGAAGCAGTTGTTTGCATTAAATCCAATGGCAATGTGGCATGCTCTTCCCAAAAAGACTAAGGTAAATTACTCGATTGAAATGATCAAGACTGGGAGTGACTAATTTTTATCATGTAAGAGTATAAGGACACGTGGCACAAAGTCAGCAAATGGAATTGAAGGGCAGATCAGCCATCATCTGACTGAGTAGCAGAATGGACTTGAGAGGGACTCATGTTCTTACATTTTTAATCTAGTGCATGAAGGACAAAATGAAGATAATAGAGGGCCTGAGATTAACCAAGAGAATTGGAGGGGCCATGCAAAAGAAGCAGGTTGGAGAAGGCAAGCATACAGAGAACAAGCACAGTGCAAAATGCCCAGGTTGGAGCTAAGACACTGAGATTGAACTGGAGAGAAAGAGGCTGTGGTATCTGGCTGCAAGTAGCAACTCCAGATCAGCAAATGTTTGTTATGTAAGGGTTAAATCAAGGGTGATATGAGCATAGGTGGGAAACTTGGATGTGATCTAACTGAATCCTGGAACAGGTTATTGAGGCTGAATGACCTTTTGTTCCTAAAAGAGGCATGGTGCAAGAAGCAGGGAGGTTAGAAGTATAAATGTTAGCTATCAGGGAGAGAGGGCAGCAAAAAGAAATATGGGGAACCTGGCAATCAAAATGTACATTCAAATAATAAAATTGCTGGTAATTTACTTTTTTTATTGGACTAAAATTCATTGGAGGAAAGGAACTAATGATCAAATAGGTTTGTGTTTTGCTCTCGTTACTTATATTTCTCCTCAGCCTCACAGCATCTTACAACCTACACTATCACATCTGCTAGAACTGTTCACAGGGAAAGGAGTGAGAGATACTCACCTTACAAAGCTGCAAAATTAAAATGGAACATTGCAACCAATCTGTTTAGGTAAAAGCACAGATGATGTAAATAAACCGCTTACTCTATTCATTTGAGTGCAAAGATTGCGAGTTGGATTTTAATGGGACGACGTAGTTCTCTAAAGTGCGTTTGGTTTTAGACATAAATTCAGCGCCAGAGACGCTTCGTGTAAGGTAGCAATAATAGCCCAAATATAGCTGGAAATATAGTAAACTGGAAGGACAGCTTCGAAGTAGCACGTTCTGTGCAGCTTCCGTTTATTAGAAAAGTTGGAAGTTTATGTTACACTTTTGGGAGCACACTGAAGATTTCAGTGACGGCCTACGATTGCTGTTTCAATGTAATATTGCTGACAGCGCCTCTGTTATAAGCTCCCGGGATGTTTGTGACCAGTCCCGTGACGCTGTTGTTAAGAGTAACATTCATGCTGCTGCCTGGTTACTGCTGCAGTTTAGCCCAACTACAAATTAACAGCCAGGAGCAATTTGGGATACGACAATCGTTTGCTTAATTGATCAGGATATTTCTTCAAGGATATTGCTTTTAGATCCATTACTTATTACTTCTAGATTGATTTAAGATGCCGTTTCCATTACCTCTCAAAGCAGAAAATGTCTTTAGTACGTTTGATCCGAACTTCATGCCTGGGTAAGACCTGAGAATATTTTAAGTTGTGGAGATACTGAATTTTGAGGCTGCTCTTTGTGCTTGTGCACTGATCCAATGTTCTACCAAATGGCAGTGGCACAGATCTTGCTAATGCACACACACAAAATGCATAAACGCAAAATACATTCGGATGCTGGATTCTGAAACAAAATCATGGGTCATCATCTAGACTCGAAATATTGGCTCTACTCTCTCTCAGAGCTGCTAAGATTTTCCAGCATTTTCTGCTTTTGTTGTGCACACACATGTATTGAGTCTTGACTGCCAGTCCCCCAGAGCAGGGACCAGGGCATCTCAAACCAGCACCACAGGGAGTTCCAGTGACTGACTCAGGAGTGCCATGTGGGACTCGGGAACACTCAAACCCACCTTATCCTTTTGCTCGGAGAATGAGGCAAAAAAACGAGATTGTTGACTGTAGAAACCCTGTCTGTTGGCCAATAAGCATAGCTGGAAAAAGCCAGAGACACAAGTGAAATTCTGTCACAATTTCAACTTCATTACTAAATTCCTGGATACAGCCTAAGCAGAATCTCAAAAACACTGACAATATAATCATACGCTGTAGAATATTAAAGGTACATATGAAGATCTATGCAATCACACTAGTATATAACTAAATCACCCAAGAGAAACTGGTGGTTCCCATTCTGAGGTAGCTGGCCAGGCCACTTTGAAGTAAGGGTTGTTCAGTGGCACAGTGGTTAGCACTGCTGCCTCACAGCATCAGGGACTGAGGTTCGATTCCTGGCTTGGATCACTGTTTGTGCGGAGTCTGCACGTTCTTCCTATGTCTGTGTGGGTCTCCTCCCGGTGCTCCAGTTTCTTCCTACAGTCCGAAAGACGTGCAGGTTAGGTGCATTGGCCATGTTAAATTCTCCTTCAGTGTATCCAAACAGGCACCAGAGTGTGGTGACTAGGGGATTTTCACAGTAACTTCATTGCAGTGTTAATATAAGCCTACTTACGACACTAATAAATACTTTAAACTTCTCTTGCTTGTAGTTCTTGCGATGATCTCTTTTGTTAGTTGTTTATTCTATTATGAGCTTGACTTCCCAACTCTGTGGTCAGAACTGCTTACTTCTGTATTCTTGTGAAGCATATTCAGGCATGTCTTGAAGCTAGCATTAGAGTTTGACCATTTTTCCCATTGAGCTCTGAATTAGGGCATTAGCCATTGGTTATATGGCTGCTATAAGATGGCAGGGAAAAATAGATTTTAAAATTAGGTCAACTAAAATGTTCATAAACTTTGATTCAGTGCTAAGTGCACTTACTGCTGCATTAGTAAGCTGAGTTCAGATCCCACTCCAGAGACTTGATCACAGAATTAAACTTAATTGGAGTACTGAGGGAGTGCTACAAGGTCAAAGATACGTTTAGATCTTTTAGATTAGATCTTAAAGCAAGACTCCCATCAGCTCTCTCCAGTGGCTTGAAAAGATCTCCTGGCACCAATCCAAAGAAGAGCAGTAGGGCCCTTTCCAGTTGTCCAGCAATCTGATATCGCTGAAAAGAAACAAATTATCTGGCCATTTATTGTTTGTATTCAGCTTGCTGTGTAAACATTGGCTGCTGTGTTTTGCTACATTACATTAATAACTGCACTTGAAAAGTGTTTAGTTGGCTGTAAAGTGCTTTGTGACATCCTAAGGTTGTGAAAAATTTGTAATAAATGTAATTTTTCCTTCTTAGCATTGATACATCCAGCTCTAATAATTGCATTCTTAGTATAGATTAGCATGTGACCATTTTTGTTTTATTTTGTATACATTTCTGCAATTTACATATTCGGATCAGTGTACTTAAATAATTATATAGATTTATAACTTAAATATATGACCAACTATCTGTTACAATCATAATATTCTGCAGATATTGCAAATGATGTTACTGGTTAGTGTGTTTTCCCAGTGTTGAGGGAAGTGCTAGTTGTGGCTTTTGGAAACAAACCCCAAAATGAGTCTTCAGAAGAAGAGAAAATTGGAGGGAAATCTGGAGATAGAAAGAAAAAAATGGGTAGACAGCTTTAGAAGGTTGAGGGTGGTCTAATTGAAGTATTTCAAATGATAACAGAATTTAATTTGATAGATACAGAGAAGTTGTTTCCTCTAGAGTGCAAGGGCCACAACCTTAAATCTAAAAACTGGACGAAGGAGGAGTGAATTAGAAAGCATTTTGTCACACGAAAGATAATGGAAACCTGTAGCTCCCTTTCCCAGAAAGGCCATTGAGGCTGACCTAATTGTAGTAAGTAAGGTTGTCAAAGGATATCGAATAAATACAAGTAAATGGAGTGCGATAGAAATTAAGGATGATCTAATTGAATGACCTCCTCATGTCTCTGGGTAACCACAGCAGTGAGAAAAATAAATACCTGGCTGATTAAGTGGGAATGGGGAATGCTTGGGGTTAAGGTATAGATTGTACCCATTTATTTTGTACTACAAAATATACATCTATGAATCTAAGAGTATCCGCGTGTAACATTAAATAACTTCTTTTCAGAAAATAACATTTTAGGATACTGTAAATGGATAATTTGGAATGTGACATCTGGTATGTGTTGCATGTTCAAGAGGAACGGGTGACTTGTGCGGGTTTCTTCTGGGTGCTCCGGCTTCCTCCCACTGTCCAAAAGACGTGCAGTTAAGGTGCATTGGCCATGCTAAATTCTCCCTCAGTGTACTCGAAAAGATGCCAGAGTGTGGCGACTCGGAGATCTTCACAGTAACTTCATTGCAGTGTTAATGTAAGTCTACTTGTGAACTCATAAATAATCTTAAAGAAAAACCTTTGCCTGTGGTTCCAGAAACTTTCCACCATTGGACTTTTCCTCTCGTCATTTCTGGATCCACTGTGGATTGATCGATAGAGAATGATTGCTTTTATCATTGTTGATTCATGTAACTGTGGTTGATAGATTTTTGTTAACTGATGGTATTAAGGGTTTAGGGAACCAGGAGGTGGAGTTAAGATACAGATCAGCCAAAATGGCAGAAAAGGCTAGGAAGCACTGAATGTTCCATTGTTTCTACATAAAGGATGGTGGAAGACGATTTAGGTAGGCTGTAATCTGTTTCATATAGTAATTCCTTTGCATTGTGATATAGTCAGATTGGAACTGAAATATCTGCCCTTCTCTATATAAGAAAAATGACTTGAAAACGTTTTTTGTTCATTATGCAGGTATGGAGGATACATTCCAAAGTTACAAAGCCGCTTTGGGGAGACCTATGGCAATGCTACTTTGGGACTACTGTCATATGAGCCTGGACAGCCCAAGTCACCACGTTTAACTCTCACCCAAACCAAACCACTGTACAATCCCCAGGTCCCAAGGCATCTGCTGAATAGGACCTATGGGCATCCAGAAATTACCACGTATGCAGGACAGGTGCAGAATACAAACATTAAAAACGGTGACGTTGAACTTTGTGATTCATTGAGGCTTGTTTTGTGATAATTCATTGATGCATAAGAAGCACAAGAGATATTTAGTTCAATGTCATCTCACGCTGTAAAAGAAATAATACTCCAAAATATCAGAAAAGGATTTTGTTTTGCAAGTTCTAGAAAGAAGATCCCTCTGAAATTAGTCCCTTATTATTCAGAAGTATTCCTTGTTGCTTGAATGTACTTGCAAACAAGATAACTGAAAATCATAAGGAAAGTTGAATTCCTTTAAAAGGTATTTGTTAGAATGCAGACATTTCTGGCAATGCCAGAATTTATTGCTGATTCCTGATTGCCTAATCCGTCATAAAGATTTATTCTAAAATACTGACTGATATGTTATAAAATGTTACTTGATTTCACGATTGCATGTGTGTAAGTACCGAAAATCATCAGCTGGTTAATTTTGATATTAGGTATACAGGAACATTAGACTGCCTGTCTGATTCAATTAAACCTTTTTTTGGTTATTTATTTTAAAATTCTCACCCTGTGTTTAAAATCCCTTCTGTCTCCCTACCTTTGTAAACTTCTCCTGTCCTCCAACCCCAGTCTTGAACTCTCCATTACTCTGACTTGGACCACTTGTCCTTATTCCTCCCTTTTCTTCCTTTATAGCACCATCATGCCTTTGGAATCACCCTCTAAACCTCACCACCTCTCCACCTTTCTACCTCTCCAACTCACCACCTCCCTCTCCATTCTTAAAATCCTGCTCCAAACCTACTCCATTGGTCAAGCTTTTGCCCACCCATCCCACAATCTGCTTTGACACCATGTCTATTTTTACTGACCATGTTGCTTTCCATCACCTTTGATCACCTTTCTATATTAATTGTGCTTTATTACAGCAAGTTGTCCTTTTGAGTAATTTGTGTAGAATTTTGTATATAGGTTACAAGATCCTGTGGATGGTTCATTGAGCAAATACATTGTGTTGTGTGGCACATACCCAAACCGATGGAATCCCCAGTCTGTGATGATGGACAACATTTGAGGACATTACTAGAATAGGTAGAAGGGAAAAAAGAAGGCAAAACTTTACATTTATATAGCATTTTTCACAACCCCGGATGTCCTGAGTTCCTTTACAGACAAATTAAGTAATTTTGAAGTGTCATTGATGTAGGTCATGCTGCAACCAATTTGAGCACAGCAGTTCTCATAACAGCAATGTGACTGTCATCACATTATCTGTTTTTGTGACCTTGGTTACGGGACAGATGTTAGCCAGGCTATTGGGAGAACTCTGTTGTTCTTCTTTGAATGGTGTTGTGGGCAAGCTTAGAGAGAACTTAGAGAAGAAAAAGATAATTTAATGTTGTATCTGAAATTTGGCACCTCTAACTTCCTCTGTACTGCACCGAAGTGTCAGCCTAGATATTGTACTCCAGTCTCTGAAGTGGAATTCTCACCAGGATCTCCTGACTCAGAGAGGAGATCACTACCAGTGAGCGACAGCTGAATCAGTCTATCTTTTCACTTATACTGTTGTTATCTTCATTAACTCCAGATCATTATCTAGAGACAATGAACAACGGTTTACCAGGTCTCAGTTAAATGAGAATCAACTGTCCTTTATTTGGCATCTTCCCTTGCAATCTTAGAAGGTGCAACACCTGCCCCTTTACCGCTTCCGTCCTCACCAGTCAAGGCCCAAAACACTCCTTTCAGGTGAAGCAGCATTTCACTTGCACCTCCTTTAATTTGGTCTGCAGCATTCACTCCTCACAATGCGACCTCCTCTACACTGGGGAGACTAAATGCAGACTGAGGTGACCGCTTTGCAGAACACTTTTGCTCAGTCGACAAACCTGACCCCAATCTCCCTGCCACTTGCCATTTCAGCACACCATTCTGTTCTCAAGCCCACGTATCCATCTTTGGCCTGCTCCAGTGAAACTTAATGCAAACAGAAGGACCACATCTTCCAATTACTCGTTGGAGTTTAGAAGGATGAGGGGTGATCTTATAGAGACATATAAGATAATGAAGGGGCTGGATAGGGTAGAGGTGGAGAGATTCTTTCCACTTAGAAGGGAAACCAGAACTAGAGGGCACAGCCTCAAAATAAGGGGGGGCCGGTTCAGAACAGAGTTGAGGGGGAACTTCTTCTCTCAGAGGGTAGTGAATCTCTGGAATTCTCTGCCCATTGAAGTGGTGGAGGCTTCCTCGTTGAATATGTTTAAATCACGGATAGATGGATTCCTGATCAGTAAGGGAATTAGGGGTTATGGGGAGCAGGCGGGTAAGTGGAACTGATTCGCTTCAGATCAGCCATGATCTTGTTGAATGACAGGGCAGGCTCGAAGGGCCAGATGGCCTACTCCTGCTCCTAGTTCTTATGTTCTTATGTTCTTATTAATTAGGCACATTACAGCCTTATGGACTCAAAATTGAGTTCAACAACTTTAGACTGTGAACCTTTCCCTCCACTTTCACCTTTTTTTAAATCCAAAAATGTTTTGTCCCATTGCAACAGCCCCCCATTGAATTCCCCATTGGGCCATCTGTCACTTGTTCTCTAGATTTGCTTTCACTGAGCACTAACCTTTATTCTCCTATTGACATATTCTGCTCCCTTACATTTATGCCACTATCAGCACTTTCTATAGCCCTTAATACTGCCATTACACCTCCTTTGTCTTGTACCCTACATATCTTTGTCAAATTTCTCCTAGCTCTCACCTATCACTGACCTTCTACTCTGCTCCACCCCCTCTTAAGCAGAATAAAATCCATCACATTTCTCCCTCTCGTTAGAACCGAGGAAGAGTCTGATGGATTCAAAACGTTAACCCTGTTTCTCTCTTCATGGGCGTTGCCAGCCTTGAATATTTACAGCATTTTCTGCTTTAATTTTACATTATACATTGTATGCCTTTTATTCTATTTATTCTTCAGAAACTTGCAATGGGCTCACAGCCAATTATCGTTGTAGTAATAAACAGTTATTTCCACCCTTCTTTTCCCCATTGTAAGTTCTCAGAATGTAGAAAGCCAGAACGCGTTTTCTTTACTGTGTGAAAGACAATAATGGTGTCACTTTGAATTGTAGGCTACTTCTATCCAAGAGATGGCAAATATCACTTTGCTCTAAAGAATTGTGTCTACGACAACAATCCTGAAGCAACATCTGCCATTCAGACTATCGAAGAACTGAAACGACGTGAAATGACGGAGTGCAAAAGGAGTGATCTAATTGCCCCAAATATGTCATCAAGGCCTCCATCTGCTATTGTAAGACTGTAGGGTTTTGTGATGCACAGATTGATCCATGATGTCTGAAGTAAACCATAATGCAATTTTCTTTTCTATTTCCTTAGCCACTGGGTGAAATAAAACCACCGGATAGTTGTTTTTTCATCCCCGTGAAATATGAACCTTTTGACCCTTGTCACCCAAGAAGGATGGATATGTTCCAAACACCAGATCAAAATCTAATGGAGCAGAATAGCAGGATAATTTATAGACATGATTCGTCACTCCATCCCACTTATAATGGTTTTGTTCCAGGTATGACCATTCTTTCTTCAACTCTTTCTCTCATTCTCATATTAATTGATCTTTTAGTTTGTTTTTGTTGTCCTTGACCAGCCTGTACTTTGCACATTCCATTCTTTTTCTCACTCAAGGGGCCAATGAGCAGATTTGGGAAAGATGAGGTTTGGCATAACATTAAACATGAATATGAAAAGAAGCTAAGCTGAAAAGCAAATGTGAAAGCAAGAGACTTCAATAAATATATAAATAAGGGAATAAAATTAACTAAGCAGAGCCATTGCCTCTAATTCTGGTGCCATCTGTGGGATCTTTTATTATTTCCTGGGATGTGGCAAAGTCAACATTTGTTGCCCATCCCTAATTGTCCTTGAAAGGGGTGGCTTGTTATACCCATTTCAAGGGGAGTGCTATAGGTTGAGAGTCACATGTAGGCCAGATCAGGCAAGGATGGCAGATTTCCCTCCACAAAGGTCATTAGTGAACCAGATAGGTTTTTATGACAATTGATGATGGTTTCATGGTCACCGTTACTGAGACTAGCTTTATATTTCAGCTTTATTAATTAAATTCAAATTCCATCAGTTGCATTAGCCTGGTCTCTGGATTACTAGACCAGTGACGTTACCACTATGGCACCATCTCCTCCCCCCCCGAATGCTGCATGTGGATGGGATAATTACTTGTGCTGGAACCATGAACTCAACCTCAGTAGGTTCAATAGTCAAGGAAATCCAGAGACGCTTCAGTTAATACCAATCTGAGTCCCGCACGGTGGGCCCGATTTGACCATCAAGTTGCACCTGTTTTCAGCGCAAAAACTTAGTAAAGTCGGGCGTGAAACGAGTAGCACCATCCGCGCTCGCCTCCGCGCCGGGTCCCCCTTGACAGAATACTGTAACTTGATTCTGTGTCTCTGTGCCCTGTTTGAGAGCAGATATCCACTCCATCTGACGAAGGAGCAGCGCTCCGAAAGCTAATGGCATTTGCTACCAAATAAACCTGTTGGACTTTAACCTGGTGTTGTTAAAACTCTTACTGTCCAACGCCGGCATCTCCACATCATGACTTTGTGCATTTACCATGGCTAATCTATCTAACCTGCACATATCTGGACACTAAGGGACAATTTAGCATGGCCAAACCAACTAATCTGGGGGATAGCTCTGGTGAAGAATCCAGAAGAACAGCAGGGGGGCAAATTCTAACACCTAACACTGCTTCCTGAATAACCTAATTCAAGGTTATTCAGGAAGCAGTTTGACTGCACTGAGGGTAGTGGAAATCTGTCACCCTCTCCTCCAAAAATCTATGGATGCTGGGACTTTGACAAGCATTTTATTAGGTAAGGATATCAAGGAAAATTAAGTAAAGGTGAATAAATGTCGCTGAGGTACAGACCAGCTATGATCTCATTGAAAGGTGGATCAGGCTTGAGGATGGATTGGCCTACTCCTGTTCACATTTCTAATTTCTCTGAAGCATTCACTTGTTACCAAATAATCCCAGGTGTGAGAGTTGTAATAATTGATATATATTATTTTTATTACCTTGCAGGTCAGCAGTTTGAAATTGGAAAGAACTGGGGACGCAGCACTTTTAATGCTCTGGGTATAGGCGAGGAGAAATCACAATCGCTGTGCCCCACTTGATTTGGGAATGAGCAATCAAAATTGCTGAATCGAGGGCAGTTTTAACATCTCTGAGAACATCATATAAATCGGAATGTTGGCAGACTGATCTCATTGCCCAGCAATAAAACCAATTGCTAATTTGATTCTGTTCACTAGATTGAAGTTGGAACTAATTCTTTTACACATTAAATGATGAGCTGAGAAATTCATGAAGACTTCTGTCGTGTGGGTTAAACTTGAAAAATCCCGATTTATTACAGTATTGTATTTTACAAGGAACTTAAATTTTACCAAGGACAATAATTATTTCTGATCTCTAAATGTGAGGTGGGGAGCTTTCAATAGAAACGCACAAGGCACTGGTTGACTGCCAGAGAGTGAGACACCAAGGCTGGGATTCTCCGCAGAGGTGAGGTTGCTGTGCTTCCTCGAGCCACTCGAGATGGAGGAAGTGTGTCTGCCTCCAGACTCCTCGAATCAAGGCCTTGAGGGCATGGTGGTTGAAATGGGGTATGGACCTCTTCTTGAGGCTGCCAGCCTTTTGCCTCTAGTTTGCTGACATCTTGCACGGCCTTGTGAAATCAAGTGAGCTGGAGCGAGTTGAATTGGTCTTTAAACATGGCATTCGGACCGTCAAACCCTCCAGCTGACGGCGGGCAAACGAATCAGCTTCTGATCTGCCCAGTGATTTGGAAAGATATTCACTTGTACATAATTAATGAGGCTCCGAGCGCTGAATCTGACATGACTTTAAGCCATTCCGGCCAGCGGATTGGCCCACTGGAACCACTCGCCACCACCCTTAGAAACAAAAATGGAGAATTCTGCCCTAAGTGTCAGGACATGGAAGCCAGCTAACTGCTAGGGGTCCCGGTGAGGGGAGAGTGTGGGACAGCTGGGGTGGGGTAATGGGGCTCATGAAGAGGGCAATTGAGGTCCCAGGGGATAGGCTGGGGGGCCAGGGATGTCCAGAGGTCATTGAGGTTTCACAGAAGGGTGTCCGGGAGGTGCCTTTTCTACCCATATCCCTCCCCAACCTGATCTGTCATCTGCCCACGAGCCTAAAAATTGAGGCTGAATGGGAGAAGACACCTCAATGGCCATTGAGTGGTGTCCAACATCACCCCTCCCCACCCCCCCCCCCCCCCCCCACCCCACCCCCCACCAATCCCCCAAGGCCTTGCCCGCTTCACTATAAAATTGCTTGCAGGTCAAGGCAGGCACGGTTCCAGAGGGAATCCCATGAATGCATTTTAGCTCCTCCCCCCCACCGCCCTATTAAAATGCACTTGGGATGGGCGGGGAGGGTGGTGGGGGCGGGGGGGGGGGGGGGGGGGGTCAGTGGTGGGTAGTGTGAAATTCAGGCCTATAAAATAAATGGCACACTGGGCATAAAGGGAATGCACTGCCTGAGAGTGCGCTAGAGACAAGTACAATCAAGTATTCAGATTGTTATAAGGAAGAATGTGCAGGGCTGTGGTGAGAAGGCAGGGGACTGGCACCAATGGAGAAGTTTAACAACACCAGGTTAAAGTCCAACAGGTTTATTTGGTAGCAAAAGCCACACAAGCTTTCGAAGCTCTAAGCCCCTTCTTCAGGTGGGAAGGGGCTTAGAGCTTCGAAAGCTTGTGTGGCTTTTGCTACCAAATAAACCTGTTGGACTTTAACCTGGTGTTGTTAAACTTCTTACTGTGTTTACCCCAGTCCAACGCCGGCATCTCCACATCATGACCAATGGAGAGCCAGCAAGGGTACCATTGGTCAAATGGCCTCATTCTGTGCTGTACGAATTCTGTGATTCTAGATAAAGTTTGGCCCTTGAGATCAGCATAGTATCATAGGGTCTTTCACTTCAGCAGACAGGGCAGACAGGAACTTGATTTAACATTTGATCTGAAAGAGATGCCACCTCTGACATTCCTCACCTGGAGTTTTTGAGTGGAATTTAGGACACAATCCTCCAGCTCAAACTCCACCCCTTGAGCAAAGGCTGCCACCTAGAGGTCAACATTACTTTAATTGCTGCATTATAATGTTTAGATTGAAACAGTTTTGTCGAGACATCAGTTTCAATGAAGGTGAATAAAGGCAAAAATGTTGAGAAACTTGGCTGGAGCTTTTTGGAAGTCTAAACAGGCAATGTCAATTGGCCTTTGCTCACCCTCCAACTTTGGTGAGTTTTTCAAAAAATATAACCAAATTTGTAAGATATGACCTTTCCCAAAGCCACATTGGGTATCCCCAGTTTGTCATTATCCAAGTAATCATATATTGCATGCCTAATCATTCATTCAAGTATTGTTCAGATTACTGATGTCAAACGAATGAGCATATAGTTACCAGGTCCGTGTCGTGACTGTTTTTTAAAAGATGAAAATAAAATGAGTCTCCTTCCAATCATGGGAACCATTTCAGAGTGCAGTGAGCTATTAAATATATGTGTAAGGGACAACATGCATCTCGTCTCAAGTTTAAGTATTAAGTTTAAGTTTTCAGTTTACTTATTAAAGAACAAAGAACAGTACAGCACAGGAAACAGGCCCTTCGGCCCTCCAAGCCTGTGCCGCTCCTTGGTCCATCTAGACCAATCGTTTGTATCCCTCCAGTCCCAGGCTGCTCATGTGACTATCCAGGTAAGTCTTAAACGATGTCAGCGTGCCTGCCTCCACCACCCTACTTGGCAGCGCATTCCAGGCCCCCACCACCCTCTGTGTAAAAAACGTCCCTCTGATGTCTGAGTTATACTTCGCCCCTCTCAGCTTGAGCCCGTGACCCCTCGTGATCGTCACCTCCGACCTGGGAAAAAGCTTCCCACTGTTCACCCTATCTATACCCTTCATAATCTTGTATACCTCTATTAGATCTCCCCTCATTCTCCGTCTTTCCAAGGAGAACAACCCCAGTCTACCCAATCTCTCCTCATAGCTAAGACCCTCCATACCAGGCAACATCCTGGTAAACCTTCTCTGCACTCTCTCCAATGCCTCCACGTCCTTCTGGTAGTGTTAGAAGTAGGCTTACATTAACATTGCAATGAAGTTACTGTGAAAATCCCCTAGTTGCCACACTCCAGCGCCTGTTCGGGTACATTGAGGGTGAATTTAGCATGGCCAAAGCACCTAACCAGCACATCTTTGGACTGTGGGAGGAAACCGGAGCACCCGCAGGAAATCCATGCAGACACGGGGAGAATGTGCAAAGATGTGCGGGTTAGGTTGATTGGCCAGGTTAAAAATTGCCCCTTAGAGTCCTGAGATGTGTAGGTTAGAGGGATTAGCGGGTAAATATGTGGGGGTAGGGCCTGGGTGGGATTGTGGTCGGTGCAGACTCGATGGGCCGAATGGCCTCCTTCTGCACTGTAGGGTTTCTATGATTCTTTCTATGAATGTGCAGACTTTGCACAGACAGTGACCCAGGCCGGGAATCGAACCCCGGTCCCTGGCACTTTGAGGCAGCAGTGCTAACCACTGTGCCATCCTGCTGCTCAAGAGGTAAGACTGGTGCAAATACTAAAACAAAGATAAAACAAAGAACAATACAGCACAGGAACAGGCCCTTCGGCCCTCCAAGCCCGCGCCGCTCCCCGGTCCAGGATTGAATCCTGAATCCAGGATCCCCGCCCAATTTTCCAGCCTATCTACATACCAATATCCTATCCACCGAGCTGTCCCCCACAGCTACGATGCTTTGTTCATTACAACCTATTAACTCACCCCCACCCCCCCATTCCAGACCATGTGATCTCCAGGGAGAGGCGAAAACCCAGAGTGAAAAACCCCAGGGCCAATATGGGGAAAAAAAAATCTGGGAAATTCCTCTCCGACCCCCTGAGGCGATCGAAACGAGTCCAGGAGATCACAATGGCCCTGATCGGAAAATGCTTCCCAACCCTAGTCATTTCCACTTCCACGAGAAACAAGGAACAATTAGCCCGCGCCGCTCCCTGGTCCAAACTAGACCACTCTTTTGTATCCCTCCATTCCCACTCCGTTCATATAGCTGTCTAGATAAGTCTTAAACGTTCCCAGTGTGTCCGCCTCCACCACCTTGCCCGGCAACACATTCCAGGCCCCCACGACCCTCTGTGTGAAATATGTCCTTCTGATATCTGTGTTAAACCTCCCCCCCTTCACCTTGAACCTATGACCCCTCGTGAACGTCACCACCGACCCGGGGAAAAGCTTCCCACCGTTCACCCTATCTATGCCTTTCATAATTTTATACACCTCTATTAAGTCTCCCCTCATCCTCCGTCTTTCCAAGGAGAACAACCCCAGTTTTCCCAATCTCTCCTCATAACCAAGCCCCTCCATACCAGGCAACATCCTGGTAAACCTCCTCTGTACTCTCTCCAAAGCCTCCACGTCCTTCTGGTAGTGTGGCGACCAGAACTGGACGCAGTATTCCAAATGCGGCCGAACCAACGTTCTATACATCTGCAACATCAGACCCCAACTTTTATACTCTATGCCCCATCCTATAAAGGCAAGCATGCCATATGCCTTCTTCACCACCTTCTCCACCTGTGACGTCACCTTCAAAGATCTGTGGACTTGCACACCCAGGTCCCTCTGCGTCTCTACACCCTTTATGGTTCTTCCATTTATCGTGTAGCTCCTCCTTACATTATTCCCACCAAAATGCATCACTTCGCATTTATCAGGATTGAACTCCATCTGCCATTTCCTTGCCCAAATTTCCAGCCTATCTATATCCTTCTGTAGCCTCTGACAATGTTCCTCACTATCTGCAAGTCCTGCCAGTTTTGTGTCGTCCGCAAACTTACTGATCACCCCAGTTACTCCTTCTTCCAGATCATTTATATAAATCACAAACAGCAGAGGTCCCAATACAGAGCCCTGCGGTACACCACTAGTCACAGGCCTCCAGCCGGAAAAAGACACTTCCACTACCACCCTCTGTCTTCTATGACCAAGCCAGTTCTCCACCCATCTAGCCACCTCCCCCTTTATCCCATGGGATCCAACCTTTTTCACTAGCCTACCATGAGGGACTTTGTCAAACGCTTTACTAAAGTCCATATAGACAACATCCACGGCCCTTCCTTCGTCAACCATTTTGGTCACTATTTAATATTTCCACCATACTCAGAATCCTTTGTAACAAGTCCACAAGCATGCATCAATACAGCTCACCAGTCCCCTTGGAACAGAGAAACATGAATCAAACGTGTTCCACATGGCTGATATATAACCTCACTCAATATACCTGCCTTTTCCCATAATCCACTAATATCTTTGGCTCACAAAAATCTTTAAATTTCAGGTTTAAAATTAACAATTGACCTTGTATCAAATGCCATTTGTGGACAGAAGTTCCCAACTTCTACCCACCCTTTACATGTGGAAGCGCTTCCTAACTTTATTCCTGAAAGGCCTGTTCCTTAGTCCTTGACTCCTCAAGCAGCAGAAGTTTTTAATCTATCCTATCAATTTCTCTTAATAATATGAAATACTTGAGGTGTTCAGTGTAAGGGACCGAGGAAAATTTGTGGAGAAGACATTTACCAGTGTTCTTTGTCCCTTGTGGGTTTCAGTGTCCTGTTTGCTAGGCGGGTGCTGTGAACAGGATGCTGTTTGTTGAGTGATGTGGGCTGGGCCAATGGGATTGCTCTGGGGGCGGGAGGAAAAAAGGCGCCAGGAAATGAAGCAGCTGCAGAGCTGAGGAGGGAGTGTGCAGAAGAAGGACAGCCACGTTTTTGGAGAGAAGCTTTTCGGAGGCAGTAAAAACTCAGTTCAAAGTGAACATTTCTCAGGTAGAACTGTTTGGTTTTTCATGACTGCCGAAGAGGACAGCCTTCAGCGCACTGGACCTGCGTTACTACACAGATAGCTCGCAGCACCTTTGCCTCGTGTGCTTGCTCCATCATCTTCCCTCTCGTAGACCCGTCTGGACTGTGTGTGTGTCGGGGTTAAGTGAGTACTATCAGACAGGAACGGTAACAGAAGTGGGTTGCCGAGAATGTGGTTTTCTTCAGATGTGCACCAACGGATGGGCCCCAACGTTTAAAATTCAAAGTGCTTGGTGATATTTTGAACATTTCTCAGGTTGAAACTGTTAATTGGAAAATCTTCAGTTTGGGATTCTTTACTTGTTTATATCTGCTAATTATATTTGTTATTAAATTTTTTTTGTTATTCCGTTTACCTTGTTGTTCCAAACCTTTTCTCATTATAAGGTTTATCTCAATACCATTTTTGGAGGTACCGCGCTAAACATACTCAAATCCTTTTCATGCAAGCCTGTACTGGCATTTATGGGTAAACAGGAAATTTAGCCAGCTCACCATCAACTGCTAGGAATTCAGGATCCTGTAAATCGAACAGTTAAATAGTAGCCCCATATAGTGATCAGCAGGGGGTTACATCAGTAATCGGTGGGCACCACAGGGGCTGGTGGGTGTGGGCTGGGCATGGGCCAAGTCCTTTCACCTTTTGCACGGACGCACTTCACACGGTCCCGGATCCTGCAGACCTGTGGAGGATGTGTGACTCTCAGCAAGTTTACACTGCAGTATCTGCTGCTAGGATCAACTGGGAAAAATATTTGGGCCTCCCAGTTGGAGGAATAGTTGGAACTTTACCTGAGGTCCGGCTCACCTGCTCTATTTGAGATTTTATCAAAGCCCTGGCCAGTCTGCTGGCCAGGCTCCCTAGGCTGCTGGACAGGACTACTGTCAGTGCTGTCCTACAGGAGTCAGGTGCCGGTCCAACATTCACTGCCAACTCCTGTTGCAGAGCAATGCAGATGCCAGGAACCCTCCAATCCCTTCATCCAAGGACCATTCTTCCAGCGGGCATCAAGACAGTGAACAATGGCAGGCTGTTTAGCCCTGGAAGTTGAAATCACCCGATGTCCATGCAAGTGTCTTCCTCAGCAAAGGTCACTCAATTATAATCAGACACGGGGACACAGACAGAGATCTCCTTCCCCAGCCAAAAGGCACTCAATGGTGACAACCCACTGCTAGCCCGACAAACATACCATAAAACGCCCTGAGCAGGTCACACCACACAAACCAGCTACCTGAGGCGCAGTTGAAATTTATATAACACATCAAGAGGCCTATTTTTTGTGTCAGCCTGAACTCCATGGTGCCTTTGAATGTTTGTGGGTTAAAGGCACATTGTTCAGGCTGGCATTTCTGTGCAGCACTGAGTGCTGCGGTTCTATCATTCAAATGACACTAAACCAATGCTTAAGCTGCTTTATCAGGTGGACAGAAACAGTCCCCTGCCAACATAAGATGGCCACCGATATCTGTCTGCACAAATGCACCGGCCTGTGCAAGCACAGAAATCCAATGACATTACCCCTGCTGCATCCAGTCTGCCAGTATCCCACTGCACAAGCATCAGTGATGCCATCGTGCACATACACCATTCTCCCTCCTCCTCTTCACCGCTTCCTCTCCTCGTCCTCCTCGCTCCCTCCACCTCCTCACCTCCATTACCCTCACCCCATCCCTCTCCTCACCCCATCCCCTCCTCTTCCTACTCTTCTTCCACATCCCCCTCCTTCTCATCCACTGCTCCTCACCCACAACCCCCTGCTGCTCACCCCATTCCTCCTCTTCCTCCTCACCCCATCCCCTCCTCTTTCTATTCTTCCTCCAAATCCTCCTCTTCATCCCCCTCCTCCTTGCCCTCAACCCTCTGCTGCTCACCCCATTCCCCCTCCTCATCTTTTCCTCTCCTCCTCTTCTTCCTCCTCACCCCATCCCCCTCATTCTCATCCCCTCCCCATCCTTGCCCCATCACCCTCAACCCATCCCCGTCCTCCTCGCCCCATCCCCTTCCTCACCCCATCCCCTCCTCTTCCTAATCCTCTTCTTCCACATCCCCCTCCTCCTGTCAAGCTCCTCTTCCTCACCCCATCCCCTCCTCAGCCCCATTCCCATCTTCTTGCTCACCCCAATACTGTTTACCGTATCCCAATACATGTGACAATAATTATAAATCAAATCAAATCATCCTTCCCAACACCCCTTCTCCTCCTCATCCAACAGGGCCCCCAACCCAGAAAACCGACATCCTCTCCAAGTGATAGGCGTTCCAGTCAATCCACTTCAATTAGGTATTAAAGGACATCACCTAAAGCACAGTTGTGATAATGCCATCTTTGTTCCTGTCACAATTACTTTGTCATATACAATAACAGAATGGAATAAAACACTAGCATACACTGTGTTGGCAAAAACGCAGCCAGACATAAAAGACCCAGCAGCATTAACCCCATTGTCCTGTCCAGTATGGAGCTTACAGCAACAGATAAAATTTTTGTCAATGGCATTTCCCATTGAATGCACCCCATTCCCCCTCCTCATCTTTTCCTCTCCTCCTCTTCTTCCTCCTCACCCCATCCCCCTCATTCTCATCCCCTCCCCGTCCTCGCCCCATCACCCTCAACCCATCGCCACCTGGAAACCCACGGGAGAAGGGTGCACTGCCGACAGAACCGCAAGATCCGGAAGGCATTGTCGGCAGCAAGATTTCAGCGAAAATCTTTTTATTACTCTGAACAATTTATGAATTAATTAAGCCAAATATTCAATTTCTAGTTTCTTATTGTGTGTTGCTGCTTTAGTGTTATCTCATTTGTAAATAAACTTGACTTTGTTTTAGGTTGAGTTTCTCCTCATCTTATTGCAAGGTGGCTTGTCCTGTATCGTGAGACTGTGACCCCTTGTTCTCAAGCCCCCAGCCAGAGGAAACAACATTGCTGCATCCAGTCTGTCCAGCCCTGGCAGAATTTTACATGTTTCAATGAGATCCCCTCTCATTCTTCCAAATTCCAGTGAATAGTTGACCCAATCTCTCCTCATACAATAATCCTGCCATCCCAGGAATCAGTCTGATGAACCTTCATGCATTCCCTCTATGGACAAGTATATCCTTTCTTAGATAAGGAGACCAAAACTGCACACAATGCTCCAGGTGTGGTCTCATCAAGGCTCTGTACAGCTGCAGTAACTCATCCTTATTCCTGTACTCAAATCCTCTTGCAATGAAGGCCTACATACTATTTGCCTTCCTAACTGCTTGCTGCACCTGCATGCTTTGTTTTCAGTGACGAGTGTTCTAGGACACCCATATCCCTTTGGACATTTCCCAATTTATCACTATTTAAATAATATTTTGCCATTCAGTTTCTCTGTCCGACGTGGATAATTTCACATTTATCCAAGTTACACTGCATCTGCCATGTAATTGTTAATCCTGGTGCACACAGTCCCAATCATGTCACAGACAAAGCTTTAAGTTTCAGTTCATTGGAGATATTTATGGAGACTGCCTTTTTCTGTGAAATTGAGAGAAAATGTTGGTGTACAAAGAGGGAACCATAAACATTCACAACACAGATGGATGCAGCCAATTGTTGGCCTTTATCGCGAGAGGGATGGAGTATAAAAGCAGGGAAGTCATGCTGCAACTGTACAGGGTACTGGTGAGGCCGCACCTAGAGTACTGTGTACAATTTTGGTCCCCTTATTTAAGAAAGGATATATAAGTTTTGGAGGGGGTACAGAGAAGGTTCGCCAGGTTGATTCCGGAGATGAGGGGGTTAGCTTATGAGGAAAGATTGAGTAGACTGGGCCTGTACTCATTGGAGTTTAGAAGGTTGAGGGGAGATCTTATAGAGACATATAAGATAATGAAGGGGCTCGACAGGGTAGAAGCAGCGAGGTTATTTCCACTTACAATGGAAACAAGAACTAGGAGGCATACCTCAAAATACAGGGGAGTCAATTTAGAACAGAGTTGAGGAGAAACTTCTCCTCCCAGAGGGTAGTGAATCTTTGGAATTCTCTGCCCAATGAAGCAGTAGAGGCTACCTCATTAAGTGTGTTTAAGTCACAGATAGATAGATTTTTAACCATTAAGGGAATTAAGGGTTATGGGGAGCGGGCGGGTAAGTGGAACTGAACCCACTATCAGATCAGCCATGATCTTATTGAATGGCGGAGCAGGCTTGAGGGGCTAGATGGCCTACTCATAAACATAGAACATAGAACAGCACAGCACAGAACAGGCCCTTTGGCCTACGATGTTGTGCCGAGCTTTATCTGAAACCAAGATCAAGCTATCCCACTCCCTATCATCCTGGTGTGCTCCATGTGCCTATCCAATAACCACTTAAATGTTCCTAAAGTGTCTGACTCCACTATCACTGCAGGCAGTCCATTCCACACCCCAACCACTCTCTGAGTAAAGAACCTACCTCGGACATCCTTCCTATATCTCCCACCATGAACCCTATAGTTATGCCCCCTTGTAATAGCTCCATCCACCCGAGGAAATAGTCTTTGAACGTTCACTCTATCTATCCCCTTCATCATTTTATAAACCTCTATTAAGTCTCCCCTCAACCTCCACCGCTCCAGAGAGAACAGCCCTAGCTCCCTCAACCTTTGCTTATAAAACCTACCCTCCAAACCAGGCAGCATCCTGGTAAATCTCCTTTGCACTCTTTCCAACGCTTCCACATCCTTCTCATAGTGAGGTGACCAGAACTGCACACAATATTCCAAATGTGGCCTCAGCAAGGTCCTGTACAGTTGCAGCATAACCCCACAGCTCTTAAACTCCAACCCCCTGTTAATAAAAGCTAACACACTATAGGCCTTCTTCACAGCTCTATCCAGTTGAGTGGCAACCTTCAGAGATCTGTGGATATGGACCCCAAGGTCTCTCTGTTCCTCCAGTCTTCAGAACCCTACCTTTGACCCTGTAATCCACATTTAAATTTGTCCTACCAAAATGGATCACCTCACATTTATCAGGGTTAAACTCCATTTGCCATTTTTCAGCCCAGCTTTGCATCCTATCAGCCCAGCTTTGCATCCTACTCCTACTCCTATTTCTTATGTTCTTATGTAACTATTTCCGTTCTTTGCCAAAATATCAGTAATGATTCCATTGCCTTGCTCTCTCCCCATTGCAATGATCGCTTAAGCATTGTGAACGTATTAAACAATCGTTCTCATAATGACATTTCTCCAACTCTCTCTCCTCACTCGCTGAATGACAATTTGAAAGATGCATCATCACTGACTCCCCTAATCATGGCACATAATGCCATGAACCTTTATTATTATTTTTTTCTCTTTATCCACTCATGGGACATGGGCGTTGCTGGCTGGTCAGCATTTATTGCCAATCCCAAGTTGCCTGAGGGCAGTTGAGAGTCAACCACATTGCTGTGGATCTGGAATCACAAGTAGGTCAGACCAGGTAAGGACGGCAGATTTCCTTCCCTGAAGAGCATTAGTGAACCAGATGGGTTTTTCCGACAATTGACCTTGGTTTCATAGATACTTAATTCCAGATATTATTTTTTTAATTAAAATTCCACCATCTGCCGTGGTGGGATTCAAACCCAGTTCCCCAGAACATTAGCTGTGTTATTGGATTAACAGTCTAGTGATAATACCACTAGGCCATCTCCTCCCCACTTCTTATCCTTATCTCTTCTTAGCCTTCTGACCACGATTGAAATAGTCCCAGTAAGTCTCACCTTGTAACTTGAGTTTCTTAATACTAATATCATCTTCATGAATCTATGTTGTGAATTCTTTGGGCGGAATCTTATGTAAAAATGGCAGAGTGTTGGTTCTGGCGTGAAAAAACAGGATGATTCCCGCCAATGCCATGAACTCACCGACGTGATTTCAGACCAAATCTTGTGCCCACAAGAATCATGCCGCAGTCGCGGCACTTTCCCTCTGATTTGTCCATCCTGCAACAGCTTAACCACTGCATATAAATGGCTCCCCTGCACTTGTTCTCAATCTATCCCAGGGGATGGCAGCCAAGAAGTCCTCACCTGGCTTTTTGGAGGGAGCCCTGACCAGACGGCTGTGCAGTAGGGGCAGAATGAACTCTACCCCCGCTCCAGAAGAAGTACTTCCAACAGGGTCACCACCCAGCCTGGGATGCAGTGGCAGCCCTGGTCAGTGCAAGCACACTCAGAAGAAAATGGGTGTTGGAAGAAAATGAACAATCTTCTTCGCTCAGCCAGGGTAAGTGAACCACCTCCACTCTCTCTCTGGACCCCCATCACAACTCCATCTCTCAGCCAGCCACCTCAGAGGCTGCCAACACCAGGCACGAGGCCTCCTCCCATCTCCCACAATCATCATGTTTCCCCCGATTAGCTGCTATACTCCTCACACTCCAGCTCCCACTCAAGCCCCACACCTGCCACACCTCATCATCATCTTCAACCTCATGAATCCCGCCTACACACTCCCTATCTGCGTCATTGTAGGACAAACTCAACCACAACAAGCATGAGCGAGCATAGCCAGCCGGAGTCATGCTGGAGCTCAGAACCCTCACCTCTTTCAAGGAGACCTCGATTTGGCCCGGGAGGAGGAAGGGTGTGCCTGCACTGATAGTGAAGTGAGGGCAGCAACGTGAGAATGTTCCCTCCTTTAATCCCTGTAATGTACTAACTCCATCTCCCTTCCCTTGCAGGCAAAGCGGCAGAGCAGCTCAGACTATCCTTATGCCCCCTGGGCCCACCAGATTTGGGCATCTCCGAGAGATTTTTCCAACTCCACCATTGAAGGTGCCTCACAGCTGTCACCCACACCCGGCGTCAGCGCAGATACTCATACTTCGGTGACAGGTGTCTAAGGAGACAGGTTTCTGGGTCACTCACTGGTGAGCACCTCACAGCTGAAGATCCACAGCAAGCGGAGGCAGGGACATCCCAGGGAACCAGCACTCAGAGGGATGCCAGAGCCCAGGACTCTGCTGAGTCCCTTGTCAATGATGTGTCTCTGGGCCTGGTCGTCCACAGCTACTAGCTGCAAAGGCAGAGTTGCGAGTATCAGGAAGGGTTGACAACAGCCCCCCTCAGACTGCAAGACCAACTGGAAGAGTCCCAGCACCTTCTATCTGAGGATATGGTGCCGTCACTTCAGCGCATTGAGGCCAACACTGCGAGGTTGGCGTCCACAGTGGAAACCTTGGCGCAGGATGTGCACTCCTTGGCAGGAGATGTCTGCACCATGGTGACAAGCTTCGATTGCATGGTGTAGGCACTGGTGCGAATCCATGAATGTCAGCGCCAAAGGATGGCGGGGCTTCTGGATCTCACTCCAGCTCCCAGCCATCCCACAGATGTGCCCAGGGGCCCTCGGGAACCTGAAAGGAAAAGGATTGGCAAGAATGCAGCCCGTGGCCCTCCACCCAGGGGACGTGGGTGACTTCAGCCCAGCTGAACCCCCCTCCCCGTGAGTGACACACCTCCAGCTCCACTCACCAAGGAGGGCGGCAGTCAAACACTCGTGCCACCCAAAAGCAGGCCAGGAGCTCAAGGTCCCAGCCCTCCAGGGGAGCCCATCCCCTTATTTGTGCCCCCCGCATCCTTACCGGTGCCCCCTGAGCAGTGAACACCCTGAAGGGTGCTGGCAGCCCGAGCGCTCAGCTCCGATATCCCCTTCGCAAGTGAGGGTGCCAGGTTCATGGTGATGTAGAGTGCTGGCGTGACATATCCAGTGTGGAGATAAGTCCTGGTGAGAGTGCTCACTAAAATGAGCTTCCTGGGATCCCATGGCTCGTTTCACGCAACTCCACCAGCGAGGGGGCTGGAACATCAGAACTCGGAAACTCGTTGGCATTAATCACATTTTCTAAGTCTCTCCAGATTTTGGGCATGCCCGTGAATCTCATGGACCGAGACTGAGGGCTTAAAATCATCCCCAGCATTTTTCATAACCTTTCTATAATGGGATACCTAAAATTGTACACAATATCCTCACTATGGCGGAACCAGTGTTTTCAATGAATTATTATTTTAAAAATATCATTGCTTTCTTTACTTTTTCTTCTAACCCCCTGTCCTCCTAAATGTGACGGTTCATTTTGTGTCCAATGGGGCCACCCTTGCAGCATCTGGTCCAAGTGACCATTCAACACACACCAGCTTGGGTTATAGAATCCTACACTGCAGAAGAAGGCCATTCGGCCCATTGAGTCTGCACTGACCACAATCCCACCCAGGCTCTATCCCCACAACCCCATGCATTTACCCTTGTTAGTCCCCCGACACTAAGGGGCAATTTAACATGGCCAATCCACCTAACCCGCACATCTTTGGATTGTGGGAGGAAACCGGAGCACGCGGAGGAAACCCATGCAGACACGAGAACGTACAGAACCACACAGACAGTGACCCAAGCCAGGAATCGAACACGGGTCCCTGGTGCTGGGAAGCAGCAGTGCTAACCACTGTGCCACCGTGCCACCTCCAGTATGAGTGCCTGTGTCCTGGTCGACTATCTAGATTGTGGTTACTGAACCTGGTACAGTCACCCAGAATCCACATATATGAAACTCCAGCAGAGGGGTCACATCGGAGGAGAACCAGTTGCAAGAGGCTCTGCCATATTGGTTCATCTTTGTTCCTGCAGCAGGAGTTTGATGCAAAATGCCAACTAGTTGACACTAGAATTCTTCCTAATCTGTATGATGTTATACCAAGCTCAGGTATATTTATTATATTAAAAGCCTTTACATATATTTTCTAAAAGTGTTACAGTTCCTACAACAGTTTAGACATCACACTTCAGCAAAATCTCCAAATGACCATGACCCTGGGAGACCTTGGAAGTTCTGTTCGATTTTTACAAATTATTTTAGTATCATTCGACTGAAACAATGGTACATTCTTGCAGGTTTTCTGAATTTGGTTTTGTCTTGGTATCGGTGGCTTTGAATCATCCCGACTGAATTCTGGCTGAGGTAGAATGCTGCAGCAGCATCACATCAGCGGAAGGAGGTGGAGGGTCCACAGTCTCTCCGAGAGACGGATAGGCCAGCTGCGTGGTCGGATGACGGTAAAATGAATGGAAAGACGAAAGTGGAGCATCGATGGGGATAGTAGTGCGTGCTGCAGCCTGAAACAAAACAGGGTGATATTTATCCAAGTAATTATTAACTTCCTGATATCTTACTGAGTTTGGTTCAGTCCACTTATGTCGCTTTTTTGTGACATTTGAAAGGTAGCCAATTGCAGCACAAAACAAGGCCATTTGACCCAATGTACTGAAGCAATGGCTCTGTTCTCTCTCCCTAGATGCTGTCAGGCCTGCTGAGGTTTTCCAGCATTTTCTGTTTTTGTTTCAGATTCCAGCATTCGCAGTATTTTTCTTTTTTTGCTTTATATTGGTGTGCAGAAGTGCTTTGGATCATTTTATTACAGTAAAGGTGCTATATCATTACAAGATGCTGTTTTTATGGTCAGTGAATAGGATTAAAAAGCCTTGTCTGATTTCTGCTTTCTAGAGAAGGGACATTGAGACCAAGTGAATCTGAAATCAGTCAACACATCACATATCAGGGACTGAATCTGGGACATTGCTGGTCTCTAAGGCTCATTTCAACACAGGCAATGGACTTCCCATATAAATCATTGAAAGCGGCTACCTCCACCTAATGAAAGGACATCAACCTGAAATGATAATCCTATGTTTCTCTCTACACAGATGCTGGCAGGCGTATTGGGTATTTCCAGCATTTTAGTTTTTATTTCAGATTGTGAGCATCTGCAATATTTCATTTTTCACCCATTTAATGGATTCCATTCCGGTTTGAACTGAATAGAATCTGACTATATGAAGGAAACAACTATGCCCGAGATACAACACACTCCACATAAATTCAAAGAGTTAGTATTGATGCCTTCACCCACAAATTAAATAGATTTCTGCCAAAAGTAACAATTTAGGATGCAGCATACGAGGAATTTAGGACAGAACTTGTGTTAAGTGTAGCATGCTTGGAAAGAACAAATGATTTTGAACCCATAATTCCAACAGCTCTCCATCACTAGAGTTTTCCTTGGATCATTTGAGAGTTTGTTGGTGACTAATTAATACAGACTGGTTGTTATGATTAGTCAGCAACTCCATCATCTTTGTAACGTACATATAACATATAACATCGACCATAGAAAGGAAAACTATAGAATCCCTACAGAGCAGGAGGAGGCCATTCGGCCCATTGGGTTTGCACCGACTCTCCAAAATAGCATCATACCCAGGCCTACCCTCCGATCTCTCTCACCCTGCACATTTACCATGGCTAACCCACCTAACCTGCACATCTTTGGAGTGTGGGAGGAAAGCACCTGGAAGAAACCCACGCAGACATGGGGAGAATGTGCAAACTCCACACAGACAGTCATCCCAAGGCTGGAATTGAACCTGGGTCCCCTGGTGCTGTGAGGCAACAGTGCTAACTACTGTGCCACCGAGCTACCCATACTGAGATGGTAAAGGTGAATCTTTGCTTTGTCTGTCAATTCCTATGTCTCTATACCCTGCATAGGCTGATGTTTAGATACACATTTAGTATGAACAAATTCATGCTTGGAATTGTGAAGAAAACCTTACGTACCAGTGGTGGATATTTATATAGTCTAGCATTATTGGGATCAACAGCAGCAGTTGTCTGGACACTGGCATCTCTTGCATTGACTAAACGTAGATATAACTCCATATTTTCCAACTATAAGAAGAAAAAGCAAGAGAGCAGAAAATCTATTTTAATCTTAATTTACAAATCCAAAAATGATCTCTGGATCTAGAGGATAAATGATCTTTTCCACAACCTCGTGCTCATAGTTACTGTTTATGAATTTCATCATATGGGGAGGCGATGGCCTAGTGGTATTATCACTAGACTATATAAATATATATATATATATATATAGACTATATACATAAATCCAGAAACTCAGCTAATGTTCTGAGAACCCGGGTTCAAATCCCGCTATGGCAATTGGTGGAATTCGAATTCAATAAAAAATGATTGGAATTAAGAATCTACTGATAACCATGAAATCATTGTCGATTGCCGGAAAACCAGTCTGGTTCACTAATGTTCTTTAAGGAAGCACCTTATCTGGTCTGGCCCACATGTCCACAGCAATGTGGTTGATTTTCTGCCTTCAGGCAATTAGGGATGGGCAATAAATGCTGGCCAGCCAGTGACGCTCATGTCCCACAAATGAATAAAAAATATATATCTCCATGCTCTTTTCTCAAGACCAGGCTGTCTTCTGAATTCAAGATTATTAAATTTGAATTATTATTTTTACAGCACAGAAACTCTTGTACTATTTTAATAATTTATCTTGAATTACTGATCTTTTTTAGCATAAACAACTTCAAATTAACATTGGTGAACGATTTAACAAAAACATGGCATTGAAAAATGTCCCAAAGTGCTTCACAGATGTGATACGAGGAAGAGCAGCAGTTGACTGAAGCTGCCTGAAAACTCTGCTTCCCAACTGGTCTCCAGTAGTTGTTAACAAGCAGCTGGTGAAGACCTTGGGAAGCTTTAATCAACTGTTCTCAATGTTAACAATTGCAGCAAAAAATAACAAAGCGGGTAGATGATACAGACTGTGTGTACAATTGAATTTGCACACTGCTATGGCAACTGTGACCAATCAACCAGAGCCAAGACAAGTGCATGCAGATTTCTGTTGTATGATTGATTATTAGGAGCATGTTGCTTCAGCTCAGTTGGCTAGACGGCTGGTACGTGATGCAGAACGATGCCAATAGTGCGGGTTCAATTCCCACATCGCTTTCTCAACCTGGCCCCATGCTTGAGGTGCTGTGATCTTCAGGTTAAATCACCACCAGCCAGCCCTCCTCCTCAAAGGGGAGAGCAACCTATGGTCATCTGGGACTATGGCGACTTTACCTTTACATGACTACAATAGCATGAATTCGTAAAATGAAAAGACCATTAAGAACAATCCCTCCAGACAACAGTGAATCCATGGAAACCACTCATCAACGTGGCAAGAAAGAGTGCAGTCAATTCATAAATTCCACTGACAGATCTCTTACTGCCTCCCTAGAGCAACCAATGCAGAAGACTGTAGGAGCCCAAACGTACTCATAATCAGAGCTAATTAATTACTGAAACCCTATAATTGAAATGTCCCACTTCTGCCCAGAGTGTGTCAGCTCCCTTTTGAAGGATTGCAGAAACAGCAGCACTACTGGTCTGAATTTCACACACAGCTTCTCTGTATCTACACACTCTTCATCAAATCCTTTTATTATTTTAAACAGCGCGTGGGCTTGATTTCATTAGCATGTCTGAATTAGCTTACAACCACCTGTTTAATGTGAATTACAAACTCATTATTAGAACATTTTAAGATAGTTTAATTAAACTCTCACTTAAATCATCAATGACATTCACCATCTCAGACACTGTCCAGCTTCTTTTACCTGGGGTACTCCATTTAGTTCACCAGTAGTCATGGATGGTTTAACCGGTAGGACTCGCACTGGAACCTTCCATCGGCCGCTGATCACACGATTCTGAGAGTCAAAAATATCAATCTTGATCCAGCCTCTTGAGACGAGACGGTTGATGTCCTGCCCATAGGGATCACAGCCTCCTGAAGCTTGCAGCTCCATTACAAGACTAATACCTGGGGATGGACGGACCCTGGCATATAACAAAATGGATAAATAAAATCCAGGAATAAGATGGTTAATGCCTGTTTTAATAAACTCAAACCATTCAATATTAGTGTCCACTTTTCCATTTTATTTTCAGGTCTTCCATGCCATTGCCTGATTGAACAGACAGGTACACAGCCTACTCATAGGCCTCAAGACTTCAGACCCAGCATTTAAGGTGCTGCCCTTGGCTCAGTGGTAGCACTCATGCCTCTGAGTTCAAAGGTCACAGTTTCAAGACACACTCCAGGGGTATGGGGCTTGAATTTGAAGCATTCCACCCCCCCCTCCCCCTCCCCCACCAACCACCACCACCTGTGGGTGTATTTTTGGGACAAATGGGCAGGTAAAATGTATTTGGTGACTCACCCACTACCTTTCCTCGCACCCCTAATCTAGTCCCCATACAGGGGTGGGTAGGGTTCTCACTCACTGGCCTGCCCATCCTTAGGCCTATTAAAGCCTTTAAGTGGCCAAATATTACCCATATAAGGCCCTCAATCTGCCTCCACTGCCATAATATGATGGGTAGTGGTAGCTGGACAAGAGTGCGAAGGTTGATTTTTCACCCAAGTTGATGAAAACGCTCAAAGGGGGGGTACATTCTCCCTATGTCTGCGTGGGTTTCCTTCTGGTACTCCGGTTTCCTCCCACAGTCCAAAGATGTGCTGGTTAGGTCCCTCAGTGTCCCCAAACAGGCGCCGGACAGTGACCCAAAGTTGGAATTGAACCTGGGTGCCTGGCGCTGTGAGGCAGCAGTGCTAACCACTGTGCCAGCGTGCATTAGAAATTAAATTGGTGAGTTGTTAAGTTGGAAAATAAGTTGTATCAATAAACACCTGGGCACAACTTGCTTGATTGCCAGGATTGCTCCGTTGCCTCTGTTGACTTCTGGAAAATAGGCCGGCGAATTGTCAATGTCACAATAGACAGCCGGAAGTAGAGAGGGATCTCCCATTTCCTGTCCACCATGGTACAGCCCCACCACCAGGCGGCAAACCCGATACATGGGGTCCAATCCCAGGAGAAAATCATAGAACACCACAAAACCAGCTCTGAAAGAAAATGGGCTTAGGAGTTAATAGAAATTTATAACATTAATGTCTTATCCAAAATATCAAGAGTTAGCGGAATATCACACCCACTTGTCACAGAAAACTTTAGGAGGCTCTATTCCCAGCTGATAACTTCACTGTTAGATACTATGGAGCAGGAAAGTGTGCGTCAACAATGAAAGATGCTGCACTCCAGTAGAAAAACCCACAAAACTTTAATTCTCTGATATTTGACAAGATCCTATCTGGATAAACTGTTTATTTAACTTACATTGGGTTCCGCTCCTCCCCCCCCCCCCCCATTTCAATTTTGTTAGCCTCCTCTGAACATTACACCATCATTGAATCAAGAGGTTGCTATACAATTAATTTATCACTGAAGTAATATACCTCCAGCTTAAATAAACCAAGGTTTCAAATTTGTGAAAGAGTTGCATATGCAGAGGGTAAACATTTTATTGATCTTTTTAAAAAGGTCTTGGGTCACAACTGCAGCACACGACCATAAAGTTTTACACAGATATTTTTTGCCTATTACATAGACCATTCAGCTCCCTCAAGTTTGTTAGATCAGGACTAATCTATACCCTAAACCCATTCACTTGCTTTTCATCCAGATCCCTTGATGCCCTTAATATAAAAGATCGCATTCTTGCAAAGTTCAATTGACCCATCATACATCTCCACTAGGGACAGAGTTGTACTTTTCCATTAGTAATAGAGTAAAAGTGCTTCCTAATGTCACGCCTGAATGGCTTGCAACTAATTTTAAGCTTGTGGCCCTTTGATCTGGATTCCTTCACCAGAGGAAATAGTTTGCAATTACCCGATCAAAACTCTTTAAAGTGGTTGAGAAGATCCATACAATTCCATATTTTCGTCAAAATTCTTATTTTTCTTGAATCGGTAAAACAAATCATAGACAAAAGCCCAATTTACATTATTGGTGCCATTTAGTTAGCAGAAACAAATTATCTTGTAGCCTCTCATCTAATAGGAGAAATCACATTTTTGATCAACTTCTCAATGCCTTCTGAACTTTTCAAAAAAAGAAACAAAATTAGTCCTAGCTATGGCCCCCAGCATCATCCTTCCTCGTTCTTGGGAAGATTTCTGTCAAATTTCAACCAAAATATTCTGTGAGAAATTACGTTATTTTCCAATTCCCTGTGATTTTAACCAGTGAAAAGCTGAGAGAAACAAAAAACCATTTGTATTTATACAGATAGTACCTTTAACTTAGCAATAAAGGGAGAATTATCAAACAAATTCTGACACAAGCTACATAAGAACATATTAGGACAGGTGACTAAAGCCTTGGTTGAAGAAGTGAGCATTAAGGAGCACTTCAAAGGAGGAGAGGGTGAGGTCTAACGGGGGAATACGAACATACATATACAAATTAGGAGCAGAAGGAGGCCATTTGGCCCCTTGAGCCTGCTCCGCCATTTGATAAGCTCATGGCTGATCTGTTTAAAGTTCTACGTTCCCAGATTTGGGAAATAAATTTGATTAATTAATTCATTAAATTAGGAATTTGATTATCAGGGCATAGGCAGAATGTAAATTGAGTCTGTGTCTTTATAAACTCTGTTTGTGAACAGAATTCCCACTCACCTGAAGAAGGGGCTTAGAGCTTCGAAAGCTTGTGTGGCTTTTGCTACCAAATAAACCTGTTGGACTTTAACCTGGTGTTGTTAAACTTCTTAATAGGCAGAAGGCACAGCACCAATGGTGGAATAATTACAATAGTGGATATTCAAGAAGTCAGAATTAGAGGAGCTCAGCTATCTCAGAGCGTTGCACAACTCGGGGGGAGATTACGGCAAAAGGGAGAAAGCTGCAGAGCAATTTGAAAACAAGGTTGGGATAATCAAGGCATTACCGTGCCAAAATGCAATGTGGGTCAGCAAGCACAGGGGTACGGGCATAATGGAATTTGGTACGTGTGTTAGGATATCGACAGCAGTATTGTGGATGGCGGAAGATTGGAGGCCAGCCAGGAAAACAATGGAACGATCAAATCTAGAAATAAAAAATAGGTTGGACCAACGTTTCAGCAGCAGATGAGCTGAGGCAAGGGTGAGAACAGGCAATGTGACGGAGGTTGAAGCAGGCAGTCATGGTGATAGAGCAGATGTAGGGTTGAAAGCTCATCTCGGGGTCTAATATGATGCCAAGGTCACAAAAATTCTGCTTCAGCCTTAAGTCTTGTGACCTGGGAGAGAGATGGAGCAATGAAGTTTGTGATTGGGACTGAAGACAATGGCTTCAATCTTCTCAATATTTAGTTGGGGAAATTTCTTCTCATCTAATATTGGATATTGGATAAATAATATGTGAAATCAGAGGCAGTGGAGCGATTGAGGGAGACAGTGGTGTAGTAGAGCTGAATGTCATCAGTATTCATGTGGAAACTGACATTGTATTTTCCATTGATGTCACTGAGGGGAAGCATGCAGAAGAGAAGTAGGAGGTGTCAAGGTCAGATCTCTGGGGGACCTCAAGGGCAATGTTCCCTCTAAGCTTCATGGGTATGCAGCCAAGCAGCAATTGAGAACATGCCAGTCAGGAATACACAAAGGCAACATTCCCTTTTTAACATGAGCAAATGCACATGCATGTGCCCAATCTGAAAGGGACCAGACATTATAACAAGCTGGCTGTGCACAGCAAACAGAAGTTAATGAGAATATTGACGAGTGGTATTGATGTGGGAGCAGGAGGAGAAACCACCTTGCAGATGATTCTCTGGCTACGGTGAGATAGATTAGAATGAAATCAGGTGAGAGCAGCTGGAAGATGGTGAAGATGCATTGGAGGAGGAAAGTATGGTCAACTGCATCAAAGGCTGCAGAGAGGTCAAGAAGGATGAGGAGGGAAAGTTTAAGGTTTATTAATGTCACAATTAGGCTTACATTAACACTGCAATGAAATTATTGTGACAATTCCCTAGTTTAGCTTTGTCACAGCTATTTGTGACATTGATTGGCTTGTTTCCCTGATGTAGCAGATATGTAGCTGATTGAAGGGATTCAAACATGGAACTCCAGGAAAGACAGGCATTGAAAAATTGAAAAACAATTTGATCCCACATCAGCACCAATTAGTTGATTTCTGAAGGTGAAGCATTTGGCCTCAGCATCTTTAGACTAGAAAAGAGAAACACTCTGCAAGGGTTTCCACTTCCGATTAATTACTTATGACCTCCTGCTTGAATGAGCACAAGATCAGTCTTAGCTGTGATGACTCCCACCATCACAATATCAGGGATCAGACATAAATAACACATGGAGGAGGTAATGGGAGGCAACCGGCAGCTCTGAAAACATATTCCAGTGAGGAGTCAGCTTTTATAGGGGAGAAAAATGGTCAAAGGAAAGTGACTTTCTAGCCAAAGGATAAATTAAAGAATATGGCTGAAAAAAGAGACAGACTGTCAAAAGTTTTTTTATCTCACACTCATCAGGGCAGACACAAAAACATTGATTTTCTGAGGGAGCACAAATTTATACTACATCAGAAAAGGATGCTGGCAAGTCGATTCTGATTGCTCGAGGCATTGCCATGAAGATTACATCAATCAATCAAGATTGCATCTTACGTTCAATTCAAAAAGAGGCGCAATGCCTGTGTATGTTCCTTTTTTCTGCAGAGGCACTCACTGCAATGTAGTGATTAGCTTCTGTGGGTGCAAATATATGTTTCTGAGGAACAATTTCAGGCTTGACTCAAGTTATCCCAGCAGAGATGTGGTTGGTCACATTGGCTGGTAAGGATCCAGCATGCACCAGGAACATGAGGATTTACAGAATCAATTGTGCTTAGGAGAAGTGATGAGCAGGAGGGTTTGGGAGGGATGTGTCGAGTTGGGGGAGTGCGGGGCGAGGGGGAGGGGGGGAAGCAAGACAATAATGTTTAATGATTACTTATTTGGGTATTTACAAAAAAAAGGGAAGCTGACAAAACTCAGGAGAAGTGAAGATGGGAGAGGTAATGGATGGGGTGATAATTGAGAGGCAGGATGTACTGGCTGTGCTTAGAGTGAATAAGTCATCCGGTTCGGATGGCTTGTAGCATCCTACGCTGCTAAAGAAAGTGGAGTTGGTGAGAGTGGAAGGCCTTCCCATAATCTTCCAATCTTCCCAGGATATGGCGGAGCTGCCAAAGGACTGGAAATTGTCAAATCTGACAATCTTATTCAAGATAGGGTGTAAGGACATTCCTTGTAAGTCAGTCAGGTTAACATCAGTGCTGAGTAAGATTTTAGAAACAATAATCAGAGAAGAAATCCACTGGCATTTGGAGAGGTTTGAGTTAATTAAAGGAAGTCAGCAGGGATTTTCAAAAGGTAGATCATGCGTGACCAATCTAAGTGAATTTTTTAATGAAGTAACAGAGAAGGGAATGCAACAGACTTGTCTATAGGGATTTTCAGAAGCCTTTGACGAAGTAACACATTTAGTTTGAATATTGGAATAGAGTAAGATTTCAAAATCTGCCAATGACACCAAACTTGGAGGTGAGGATGACAATAATCAATGGCAACAGGACATAGATAGGCTAGCAGGATGGGGAGACAAGTAACAACTGCAGCTTAATACAGAGAAGTGTGAGTTGATGCATTGTGGCAGAAGGAATAGGGAGAGGCAACAAAGAATAAATAGAATAATTACAAAGAGTGTGCAGGGACAGCAGGGTCCAGAGACTCATGCACACAGATTTCTGAAGGTGGCAGGATATACTGAGAGACTTGCAAGACAAATGGGATTTTGAACTTCAGAAACAGGGACACTAAGTACAAAAGAAATCAACTGAATCTTTATAAAGCTCTGGTTAGGTCATAAGTAGTGTACTGCATCCAGTTCTGGAAACACACTTTCGGAAGAATGTGAAGGTCCTTGAAAATGTGCGGAGGAGATTTACCAGAAGGATTCCATGGATTTTAACGACAAGGTGAGGTTGGAAAAGCTAGGATTGTTCTCCCTGGGGCAAAAGAGATTGATGTGGATACCTCTGTAAATACTTTAACCTGGTGTTGTTAAACTTCTTACTGCAAAAGAGATTGAACAGAGATTTGATGTAAGTGTACACGATTCTGACAGGTTTAGATAAGATAAATATTAGCTGATGATAGAAGGACTAGAAGACACAGATTTAAGGTTCTGGGCATGAAATAGAATCATAGAACTATATAATCACTACAGTGCAGAAGAAGGCCGTTCGGCCCATCGAGCCTGCATCAACTCTCCGACAACAACCCACCCAGGCCCTATTCCCCTAACCCCATGTATTTACCCATGAGTCCCCTAGCCTACACATCTTGGGACAATTTAGCATGCCTAATCAACTTAACCTGCACATCTTTAGACTGTGGGAGGAAACCGGAGCATCCACACAGACACTGGGAGAACATGCATGCTCACACAGTCACCCAAGGCCGAAATGGAACCCGAGTCCCTGGCACTGTGAGGCAGCACTGCTAACCACGTCACTATACTGTCCTTAATGCAGGGGGGGCGGGATGCAGGGGGGGGCGGGGGGGGAAGGGGGGGTGGTGGTGGAGATTTGAGGAAGAACATTTTTATGCAGCTTGCTGCCCATGAGGGTTACAGAAGGGAAGATGAGGAATGATTTCAAAAGGAAAATGGATGGCCACTTGAAGGAAATGATCTTGCAGAGTTACTGGGAAAGAGCACAAAAATGGGACTGATTGGATTGCTCTACAAGAAGCTGGCATGAATTCAATGGGCCAAATAGTCTCATTCTGTGCTGCAATGACTCTATGCATCCAGAAAACTACCGAGTACAATGCTAATTACTATTATTCAAAGTGGATATATTAACATGCATTGGCAGTTGGGTTCCTTCAATCAACTTGTTATTGATTGAAGTTGTTGATTGAATCCTGTCCTGGTCCCCCCATGCCGACACTACAGTTAAGAAAACCCACCAACGCCTCTACTTTCTCAGAAGACTAAGGAAATTTGGCATGTCAGTTATGACTCTCACCAACCTTTATAGATGCACCATAGAAAGCATTATTTCTGGGTGTATCACAGCTTGGTATGTCTCCTGCTCTGCCCAATACCGCAAGGAACTACGAAAGATCGTGAATGTAGCCCAATCCATCACACAAACCAGCCTCCCATCCATTGACTCTGTCTACACTTCCCGCTGCCTCGGCAAAGCAGCCAGCATAATTAAGGACCTCACGCACCCCGGACATTCTCTCTTCCACCTTCTTCCGTCAGGAAAAAGATACAGAAGCCTGAGGTCACGTACCAACTGACTCAAGAACAGTTTCTTCCCGGCTGCTGTCAGACTTTTGAATGGACTTACTTCATATTAAGTTGATCTTTCTCTACACCCTAGCTATGACTGTAACACTACATTCTGCACTCTCTCGTTTCCTTCTCTATGAATGGTATACTTTGTCTGTATAGCGCGCAAGAAACAATACTTTTCACTGTATGTTAATACATGTGACAATAATAAATCAAATCAAACTTTCAAAAGAAGGGTTTATTTTACACAAGATTTTTAAAGCATACCCAATAAGAATTTTATAATTATACCAATAAAATAAATCGGAAATCCCAATTAACAACTAATTTGCTTGGTAAAAACATTAAAGGAAGAAAGTTATCCTCCATCTCAAGTCAAATAATTTATGCTGAAGATATTATTTTGTAGCACCTCAAGAATCTACTGAATGGACTCACACTGGATCATATGGTGCAGGTCCCAAGCCCTCACTGGAATCTAGAAATTGTTTGGCAAGAGTTGGAGTTTGAGGCCTGGGGTCCTCCTAAATCAATGGAATACAAAACAGAGGGTTTAAAAGAGAGTTTGATTTACCACATATAATGTACATTCATACACGTATTTGCAATGCAAGACCTCCCTAACATAGTCAGAATGGATGCAACTTCAGTATAGTAAATTGTAATACTGAATTCTGTAAAGTAACGATGACCATTAAACCATTGTTGATTGTCATAAAAACCCATCTGGTACATTAACGCCCTTTAGGGAAGGATATGGGCAGCACAGTGGTTAACACTGCTGCCTCACAATGCCAGGGACCCAGATTCGATTTCCAGCTTGAGTCACTGTCTGTGCAGATTTTGCACATTCTCCTTGTGTCTGCTTGGGTTTCCTCCGGTGCTCCGGTTTCCTCCCACAGTCCGAAAAACATGCTGGTTAGGTACACTGGCCATGCTAAATTCTTCCTCAGTGTACCCGAACAGGCGCCAGAGTGTGGCGACTAGGGGATTTTCACAGCAACTTCATTGCAGCATTAATTTAAGCCTACTTGCGACACTAATAAATAAATAAGTAAATACAATCTGCCGTCCTTACCCAGTCTGGTCTACATGTGACTGCAGATCCACTGCAATGTGGTTGACTCTCAAAGGCCTTCTGAAATGGAGGGCAGTTAGGGATGGGCAATAAATGCTTTCCCAGTCAGCGACACCCACATCCCATGAATGAATAAAAAAAATCTATTCTGTTCCAATCCTAATCTTGAAATAACAGTCTTGCTACAGCAACGTAAATTTCTACATTAGTCATCTTCCTGGTTAAGAATAAGAATTGTGTCCCATTGTGATCATGTCGCTTTATGTTGTAAATCTGCACGCAATGGGAACTGGACTGAGAATCAATCCTTCTAATGGGATCCTGAGAGAAGTAACAGAATTCTGTTCCTTCAGTCCTGTCCTAGAGGAGGAAACAGCCTTATGTTGCACTCCAAGTCATATCTGTCTGGGTTTACTCTGCTTGGCACATCTTGGTGTAAAGCCATGAGCTGCTTTATGGTTTTCAATATGACAAGGTGATTTAATTTTTTTAGCATTAGCAATTCAACCTTTGTTCCCCACCTCCCACTGAAGGCAACAACTTATTCTGGTGTAAAGTTTCATAATCAGCAGCAGCCTGTTAGCACTTTTCCAAGCTCCCGTCCTTCATATTTGAACAATGAACAGCAGCAGCATAATCGGAACATGGAAACATCACATTCAAGCACCTACTCTCCCTCCCGGCCTCAACCACACACACTTACTACCCTCTTTCTTTAAAAAGTCAAACATACGGCATAGTGACCTTTTGACTACACTTCGACGTATAAAATGAAGGCTGAATAGAAATATATAGATGTTGCAACATGAAAACAAGCCAAATGGCTTAATTAGCTGGCGTCTGCATTTACCCTCTGGTTGTATAAATAGTCCAAATTACATTATCCACTCTGTTCCTCTTCATCCTCTCCTTCATCCATCCATCCCAATCTAATTTTGAATATTAACATTGTTTTTGCCGAATGAATTCCTCATACTTCCTGTTTTAAATCCCTGACATTTCACTCTGTACCTATGGCCTGTCAATGACCCAAACTACTTTCCAACTAGTGGAAACAATCTTCCTTAATGTGTTTGCCTTTAATGCTCGGAACCACACAAGGAGAGTAAATCTGTTTGGTGCCCCAAACTGCGACTTCTGATCACAACCTGCTCTTACCATTGGCAGGAATGGAGGAGTTCGAGCTGTAGCATTGGGAAGGTCTCGTGTCTTTGAGGTCCTCATGCGACGCTGAAGGCGTTGAATCTCCATCTCTTGTTTCAAGAGGTCAATCTCAGTCTTCAGAGCCCTCATCTTCTGATTGCTATCTTTCCGAGTTAGCTGTAGTTGATCATTTTCATCTCCATCTACTAAAAATGACATTTTAATGTTGAATTGCAATGTCTTATGCCCTTCTCAAAGGAAATTGTGTCAACATTTGGGAACTGAATTTTAACATAGGTGTCAGCTGTAAGCATTTGGAGATCAGTTTAAATCTCCTTCTCCTTTTGCCTCAATAATATGCCTTAACCTCAAACTTCACTGGGATTGTGATATACCTTCCCCTCTTTCACCAATGTGACATTTAACTCTCAGCACCAGACCCTCTCTCTATTCAGCTACCATGCTGTAAGAGAATATTAACAACCATGGACTTCCATTTGTTGGTCCATGGCTATGCTTAGCAAGGTATACAGTGATTTGTGTGGCCTTCTGTAGGTTCTGGTTGAGAAAAACTCCTGCTCTATTTGCCCGCCATAGGTGTATTACAAGGATTTATAGGTTGTCAATCAACCACGTTATGAATGTACATTCCCCAAGTCCCATCAAGCCCCAGAGTGAGAGTCAAATGGGACACTACCACAGTGCCACAAGGCCTCCACCAGGCACTCTGGGACCTTTTAATTATCCTGGCTTAAAAGCAAGTGCATTCACTGATCAGCTGTGGTTCAGTTGGCTCACTTTTGCCTGAAACAGAAGATTGTGGGTTCAACTCCCACTCCAGGAGTTGAGCACAAGAATCAAGCTTACATTTCAATGCAGTACCGAGAGAGTGCTGCACAGTTGGAAGTGCTGTCTTTCAGGCGAGATGTCAACCTGGCCTATCAGGTGTACAGAAAGGTTCCCATGGCCTTAATTTGAACAAGAACCAGGGACTTCTCATCAATGTCCCTTAAACAACATCACAAAATCAGATAACAAGGTCTTTGTCACATTATTGTTTGTGGGACCTTGCTGCGTGCAAATTGGCTGCCATGCTCTCTATATTATAATGGTGACCACATTTCAAAAGTAATTCATTGTCTCTAAAATATTTTGGTATATCCTGAAGGTGCAAAACGTACTATATAAATACAAGCCCTTTCTTTAAACAGGATGTTGTTGATAGAGAATGGAGCACTTTCTACATCAGATACAGTGGACTAAGTAAGGAGTCAGGAACTGGATCTGGCCTCTGGTAGGAAACTGATTTAAGACATGATTTTCATGGGGAAGAACCTTTGATATGGTGACTGATTCACTGCCCGATTAGTCTTGTGGGAGTGGGTCTGATAATATGTAGAACTGATTTAGACTCTTCATCACCATCACTGAGGCTAACAATTGTCCTAAAAGAGAAATCTGATTGTGCAAACTGGCATGTCACCCAACAGTCAAAAGCATATCCTACATTCTTTCTCATTTGTACATCTATACAGATTTCAATGCTTAAGGTTAGAAAGATTTTAATCTAACCTGTCCTCTTGCTTTTTAGGATTCAAGAAATAAGTGAATAGGAATGAATACTTCCTGAAGCTTACTTGATAACATTAGCCTTTGGCCAATGGAAGTCTTCAGGAGCTTTTGACTCCTGCGGCTCCTTTGTCGTTTTAGCTGCAGTTTGAGAATTTCATCTTCAAGCCGCTGATTTTCCACCTCCAGCGAGATCAGTTCTGAATCCAAATTGCGTTTGGATGTGCTGTGTTGTTCCCCTGTCAATCAAGATGGAGTCTGTTCAGACTGCGACACCTGACGCAGATTTCAATAAGCGTTATTTAAATATAAGAGGTGGACCCCCAATACATTGGTGGGGAGGAAGCCAGATACCCCAGGGGTACAGAGGTCCTGACAAATCATTTTCATTTCTTTGTTCAGCAATAGAAGACCACAGCTGAGGATGGTTCCAAGCAGCCAGGAAAGATCAAGGATTTGAATGGGGGGAGGGGGGGGGGGAGCTCAGAATGGCAATCAGGAGGGAGAAATCACAGGTTGAAAGGGATGGTTGGCAGATCGCAGGGATCACGGGTTGTGGTTGAGGGCCTGGGAGGAACACTCATACCTCATCCTGGATCACAAACACGGCTCTGTAAATCACTTAACCCTTGTAGGCAGGTGCTCTCACATTCATTTAGCTGTCGAGCCTTGGGGAACCCAGCTAGCCAGCCATCATTCAGTTTAAATCAGGCTCCCAACTGTGCTGTGGGGTGTATATGGTTGATTTATTTGGGATCTGGAGTTCCATTTAGGCAAGGATAGTGGGTTATCTCCCTACAGGGCATTTGTGAACATGAAGGACATTGGATTTACAACAATTTGACAGCTACATGGTCACTTCACTGACACTAAACATTAATTTCCAGGTTTTCTTTTTACTTGTCAACCCACCAAATTGGGGTTTGAACTCACAATCTCGAGATTATGGATCTGGATTACTACTCCAAGAAAACAGTCTTTACAGCACCCAGATCATTCCTTTAATGGCCTACTTTGCCAGCTGTTTTGAGCCATTAAATAGTTTCAATCTTGCAGCATCTGACAGCACTCAGGTGCCTCATTTCATTTTTAAGCATAATTTGTTGTTGAATTATGCACCTTCCTCCATATGGGTGGCACAACGGTTAGCACTGCTGTCTCACAGTGCCAGGCACCCGGGTTCGATTCCCGCTTGGGTCACTGTCTGTGCGGAATTTGCACTTTCTCCCTGTGTCTGCATGTATTTCCTCTGGATGCTCTGGTTTCCTCCCACAGTCTGAAAAATGTGCTAGTTAGGTGCATTGGTTGTGCTAAATTCTCCTTAAGTGTATGTGAACAGGCGCTGGAGTGTAGCGACTAAAGGATTGTTACAGTAACTTCATTGCAGTGTTAAAGTAAGCCTACTTGTGACACTAATAATTTTTTTTTGTTACAGATGTACACCCCTAGGTTAAGAACATGTTGTTTTCACATTCAACTTGGCAAGTTCTCACTTCTGTCCTTTTGCGAGGGAAACAATACGGAAAGGCCAATCACAACAGCAACATAAAGGCTTGATCATGAAAATAACAGTGTGCTCCTTTGTTCAAAGGTCAAGCTGCCTGCTGAGCTGGTTAGGAGGGGATATACATTGATTGATGTAGATGCTAGCACAACAGGCTGACAATGTTCCTCACAGGTATGAATGTATTTCACATATTCTAGCACCATTAACAAACAAGCTTCTACACAAGCCATACTGTGGTTCCTCTCTTTCCGGTGAGTTCTTGGGTGCTTCACTCTCTGTTCGAGTTGAAGAGCTTCAGCCAAGAGGTCGTGTAGTTGGATGAGGATCAGCTGATCATTGCCACCATTCTGCAGGTAGGAAAGCCTCAAGGCACTGAAGAGGAAATTCAGATACATGAATCGTCAAAACACAGGGAGTAGCATCATCCAATCCTGCTGAAAAATAGACTGCATTGCTTTTGTCAGCTGCCCCCAACACCATGAGTTACCATCAGTTCGGCCAGACCAGCTAAGGATGGCACATTCTCTTCCCTAAAGGACATTAGTGAACCTGATAGGTTTCTACAACAACCAATGATCGTTTCATAGTCACCATTACTGAGCTTTTTATTCCAGAGTTTCAGAGGGGTGGCGAAAATCAGAAGTTGTGCCGTAGAATATTATTGTGAAAACACAATAACAGAATACAAATGCAAAATATCGCCAATTATTTGTGACAGAAAGATATGCAAATAATTTGCAGAGTCCACGCTTTTTCTAAAATCAAAGTCTAACTTAATTTCATGGAAGACACAGGATGGAGACAAAGTATATAGGCAATTTTTCAATCCTAATATTCCCTTTTCAAAGCTGAGAGCCATATATAAAGATAGGCTATGGAGAAAGAACACAATAGAAACATGTTCAACGAGACGCACAAATATTTATCAGGTAGCATGACATGGTATGTAGAACAAACTTCAGAGTTTGGACCACAGCATGAGATTGGTTTAGGCAGTGACACACAATAACGAAACAAATTTTTCCCTTTGTGTGTTTTCCCTCCATTCACAATATATAAATTGGGTTAAAATATAGTTTCAACAGTCCATTGTGGAAAGCACTTCCGATTCATGATGTCATAATGTGAGGATTTCTCTCTCTCCTCAGGTCCCATCCCTCAGCAGGGCAAGGGTCCTTATGTTTCGCCTGTTCCCATGACCATTATTCCTCCCCCTCCCCCGCTGGCTTAACCCTCCCCCTCAATAATGCATATTTTTTCTCCGTTCAAGATTCAATTTACCAAACAATCACAGAAAGATCTTAGTAAAATTATAATGTCCTGATTACAATATTGTCTGATATATATGCGGCATAAATCATTAGTATTAAGAGCAGCAATGATATAATGCAATATTAGTTTGTGTGCCCTATAAGTGATCCTGCTTAACTATTAAACAAACCAGAAAGTACAAATTTGCTTTAACAGCATTGTGCAATATTGTTAATTTGACAGGAAAATATCCCATTTGTTATTTCCAACACTGTGTAGACAATATCACTGATTCAGTGACTGCCTCAGCCCTCATTAATATGTTCTGCACATTGTACTATATCAACATGGTGACAGTAAATTCATATTTAGGGGAAAGATTCAATACTTGCAACCCATGAAAACACACCCAAGTCTGAACCCTCTTTTAATCTTCAATTTTGCAGAGATCATTCTCATTTTTTATGACTGCAGTTTGTTGCAAATAAAGATTTCTCATCACTCTAAGATCCTTTCTATCGAGACTCTAACATGCACTTCATGTTCTTCATGTTTCACCTCATCAAGTGCCTTACTATGATTAATAAAACATATGAATACTTTTTTTTCATCTCTATGGCTCTTTCTGAAGTATGCGTGTCATAAAGATAGTGGCTGGAATTCTCCAGCCGTTCACGTCCCTCTGCCACTGCCAGCAAGGATGGAGAACTTGGGAGTTCATCGAAATCTCCGTTCCCTGCAGCGGCTCTGGAGAATTCCAGCTGCGGGCGAGGTCAGAGGATTCGGCCCTGCATTTCTTGTTCCTCTACTTCCTATAAAACCACATCGAAGAGCTGACATTTCTGGCTTCATCTTGTTCCTGCCCCTATTCATCAGTACTCAAAGAAGGAACTTAGTAATGTGACTCATCAGACTGATATACAATGGGGTTCACTTTCAATTGCTCTGGGCTTTTTAGGGACCACAACAAATATTGCTTTACTTAAGTCTTATGGGCTTTCTCCCATCTCATAAACCTCATTAAAGATTAGTCAGTTTATCTATTCCAAAGTCTTCTAAACTTTTAATTTGTTCGGTAAATATTTGATCTGGGCTATTTGCTTTATTGTTTTCATCTTACTTATTGTGATTCTTACTTTGTCTTTCATGATCTTTGGACCATCTATGTTTTTCTAAACTGTTGGCTTTTCTTCTTTTATTTTGACCTCAAATAAAGCTTGTATGTATTCAGTCCATCTTGCAAGGACTTGGTCCCTTTTCATGGAAATTTCCCCATGTTTCCCTTTGATGCAGCCACCAGATGTACAACATAGAAACATAAAAAATAGGAGCAGGAGGAGGCCATTCAGCCTTACACCACCATTCATTATCATGGCTGATCATCCAACTCAATAGCCTGATCCTGCCTTTCCCTCATATCATTTGATCCCCTTTGCCCCAAGTGCTATATCTAACTGCTTCTTGAAAACATACAATATTTTGGCCTCTACTACTTTCAGTGGTTGCGAAATCCACAGGCTGACCACTCTCTGGGTAAAGAAATTTTTACTCCTCTCTATACTAAATGGTCCATCCTGTATCCTCAGACCATGACCCCTGGTTCTAGACATCCCCGATGTGGAGATGCCGGCGTTGGACTGGGGTAAGCACAGTAAGAAGTCTCACAACACCAGGTTAAAGTCCAACAGGTTTATTTGGTAGCAAATACCAAAAGCTTTCGGAGCACAGCTCCTTCGTCAGATGGAGTGGATATCTGTTCTCCAACAGTGCACAGACACAGAAATCAAGTTACAGAATACTAATTAGAATGCAAATCTCTACAGCCAGCCAGGTCTTAAAGGTACAGATAATGTGGGTGGAGGGAGCATTCAACACAAGTTAAAGAGATGTGTATTGTCTCCAGACAGAACAGCTAGTGAGATTCTACAAGCCCAGGAGGCAAGCTGTGGGGGTTACTGATAATGTGACATAAATCCAACATCCCAGTTTAGGCCGTCCTCATGTGTGCGGAACTTGGCTATCAGTTTCTGCTCAGCGACTCTGCGCTGTCGTGTGTCATGAAGGCCGCCTTGGAGAACGCTTACCTGAAGATCCAAGGCTGAATGCCCGTGACTGCTGAAGTGCTCCCCCACAGGAAGAGAACAGTTTTGCCTGGTGATTGTCGAGCTGTTTTGCCTGGTGATTGTACTCACTAGCTGTTCTGTCTGGAGACAATACACATCTCTTTAACCTGTGTTGAATGCTCCCTCCACCCACATTATCTGTACCTTTAAGACCTGGCTGGCTGTAGAGATTTGCATTCTAATTAGTATTCTGTAACATGATTTCTGTGTCTGTGCACTGTTGGAGAACAGATATCCACTCCATCTGACGAAGGAGCTGTGCTCCGAAAGCTTATGGTATTTGCTACCAAATAAACCTGTTGGACTTTAACCTGGTGTTGTGAGACTTCTTCTAGACATCCCCACCATTGGGAACATCCTTCATCTACCCCATCTAGTTCTGTTAGAATTTTATATGTTTCTATGAGATCCTCCCCTCATTCTTCTGAACTCAACGAATGCAATCCTAACCGACTCAATCTTTCCTCATACATCAGTCCTACTATCCTAGGAATCAGTCTGGTAAACCTTGCTCCCTCTAGAGCAAAAACACCCTTCCTCAGATAAGAAAACCAAAACTGCACACAATATTCCAGGTGTGGCCTCACCAAGGCCCTGTATAATTGCATCAAGATATCCCTCCTCCTGTACTCAAATCCTCTCACTTTGAAGGCCAACATATCATTTGCCTTTTTTACTGCCTGTTGCACCTGTACACTTAACTTCAGTGACTGGTGTACAAGGGCATCCAGGTCTCATTGCACATTTCCCTCTCCTAATTTAATGGCCAAATAGTCATCTGCCTTCCTGTTTTTGCTACTGTTTTGCTACTGGTCTGTGACCAGTGGTGTTCTACAGGGCTCTGTACTGGGACCTCTGCCATTTGTGATATATATAAATGATTTGGAAGAAGGTGTAACTGGTGTTATCAGCAAGTTTGCGGATGACACGAAGATGGCTGGACTTGCTGATAGCGATGAACATTGTCGGGCAATACAGCAGGCTATAGATAGGCTGGAAAATTGGGCGGAGAAATGGCAGATGGAATTTAATCCAGATAAATGCGAAGTGATGCATTTTGGAAGAACTAATGTAGGGGGGAGTTATACAATAAATGGCAGAGCCATCAAGAGTATAGAAACACAGAGGGACCTAGGTGTGCAAGTCCACAAATCCTTGAAGTGGCAGCACAGGTGGAGAAGGTGGTGAAGAAGACATATGGTATGCCCATATAGGATGGGGTACAGAGTATAAAAGCTGGAGTCTGATGCTGCAGCTGTATAGAACGCTGGTTAGGCCACATTTGGAATACTGCGTCCAGTTCTGGTCGCCGCACTACCAGAAGGACGTGGAGGCTTTAGAGAGAGTGCAGAGAAGGTTTACCAGGATGTTGCCTGGTATGGAGGGTCTTAGCTATGAGCAGAGATTGGGTAAACTGGGCTTGTTCTCCCTGGAAAGACGGAGAATGAGGGGAGACTTAATAGAGGTGTACAAAATTATGAAGGGTATAGATAGGGTGAACAGTGGGAAGCTTTTTCCCAGGTCGGAGGTGACGATCACGAGGGGTCACGGGCTCAAGGTGAGAGGGGCAAGGTATAACTCAGATATCAGAGGGACGTTTTTTACACAGAGAGTGGTGGGGGCCTGGAATGCGCTGCCAAGTAGGGTGGTGGAGGCAGACACGCTGGCATCGTTTAAGACTTACCTAGATAGGCACATGAGCAGTCTGGGAATGGAGGGATACAAACGAATGGTCTAGTTGGACCAATGAGCGGCACAGGCTTGGAGGGCCGAAGGGCCTGTTTCCTGTGCTGTACTGTTCTTTGAAGTGGATAACCTCACATTTATCCACATTATACTGCATCTGCCATTCATTTGCTCCCTCAGTCAACTTGCCCAAATCACACTGAAGGATCTCTGCAACCAGATTTTCCTAATATCTTCATGCATTGTTCTTGAGTCCGTGTTTTTACATTTTTGTATTCCTTTATGTCTTTAGTTCAAACGTGTTTCCTTTCCTTCAACACACTTTTGTTTGATCCTTTTATCCAATTCCTGATATTTCCATTGACTTATTTGCTTTACCTTCCTTCTATACTCCATCAGGGAGGCAGAGGTATTGTCGCTGGACCAGTAATCCACAGACCCAGGGTAATGTTCTGGGGTTTTGGGTTCACGAATCCTATCATGGAAAATAGTGCAATTTGCATTCAATAAAAATCTGGAATTAAAAGTCTAATGATGACTGATGAAACCATTGTTGATTGTCATAAAAACCCATCTGGTTCACTAATGTTTCTTCAGGAAGGAAATCTGCTACCCTTACCTACATGTGACACCAGATCGACAGCAATGTGGTTGACTCTTAAAATGCCCACAGGGATAGGTAATAAATGGGCGGCACAGTGGTTAGCACTGCTGCCTTACAATTCCAGGGACCTGGGTTCGATTCCCGGCTTGGGCCACTGCCTGTGTGGAGTTTGCACGTTCTCCCCGTGTCTGCATGGGTTTCCTCCGGGTGCTCCGGTTTCCTTACACTGTCCAAAGATGTGCGCGTTAGGTGCATTGGCCATACTAAATTGCCCCTTAGTGTCCCGGGCTGTGTACGTTAGATGGATTAGCAGGATAAATACGTGGGATTACAGGGATAGGGCATGGGTGGGATTGTTGTCAGTACAGACTCGATGGGCTGAATGGCCTCCTTCTGCACTATAGGGATTTTATATTTCTAAATGCTGGCCCAGCCAGTGACACCCACATCCCATGAACAAATAAAAAAGGTCCAACACATCATCTGTAATCCATCTTTGTTTCTTTCTTTTTTATTAATTGAAACAGTGTTTTTTGATGATTTGCACACTTCCCGTGTTGAATGGTTTCTTGGTCTTCAAGCTGTTTGACATGGCATGGTTTGAAATGATTGGTGTACAGCAAATGATCAGGTTATTCTAAATACCTGGTTCAAGGAGCACTCAGGAAGGAAATAGACCTGGAGAAAATCTGACAACACGACCAGAAATCAAACTGACTATGTGACAATAAATAGCAGATTCCACAACATAGTTCAACAAGCCTCTATTTATAAAGCCCAGAATCCTATATGCCTTTTTAACTTTTCACAACCTGTTCTCCACCTTCAATGACTTGTGCACATATATCCCCAGGTTTCAACCTTCTTGCATTCCCTTTAGGATTCTACCTTTTATTTAATATTACCTCTCCTCATTCTTCCTACCAGAAATCCTTCTCTTCACCGATCTCCCATTCCATTAGCCTATCTACATCCACTTGAAATCTGCCATCCTCCTCAAAGTTCACAATACTACAAAATTTTGAAATTATGCCATCTACAACCAAGTCAAAGTAATTATTATATAATAGAGATATATATATATCATGAAAAGCAGTGGTCCCAGTATCAACTCCCGGGAACACCACTGTTTATCCATTTCCAACTCAAATAACACCCTTTCATCGCTGCTATCTGCTTCCTGTCACTCAACCAACTTTGTATCCATGTTGCCACTGTTTCTTTACTTCATGAGCTTCTATTTTTCTGACAGATCTGTTATATAGCACTTTACCAAAGGTTTTCAAGCAGTCCAGATACTCCCCATTTATCACATTACCCTCAACAACCCTCTCTGTTCACATATCAAAAAATACTCAATCAAGTTAGTAAAGCTTGAATTGCCTTTAACAAAGGTTTTCTCTAATCTGGACTTGTCCAAGTGCCTGTTAAGCTTTCCCACCACCGAGTATAAACTGACTGGCCTAATTAATGTTGCTGAATTTAACCCTACACCCTTTTTGAACAAAAGTGTAACATTTGCATAAAAAAAGCAAAATGCCACAGGTGTTGAAAATCTGAAAACGGAACATGCAAGAAAAATTCAGCAGGTCTGGCAGCATCACTGGAAAGAGGAGTAAATGGATGAGAAAAGTCAGTCTAAAGTTGTTGAGCTCAATGTTAAGAACAGAAGGCTGTAATATGTGTAATCGAATGATGAGGTGCTATTCCTTCAGTTTGCTTCACTGGAACACTGCAACAGGCCAAGGAAGGGCATGTGGGCAGGAGAGCTGGGTGGTGAGTTAAAATGGGAAGCAACAGGATGGTTGGGGTTATGCTTGTGGACCGAGCAAAGGTGTTCCGCAAAGTGGTTGCCCAGCCTGTGTTTAGCCTCCCCAGTGCGGAAGAGACAGCATTGGGAGCAGTAAATGCAGTAAAAAAAATTGAAACATTGCTTCACCTGAAAAGAGTATTTGGGGCCTTGATCAGTGAGGAGGGAGGAGGTAAAGAGGCAGGTGACCTGCAATTACAAGAGAAGGTGCACTGGGAAGGGGATGAGAAGTTGGGGCTGATGAAGGAATGGACCAGTTTGGGGTGATGGAGGAATGGACCAGGTTGTCATGGAGGGAGCAGTCCCTGCGGAATGCTGATGTGGGAAGTGAGGGAAAAATATGTCTCGTGATGGTATCATGCTGGAGTTGGCGGAAATGGCAGAGGATGATCCTTTGAATGCGGGGACTGGTGGGGTGAAAAGTGAAGACAAGAGGGAACCTACCATGGTTCTGGGAGGGAGGAAAAGGGGGAGGGCAAAGGTGCGGTACAACTTATATTTCACTTGTTCAAATTTAACTTAGGGGAAACCACTATTAGAGAGAGAAAAATCAGAAAATGTTAATGCACATGCGTGCGTTTCCTCCGGGTGCTCCGGTTTCCTCCCACAGTCCAAAGATGTGCGGGTTAGGTTGATTGGCCAGGTTAAAAATTGCCCCTTAGAGTCCTGAGATGCGTAGGTTAGAGGGATTAGCGGGTAAATTTGTGAGGGTAGGACCTGGGTGGGATTGTGGTCGGTGCAGACTCGATGGGCCGAATGGCCTCCTTCTGCACTGTAGGGTTTCTATGATTCTATGATTCAGTGCTAACACCAGAATGAAACAGCATTAAACTTGCAAAAACTGATCAGATAGGCAGAAAACCAAGGTGGCTATTTTATGTGAAAACGTGCTTGGGGACAGCATTTTATGTTGTTATTAAAGACAATATTGAGTCATTTGCTTAAAGATTCTAATTAATTCAGGCTTGTCATATGTGTCAAGCACAGAAAATGGGGCTGGTTAGGTCAGGAGCTGCTTTACTAATCACTGACTGCCATCACTGGTTCAGACTTGTAGAGTACTGCACATCACCTTTATCTGGTTCCACTCTGCTGAATATGCACTGCAAACAATCCTTAAGATTGTGTCTTAGCATGCTTGTGTTGTAAAAATACAAATATATTTCATATACAATACAGATGTAATCAAATTTGCTACTGTCTATAGATTCATCCCCTCTCCACCTCTGTAATATCATTCATCTTCAACCTTGCCTCAGAAACCCTCATCCACACTTTCATTACTTGCACTAAACTAATCCAACTTAGAGCGTAAGCTTTATGCCTTACACTCATCAGAACACTATGCAAGAATAACAGTATACCAGATTGCTCATTTGTGTGATAGGCTTTGGAGCTTGATGCAGCATCTTGAATACCACACATGATGCTACTGCATAGTCGCAGCGTGAAACAGCTCACTTCACTTATTGCTCAAATTTTTAAAGATACCTTGCCCTTCCAGGGTAATCTGAGGTAGACTGGGAACTTTTCAGGGCCAAAAGTGATGGCCTTACACCCATTCATGTGTTTGTGTGATATACAGTACAAAATAATCTGATCAGGATAGCCATTATCCCACTGTGCCCTACCTCAGCATCAAGCTTGAATGGTGAAAAAATGGCTTGGGCCCTATTTACAAGGTTGCCAATAAAATCAATATTATAGTGTGCGGAACTGTAAGAATCCCAACGTGTATATTGACCAGTCCAGCTCGGCCTGCGGAAGACCATGGTAAAGAATCCCCTGGCAGATTCCTCAACTAATACATCAAGGAAGGGGAGATCATTTGGCTGATCCATTTCAAAGGTAAATGAGAGCACAGGATGGAGCTCATTAAGATATATAAGGAAATTATTACATGCAGCTGCGGATTTAAATATAGCAAACATATCATCCACATGTTGTAAATGTGCAGAGGGTAGGAGATTAGGTGTCATTCCATCGAAGACATATTTCTCACGGAACCCAACAAAGATGTTTGCGAGAGCAAGAGGAAATAACATACTTAACCTCATCCTTACCAATCTGCCGGCTATAGATGCATCTGTCCATGACAGTATCGGTCAGAGTGACCACCGCACAGTCCTTGTGGAGACGAAATCCCACCTTCACAATGAGAATAACCTCCATCGTGTTGTGTGGCACTATCACCGTGCTAAATGGGACAGACTTCAAATCGATCTAGCAGCTCAAGACTGGGCATCCATGAGGTGCTATGGGCCATCCACAGCAGCAGAACTGTCCTCCAGCACAATCTGCAACCTCATGACCCGGCATATCCCCCACTCAATCATTACCATCAAGCCAGGTGATCAACCCTGGTTCAATAGAGAGTGCAGGAAGGTAGCACCAGGTATACCTAAAAATGAGGTGTCAACCTGGTGAAGGACTATCAAAACAGGACTACTTGCATGCCAAATGGCAAAAACAGCAAGTGATAGACAGAGCTAAACGATCCCACAACCAACAGATCAGATCTAAGCTCTGCAGTCCTTCCACATCCAGTCGAGAATGGTGGCGGGCAATTAAACAATTCATTGGAGGAGAAGGCTCCACAAATATCCCCACCCTCAATGATGGAGGAGCCCAGCACATCAGTGCAAAAGATAAGACTGAAATATACGCAGCAATCTTCAGCCAGAAGTGCCGAGTGGATGATCCATCTCAGCCTCCTGCAGTGGTCCCCAGCATCTCAGATGCCAGTCTCCAGCCAATTCAATTCACCCCACATGATATTAAGAAACGGTTGGAGGCGCTAGATACTGCAAAGGCAATGGGTCCTGATAACATTCCGGCAATAGTACTGAAGACTTGTGCTGCAGAACTTGCCGCTCCCCTAGCCAAGCTGTTCCAGTACAGTTACAACACTGGCAGCTACCCAACAATGTGGAAATTTGCCCAGGTATGTCCTGTACACAAAAAGCAGGACAAATCCAACCCAGCCAATTACCGCCCAATCAATCTACTCTCAATCATCAGTAAAGTAATGGAAAGGGTTATCAACAGTGCTATCAAGCAGTACCTGCTCAGCAATAAGCTGCTCAGTGACGCCCAGTTTGGGTTTCGCCAGGGTCACTCAGCTCCTGACCCCATTACAGCCTTGGTTCAAACATGGACAAAAGCGCTGAATTCTAGAGCTGAGGTGAGAGTGACAGCCCTTGACATCAAGGCCACATTTGATCGAGTGTGGCATCAAGGAGCCCTAGTGAAACTGGAATCAATGGGTATCGGGAGCAAACTCTCCGCTGGTTGGAGTCATACCTGGTACATAGGAAGATGGTTGTGGCTGTGGAGGGTCAGTCATCTCAGCTCCAGGCCATCTCTGCAGGAGCCCCTCAGGGGAGTGTCCTAGGCCCAACAATCTTCAGCTGCTTCATCAATGACCTTCCCTCCATCATAAGGTCAGAAGTGGGGATGTTCACCGATGATTGCACAATGTTCAGCACCATTCGCAACTCCTCAGATACTGAAGCAGTCCATGTTCAAATGCAACAAGATCTGGACAATATCCAGGCTTGGGCTGACAAGTGGCAAATAACATTCGTGCCACACAAATGCCAGGCAATGACCATCACCATTAAGAGACACTCTAACCGCCGCCCCTTGACATTCAATGGTGTAACCATCACTGAATCCCCCACTGTCAACATCCTTGGAGTTACCATTGACCAGAAACTCAACTGGACTCACCACATAAACACAGTGGCTACAAGGGCAGGTCAGAGGCTCGGAATACTGTGGCGAGTAACTCATGTCCTGTCTCCCCAGAGCCTATCCACAAGGCACAAGTCAGGAGTGTGATGGAATACTGGATAAAAGCAAATTACTGCGGATGCTGGAATCTGAAACCAAAAGGGAAAATGCTGGAAAATCTCAGCAGGTTTGGCAGCATCTGTAAGGAGAGAAAGGAGCTGACGTTTCGAGTCCAGATGATCCTTTGTCAAAGCTAAAAGGCACAGTAAGTGGGAGATATTTATACTGCAGGGTGAGGCCTGCTGAGATTTTCCAGCATTTTCCCTTTTGAGGTGATGGAATATTCCCCACTTGCCTGGATGGGTGCAGCTCCAACAACACTCAAGAAGCTTGACATCATCCAGGACAAAGCAGCCTGCTTGATTGGCACCACATCTACAAACATTCAATCCCTCTACCACCGACGCTCAGTAGCAGCAGTGTGTACTATCTACAAGATGCACTGCAGCAATTCACCAAAGATCCTTAGACAGCACCTTCCAAATCCACGACCACTTCCATCTAGAAGGACAAGGGCAGCAGATAAATGGGAACACCACCACCTGCAAGTTTCCCTCCAAGCCACTCACCATCCTGATTTGGAAATATATATTCCTTTGCAGTCGCTGGGTCAAAATCCTGGAATTCCCTCCCTAACAGCATTGTGGGTCAACTCACAGAACATGGACTGCAGCGATTCAAGAAGGCAGCTCACCACCACCTCTCAAGGACAACTAGGGATGGGCAATAAATGCTGGCCAGCCAGTGATGCCCACGTCTCATGAATGAATTAAAAAAAGCTGGGTGTAAAGGAGATCCCATGGCAACACCATTTTGGACATACATAGTGTAGTAACTCAAGGCGATTTAATGTGGCAAGTAACAAATTAAAAGATTTAGTGACTGAGAAGAACTATATACAACTAAGGGTTTAACTGCATGATGAAATAGGTCTACTCCCAATAATGCCCTGACTCCAACTGAAGACTTCCAGCCCTGGGAATGCGTTCCCTTGCTCCTGAGTGGCCCAGATTTGCATGCCTGTGCTCAATTGGTTGCAGCCTGGTCACATGGCCCATGAAAGATCACCCATTAAGGTGCCACACTACGACACATAGAGTCCTTGAAACTGAATGACTGCGCATGTTACAGGATTCATATGTTCAATGAATATTGATTCATGCAATGGTGGCAGATCTAGATCACCATGATATAATGCTGCAGTGCAATTATCTATGACTTCCTTAAGTGTCTTCACCAGAAAAGTCGTGGCTTTGGAATTCTCTCCCTGAACACCTCCACCCTTCCCTCCTCTGGGACCTTCATTAAAAACTACTTCTTTAACTAAGTTAATTCTAACTGGCTAAGTAATAACGGCAGGAACCAGTTCCGAAGAAGTCTTTTTGGACTCAAAACATTAACTCTGTTTCTCTCTCCACAGATGCTGCCAGACTTGCTGAATTTTTCCAGCACTTTCTGTTTTTACTTCAGATCTCCAGCATCCACAGTATTTTGTTCCAACTGACTTGGTGGCAAGATTTGTGAGATGCCTTGGGATATTTCCCTACATTTATTTTATTCATTTGTGGGACATGGGCATCGCTGGCTGGCCAGCATTTATTGCCCATCCCTAGTTGTCCTTGAGGGTAGTTGAGAGTCAACCACGTTGCTGTGGCTCTGGAGTCACATGTAGGCCAGGCCAGGTAAGGATGGCAGATTTCCTTCCCTAAAGGACGTTAGTGGATCACTAAAGGCTTCATATAACTACAAGTTGTTAACATTATTTTTTTCAGTGATTGTAGTTTACCAGGAGGCCACTTAACACCATGTAGTGTCACAGCCCCATCATTAACTGGATCTAGTTCAGAAAAGATTTACCTGATTTCAGTCGACAGGCTTCCTCCTCCAAAGAAAGGAAGAAATGTTGGTAGATGCTGAATCTTCTCCTTTCTCTTTGATAAATGCGAGTGCGATGTATTGTGCCTGCTTGCAACTTTATTTTGTCTGCATTAATAGAAGAGTAAGAATTACTCTTTGAAAACTCCTTGCTAGTGGTTATATTCAGACATGTGGCTGGTTTCCCAATAATGAGGCCTTTCTCCCAGGAGTTTGAGTCAAAGACTGATTAACAATGTCACTTCAGTAGCATTTTTGAGAAGAAACTTTGAATTAAATTTGTCAATTAAGTTTGTTCATTAATATTTTACTTCAGTCTGCACTATCTCCCTACAAGAGGGTAGGTGGACATTCTACTTCCCTTCATGTCACTTTGTATTCCAAAGCCAAAAATATACCGAGTAAACATTGGCACAGCTAAATGAAAAAATCCCATGGTCCAGCTAGTTCACCACCTAGCATTCTGTAGTCACATGATACAATATTATATAATATAATAACAATAATGGAGTTGTCGACTAATCAAGGCTATCAGTTAGTCATCAGCAGGCCCATAAATAAAGCGAGGAAAACTTCAGTAGTAGAGACCTTTGTGAACTGAACCAATCTTCTCTGATTTCTTTCTTACTCCTCTTGACAAACGCTTGAATCCAGGCAGGCTGAAGAGTTGCCAAGAAGTTTGTTTCACTTCCTTGTACTTATGCCAACAAATCAGCAATACTTGAGCTGATTCCTTATTATGAAACACTTTGGAGGTGATCTTGAGCCTGCGCTGTCTGTACGTGGGAATGGCAGCGGGGATTTACGATCCAGCAAAACCCAGAGATTTTTGCCACCCCTCACCAGCGATGTAATCAGGTTCAGGTTCACAACTGAGGGTGGGTGGGGGGAGATCCTCTGAAATCTCCACGGTAGGGTGGGGTGGAGGTTATTTTTTACTCCGATCAGGCACCCTTTTGATCTCAGTGCAGCCGGGCTTTATCGGCATGTTTAGACCGCGCCCCTCAACAGGACAGCATGAGGCACGCCCACCTGATCTTTTTTGACAAAGTGTCATAAGATCTGGAGTGAAACATGCCGTTTTCAGTCACAGAATTACAGAATCCCTACAGTGCAGAAGGAGGCCATTTTGGCTCATCATGCTTACACTGACAACAATCCAATCTAGGCCTTATCCCCGTAACCCCAAGTATTTACCCTGTTAGTCCCCTTGACACTAAGGGGCAATTTTGTATGGCTAATCCCCCTAACCTGCACATCTTTGGACTGTGGGAGGAAACCAGAGCACCTGGAGGAAGCCAACACAGACATGGGGAAAACGTGCAAACTCCACACAGACAGTGACGCGAAGCCAGAATTGAAATCGGGTCTCTGGCGCTGCGAGGCAGCAGTGCTAACCACTGTGACACCGTGCCGCCACCCTGACACTTTGCCATTTTCTTTTGGTAAGATTCCTCCTTTGAAACTCCTGATGGATGGAATGTGGAGAAGTAGTGTAACACAGTCAGCAGGGAAACTAAAATGGACCCTGGCATAGGAGGAGCCAGGTATTTTATTGCTCTTTTATTATTATAAAGTCAGTTTTAGTGCCCATCAACAGTTGCCCTGATGAGGTGATGATGGTTGCAACATAGGAATAGATATTAGTAATTTAGTCCATGGGCCCATTTCAACATTAAATCATGGCTGATTTGTACCTCAACTCCATTTCCCCATCTTTGCTCCATATCGTGAGACCTTAACACAGTAACAATCTGCACACTCTTGAAAATACCAAGTGACTGGGCATTCACAGCCTTTTAGAGAATGGTTTCTAAATTTCCACTGCCTGTTACATGAAAAAAGTGCGTCCTGAATTCTTTCTAAATAGCCTAGCTTAAAATAGAAGATTATGCCTTCTCCTTTTGGATTTTCTCACTCGGGTCTATGGAGACTTTGCACAGAGTCCAGAAAATAATCTCTCTAGCGGCGGGAGAGGGAAAGAGAAAAACACAAGGGGGGAAAAGGAAAAAAGTCACCCACTTTGTATAAATTAACAATAGTTAGTGTCGGTCTTGCATGAGTAGCTAACAAGTTACTTGGCTTTCTTTGCAGTGATGGCCACCTTGGATGCCATTGTTTTCAGCACTGAGTCTTGCATTAATCTTCAGCAAGGGAGGAATGGAGTTGGGAGGGCAGCTTGCTGATGTGATACCGAGGTGTCTTTGATTTGGCCTCAGGCAGTGTAACGAGTGCAATTATAATCCAATAATAAAAGCGAAATACTGCGGAAATCTGAAATAAACACAGAAAAATGCTGGAAAAATCGTTAGCTCTGTTTCCTTCTCCACGCATGCTGCCAGACCTACTGAGATTTTCCAGCATTTCCTGCCATTACAATCCTAACTATTTCCAGCATTTTCAGTTTATATTAATCTCTTACTAATCGTGGAGAAGTTGTCAGTTTGAGAGAGGAATAGGGAAAACTGTGAACAGCAGGATAAAGCAGAAGGGGAAAGAGGGAAAGAGCACTGGGAGAACAGGAGGGCTTTTAACGCACGTGTGTAGGTGAAGCATCTGATCTGTCATGGGACTCTGAGACTGAACCTAACTCGAGGGAAAAAATTGTGAATTACCAAACAGGTCAAAGAGTCATGTGGGTAATTGTTAACTTTTTAACTTAATCTAACTTAATTTAACCTAATCTAAATTAAATAACTATGAAGTAAAACTAGATTAATTAGTATAAAAACTAAAGCCAAATTAATAATTTATCATATAATTACATTCAGTGTTAAATTAATCAACCAAACCTAGGAGATAAAGTTGAATAACAAGGAACAGTAACACAAAAAGGTTCTGAATTTTTCAGTTGATTAAAATCTGAGGTATGTTAATAATAAGTTAAGCAGTTAATAAGGGGATCTCATAGAAACTTATGAAATTCTAACAGGGTTCGACAGGGTAGATTCAGGAAGAATTTTCGTGAGGATGGGGGAGTCCAGAACTAGGTATCATAGTTTGAGGATAAGGGGTAAACCTTTTAGAACTGAGGTGAGGAGAAATTTCTTCACCCAGAGAGTGGTGAATGTATGGAATTCACTACCACAGAAAGTAGTTGAGGCCAAAACATTGTGTGATTTCGAGAAGAAACTAGATATAGCTCTTGGGGCTAAAGGGATCAAGGGAAATAGGGGGAAGGGGGGATCAGGATATTGATTTTGATAATCAGCCATGATCATAATCAATGGCGGAGCAGGCCCGAAGGACCAAATGGCCTACTCCTGTTTCTATTTTCTATGTTTCTGTGAAAGACATTTACATTAACTCCCGAATTAATAAATACAGCAAATGAGAAGCAGCCGATTTTTTGCTGGTGAGTATTCATTCATGTAAGTTTAATTGTCTAATAAATGAAGGCATGATAGGTTAGCTCAGATTCACAGAGTACACATGCTGTTTCATATGGGGATTCCAGGATGCTTCTTGTGTCCTGGGTAATCACATATGCAGGAAGCATTACCAGCAGCATCAGCTCAGGCTCCAAATTTTGGAACTTCACCAGCTGTTGCTTTCACTGTGGAGCATCCCCGAAGCTGAGAGTTAAATAGATAGCATGTTTTTAGAGGTCATCAACGTGCTGATTCAGCGTATGCAGGCAGAGAGGGACTGGGTAGCTGTCAGGCTGCCAAAAAGTACCAGGCAGGTAGTGCTGGAGCCCCCAAAAGTGCATCCCACTTCCAAATCAGTATTCAGTTCGGATTACTAGCGAGAATGATGGCATCTCTGGCGAGTGCAGCCAGAGTCAGGTCCATGGCACCATAGCTAGCTCAACTGTACAGCAGAGCATAGGTGCTTCAAATTGGGTCTGTGGTCAGGGACAAGAGGGTATGACTATGAATGAGGCAGGTAAGCAGATCCAGAAGATAGCAATGGAGGAATTTAGCCTCGCAAATGCCGAAGATTTGAGGATCTTGCAATTTGTTTGGACAAGAGCAGGGACTGTAGGGAGAATGAGCAAATTGACATTCAAGTGAGGGGAGTAAAAAGGAATGCAGTTCCAGTAGGAGATAGAATAATTAGGGGGAGAGATTCTGTTCTCTGTTGCCAAAGGCTGAATCCCAAAGGCTGCGGTACCTGACTAGATGCCAGCGTTGGACTGGGGTAAAGCTTGTGTGGCTTTTGCTACCAAATAAACCTGTCGGACTTTAACCTGGTGTTGTTAAACTTCTTACTGTACCTGACTGGCCCAGAGGTTAAGGACATCTCCTCAGGTCGGGAGAGGAATTTGGACTTGGAGGGGAAGGGTCAGTCGAGGTTCTGCTCAGGAAATATAAGCAACTAGAAACTAAATTAAGAAGCAAACCACAAAGGAAATAATCTCTAGATTACTACCTGAGCCACAAGCAAATTGGCATAGGGCAAATAAAATTACAGAGTTGAATGTGTGGCTCAAAGTTTGGTGTGGGGGAAATGCGCTCCCTTGATGATTTCTGGTAGTTAAGTGTACTTACACTGTCTCAAGTTGTAGGATCTCCAGCTGTTGCTTCATGGACTCCAGAAGTAGCTCATTCTTGTACTCTTGAGCCTTAAGATCTGCCAACATTTTCTCCACTTGTGAAGAGATCTTGCTTTTCTCAGACAATTCATTTAATTTTTTCACAATCTCTGTAGTAAAATGACAAATGCTAAATCACTGTTACAATCTCTGTAAAACTACCGATAACAAAACATACTTTATCAAGAGCCAAAATAATGCACTAAACCAAAACAGGAGTCATTTTGCTCAAGTGGGAGTCTTGCCTGGGGTGCGGCGGTTTTCTCAAGAGAAATTTCTGGATTCAAGCCACACTCCAACATGGAGGATGTACTCAGTGCAGTACTGAGATAGTGCAGTACTGAGAAAGTGCAGTGCTAACAGAGTGCTACATTGTCAAAGGTGCTGTCATTTGGAACTGACATTAAGCCAAGGCTTGACCTGCCCTCACAAGTATCTGTAAAGACCCCGTGGCTCAAGATGATCATGCAAATTCTTGCAGTGCCCTGGTCAACATTTATCCTTTAAATCAACATTATTTTTTAAAAAGTCAGGTCATTTAATTCATTGTTGTTGGTCGGTGCTATCTGTAGGTACATATTGGGCACAAATTAACTGCCACAGTTTCCAATTACACAACAGCAACTACACTTCAAATGTATTTCATTGGCTGCTTTGCAATCTCCAAGAGATCAAAATAGGTGCAATATAAATGCATAATTTTTCTAGATGTTTTCTTTCATTTGGACCAAAGTCACATCATTAAAAAAGTAGAAAATGTTTAATTAGTTCACAAAAACACAAAAAGGTTCAGCATTTTCAAATAGTGGAGTGGTTTTATTCCCTCAATATGTTGTGTGGAACAAAGCCTCATCTGATGTGTACGAGGGGCTATGCCACACATATACTAGGCAGTGACTGTACACAAACTAGCAGAATATTTACTAAACTCAATCTTATTGATTGCAATGGTGACTCAAGACAGAGTTCTAGAATGATCAAGGGGGACGTGGAGCAAAGTCACCTGATCACATGGCTCCAGTTGTGATTACGACAAACAGCAGAGAATAATTCTATCCAGAATGCAATGTCAAATAATTCTGACGTAATTAACAGGTTGAATAATCAACTTAAACTGTTACAACTGTTCTGTACTGAGACTAGACATTTGGAATATAAAAATGTTGTATTTCCCATTCAGGATTATCTCAGGTAAGTCATTACCAGCAATCCATTGGAATGACAAAAGAACTAATGTAATATTTATTTATTAATAAGAATTTCTTACAAGTGCGAGACTTTGTAAGATGGATGTGGTTTAAGCTGTCCGCTTTTGACTTTAGATGCTGTTCCAAGCAGAGGAAAAGGGGTCTATAGAACAGATTCCCTATTTGAAGTGATATGGGAGCTGTGGAGATATGAAAACCCAAGAGTTGCCCTGCTGCTCAAATTCAATTTGATGACACTTATATGATTGGGTGAAGGGACCTTTAAAAGGACACTGGAAGATATGGGCTGGTGGAAGAGAGAGAAGAGAGCCTGTTGAATCTCTGGGAGGAATTTGGATTTAAACTACAAGGCTACATATCCACTCTGCTAAGAGTGTAGAGTAATGTATAAACATAGCATGGGGTTTTCGATTCTGTTACTCATTTATGGAGGAGTATCTTTTCTGTAGTTTAGTGTATTGGTTGCCTACTAACTAATGTTTAGTCATTGTGAGTTTTAGCTTGTTTCTTACAGCAAAAGTGTTAAAACGTGAAATATTGTTGTGCGCTTATTTCCATCTGTCACTGGGAAATTCATTTCTCTTTTTAAAAGTTGTCAATCTCTATGGGGATCAATTACAATCTATGAAAGATCCTCATATCAAATGTGAAGTGTCTTTGTGATTTTCCATTGACCAGTTCAGTATTTTGGCTAAATGTCAGGATTTACCTGCTCTCTGTTCCTCCAGCTCCTTGTTACGAGACAATAGAGCAGTGACATGCTTCCCATGATCTTGTGCCAGGTTTTGCAACTGATTCTTGTGTTCCCGCAACCACTGCTCTCTGGGGCTTGGGCCATCCTGTGATTTAAATATAAGGCGTGAACACAGGACAAAATGTTAGTCGATGGATTTTCTGATATTTTTGTCGAAAAGAAATTGCCATGCTGTGAAATGGTTGACTGTGATTTTGGATCCTCAGACACCAAATTTTCACTGTTGACAACAGTAGGCCATTTCAATACTACAGTCAGGTCAAAAATACATGGTTTTGGGTAATAGGTAATAAGGAGTGCCCTTAATTACTTCCTCATTTAACTTAATCCCTGGAATTCTACTGCCCCACCCACCATGGGAATCGGAGCGGGTGAGGAGGAACGATGGGAAGGAACAATGGGCGGGATTTTCCAGTCTCAGGTCAAGAGAGGCTGTAAAGTCCTGCCCATTGAGTACTTCATTGGCTGTAAAGTACTTTGGGACATCCTGAGATTGTGAAAGGTGCTACATAAATGCAAGTTCTTTCTTTTCCTAGTTCTGGCGCTCTTCCTAGGACCACTAAGATTTGCCATCAAGGACAAGCTAACCAAGACATCATAAGAAAAGTATCTTGCTCTAAAACCACACCCACATTTTGCTCTCATGTAGACTATCACTGACATCAATCCATTCCGGTCTCCTTAGACACATTTAACCGAAATCAATTTGTACACATATATCTTTGCAATCAATGGCTGGAGCATGAGATGCGGTAAAATGACTGGACTTTGTATGTAAATCAGTTTTTAAGTTAGTTTCCACACTTTCCCCTGTGGGGCTGCCTTGATTAACTTACTTACAGATAATCTTGTTACTCATTAAACCGATGATCACTTTTGCGTTGTAAGACTGCTGTTGGGTTCCATGATTAATTCACATACAAGCAATCTTGTTATTCATTAAACTCTGTTTGTAACATTGATTGTACTAATGGAATGACTTGTGCAAATTTAAAGATACAGTTGCTTGAATTTTTTTAGAACTATGAACTACCTATCTGAGCAGAGGACTACTTAAACTTCAGGATCCTGCCATTTACACCTGCTCTGGACATATCTTTTGTTTCTTTACTTGTCCCAATACCACTCCCTTTGGCCTTGCACTTTAAATCTTTTGTCATTTAATCTTTCCTGCCCTCCACGCCGCCATCATTTCTGCTTCTGTCCGCCCTTTCCCCTTTCACCTGCTCAAAACCTGATAAATTTCTAAATTTTTCCAATTCCAAAAAAAGGTCACAGACCCCCTAAAATGTTACTCGACACTGCCAGCACCACTGAGTAGTTCCAGCATTTCTGTTTCATTTCAGATTTCCAGCATCCAGAAGTTTTTAGCTTTTGTGCTTCTATTTTGAAACTATTATTCAGGTAAGTTGGTGATTTTTAGTGAGGTGCTTATGATTGACTCAATCTCTATAAATAGCTCTCATTGCTTATGGCAAACAGTTAAACTGATAACCACACAATGGGTGACCATTAAACCAGAGAAGCTAAACTATTGTTCCACGTCCTTCTGGACCTGTCTGCATGTGCAACCTTTGACACAGTTGATCACATCATCCTCCTCCAACATCTTCAAAAAGGGCCACCCTGGTAGACCCAGTGCTTCAGTCTCTTCCTGCCCCGGGGAACTGATTTCTTCCTATCTTGACTCTATTTTCTCCCCCTTGTCCAGTCTCTTCTCACCTCCAGTCACCAACGTTCTTATTCAATGGATCATCGTCAGCCATTTCTGCCACCTCCATCCTGATGCCACCACCATATTGTCCTTCCTATTTCTTTTAGCATTCCAAAGCAACAGTTCCCTCCACATCATGCACTCCTCAGTCACCCCAACACCCCTCCCTTTCCTACAGCGCCTTTCCATGCAAGGCAGGGGATGTAACTCCCACTCTTTTGCATCCTCCCTTCTCATTGTCCAAAGATCCAATCTTTGATGAAACAATGATTTACTTCTATTACTTTCAATTTGCTATCTTGTATTCATTGCTTGAAGGTTTTGAAATGCACGGGGTAGCATCCCAGCCACTGAGCCAGAAGCTCTTGGTTCAAATCCCTCCCCAAGACTTGATAGCCAAGGAAGTTGGACATATAATGTAGTCAAACAGGTTGAATATCAACCTTAAAGTCCTTCTAGCACATGCCGAAGGGCCAGTGTGGTGGGAAGAACATTGGAGCTGTTAGCATCACAATCCATTGCTCCAAATTACACCATGCATGCTAGCCACAGCAACTCGGACTCCATGAATGATCTGTAACACACCACCAGCACCATTCACTGCTTATGAAGTGGAGTCCTCTACATCAAGAAAACCGAATGCAGACCAGGTGACCATCTTATGGAATGCCTCCTTTCAGTCCATAAGTGTGACCCTGAGTTTCCAATCACTTTAATTCTCCACTTTGCTCCCACTTTGATGCTTCTGACTTAGCCTTCTGCAGTATTCCAATGAAGCAACACAAAAATGCAAGGTGGGATTGAACTCAGGCTATCCTGAATTAGGATTACTAAACTAACACAGCTACAATCCTTGCTGGATTCATCAAGATCAGTCACAAGATGGAAGAACCACTTTTCAGCAGCCACTAACAGAAAGATTACATTCAGGTCACCACCAGATGCATTGGGAACTGATGGTTCAAGCTAACCTCTGAAACCACAGCAAAATAATCTAAAATAATTGAAAAGCCTTAGGTGCCTCTTATAAAGTGCACCGATTAACAACAATTGCATATTCTGTCAGTTTTCATTATGCTAAAACACCCAAGATACATTTGAATGCACAAATACACAAGTATAAAATTTTAATTCTAATTATCAATTAAATATTTAATGAAGCATCAAAAAAATGAATTAAAATGTCTACACCATCATACATTGAATGGCGACATATGTATTGTTTGCAAGTCAGTTCCTATTCAGTGATGGGATTAGGCCATATTCAAGGTGAAGTCCAATGTTGATTGTCAATTAAGTTGATTTTTAGAGGAATTCATCCTATGATTTAAATCCTGCTTTGGTTGATTTCCCTAGTAGGAGTTAACTGCAACCATCAGGATAGATTTGGAAGGCTTTTCTCTGGAAAAGAATAAGCCAGGATTTGGCGTCTGCAGTGATGATATGGGCACAAAACTCCCACGAATATCAAAACACAAGAATCTCGCCAGCATGATCTCATAGAGTTTCATAAATCCCTGCAGTGCAGAAGGAGGTCATTTGGCCCATTGAGCCTGCACTGACAACAATCCCACTCAGGCCCTATCCCCGTAACAACCCCACGTATTAACCCTACTAACCCCCTGTCACTAAGGGTCAATTTAGCATGGCCAATGAACCCAACCTCAACATCTTTGGACTGTGGGAGGAAACCAGAGCACCCAGAGGAAACCCACGCATACACCAGGTCTCTGGCGCAGTGGGGCAGCAGTGCTAGCCACTGTGCCACCATGCCGCCCATGACATGCCTCATTTGTAGATTTTCCACATCCCCCATCCCGCCGCCAGTGATGTACCAAGGTTTTTGCCCAGAAAAGTCGGGAACCTCATTTAAATCGATTATAATGACATCAAAGGGATTCCTTGCTGTACGTTCCCCACTCTGGGATCCCCCCCCCCCCCCCTCCCCCACTTGCTAACTTGACATTTATAATAGCTTTTTAGAAATGGGAAAACAGGTGGATGGAACCCACTGGGGATGCACAAGTATAGCCCCCAGGGGTGAGGGACATGCCTGGGCAGTAGCCTGGTACTGTCCTGGCACTGCCCCTTGGCACCCCAGCACTGCCCCAGCACTCTGGTACTGACACTGACCACTGGCCCCCTGGCATTGATCCAGAACCCTGGTACTGCCCCTGGCACTGCCCACTGGCATCCTGGCACTGCCACCTGGGAACAGTGTCACGAGCCCCCTCTGGAGTGCTCTATTGGGGGGTCCCCCTTATCCATGGGGGCCTATCCCCATGTCTGTGGGAGAGGAAGGATTCCTGGTGTCTGTGCTAGGGGGCATTGCCTGAGTACTGGGGGTGGGGGGAGGGGGGAACCTGCTTTATTATACATCAGAGATCATGACACTCTTTAAAAATGATGCTCTGATCAAATTGCAAACTTTTTCCAGCCCCACTCACCAGCCTGGTGGTGTGGTCCATGCCTGCATTTTTGTTCTTTCGCAGAGTGCTGACACTGTGGTGAGAAAAGCCAGCTGAGCAACTCCGGTTTTCCCAGCTGTACAACCCTGGTTTTCCCAGCTCATGATGTGGAGATGCCGGCGTTAGACTGGGGTAAGCACAGTAAGAAGTCTCACAACACCAGGTTAAAGTCCAACAGGTTTATTTGGTAGCAAATACCATAAGCTTTCGGAGCAGAGCTCCTTCGTTTCCCAGCTCAGTCAGCACTCTGCAAAAAAGAGAAAGGTTTGCCCTAAAATTCGAATCTTCTAGTGACTCCCACCAGTGGGATCTTCCAGTCCCACCAAAGGTGATGGGTTCCCCAGCAGCGGGACAGGCAAGTCACCACAAAAAGCAGTAGAGGAAATCACAAAAAGCAAAGAGGAAATCTTTAAAATTGAAGGTTTAAAGTTCTTTAAGGTTCAATAAGGAGAAACTGTTTCCATTTTGAATGAGTCTTGAACAAGCAATTATACATTTACAATAGCCAATAAAAAAGAACTCAGGTGGAATTACTTTTAACAGGTTGTGATCAAAATGTGGAATTAGCTGCTACATGAACTGATTGAAGTGGACAACATCGTCATGTTTAAGGGGAGTTTTGATGCATCCAAGATGGGAGATGGGAAAAGAGGGATATTTGGTGTAAGGTAGTGTTGTAGCTTGCCTCTTTAAAGGGCGTACATTGGGAGGGTCATGTTCCCCATTGGGCGATCGGCTCACAAGTGCAGGGATCTTGGCACAGAGCGCAGGCTTTTGTAGCTCGAGTAGATCCTAGAGCTAGAAGGGCTGATCCACTGCTCTTCCTTTTACCACCTTCCCCATTTCTCCCTTCCTACCCTTTATCCAACCTCTAACCATTATAATTCGTTGCCCAACACACCCCACTGCCCCTCTTCTCCATGAGAGATGCAGGAGCTGTATCTTCCACAATCTTAAATGGTATATTATGAACTGAAAGGGTCTCGGCTTTCTAAGATATGTTGTGGGTGATGAATGCAGCCTCACAGATGATATTACTTCCCTGTATTAAGCACACTTTCTGTTAGGCTAAAGTAGGAGTGAGACATTTACTTTCCTTTAAGAAACCAGGTATCCTTCTCTTAAAACAGACAACTTACCTGGTCAAATGCTGCCTGTTCATCAGATATCAAATTATCAGATGTTAACCTCCTCTCATTCTCATCCATTTCCTCAAGGATACCACGTTCCTCCATTTCGCGCTGCTTCCTTTGGTCTGCACGGCGCCGCTTATAGTCCTTCAGCTGCTCAAGCTATTATGAAAGGATTAAATTTAAAAATGAAAAGAAAATGAAATTCTGGAAGTGGTCAACAGGTCATACAGCAGCTTTGATGAGGGATTTTCCCTCAGACACCAGCTGCTGCTAACAGGAGATGGTTTCTCCAGAGCTGCTGAGAGTGGAGGAGATGAGGGCTGGTGCTTTGGAAGGAATCCTCTATTGGGACTCGGCTGGTGGGATGGTCTGCTCCCCTTCTCTTCTTTCTGCCACATTCCTCGCCCTCTGTTACATTTTCTGTCACCACCACACCCCCACTATTCTGCATTTAAATTGTTATTTAAATCTCCCCTGGATCCATTTATGGTGTTTCTATCCTTGCACCATGATCACCTTGCACAATGGCTTAGAATCATAGAGCTTTGCAGCATGGAAACAGGCCCTTCGGCCCACCTTGTCCATGCCACTCTTTTTTTTAAACCCCTAAGCTAGTCACAATTGCCCGCATTTGGCCCATATCTCTTGATACCCATCTTACCCATGTAACTGTCTAACCGCTTTTTAAAAGACAATATTGTACCCGCCTCTACTACTACCTCTGGCAGCTTGTTCCAGACACTCACCACCCTCTGTGTGAAAAAATTGCCCCTCTGGACCCTTTTGTATCTCTCCCCTCTCACCTTAAACCTATGTCTTCTAGTTTTAGACTCCCCTATCTTTGGGAAACGATATTGACTATCTACCTTATCTATGCCCCTCATTATTTTATAGACTCTATAAGATCGCCCCTCAGCCTCCTACGCTCCAGCGAAAAAATCCCAATCCATCCAGCCTCTTCTTATAACTCAAACCATCAAGTTCCGGTAGCAGCCTAGTAAATCTTTTCTGCACTCTTTCTAGTTTAATAATATCCTTTCTATAATAGGGTGACCAGAACTGTACACAGTATTCCAAGTGTGGCCTTACCAATGTCTTGTACAACTTCAACAATGCATTCAATGTTCTGACCAATGAAACCAAGCGTGCTGAATGCCTTCTTCACCACTCTGTCCACCTGTGACTCCACTTTCAAGGAGCTATGAACCTGTACCCCTAGATCTCTTTATTCTGTACCTCTCCCCAATGCCCTACCATTAACTGAGTAATTCATGCCCTGGTTCGATCTACCAAAATGCATCACCTCGCATTTATCTAAATTAAACTCCATCTGCCATTTGTCAGCCCACTGGCCCAATTGATCAAAATCCTGTTGCAATTGGAGATAACCTTCTTCACTGTCCACTATGCCACCAATCTTGGTGTCATCTGCAAACTTACTAACCATGCCTCCTATATTCTCATCCAAATCATTAATATAAATGACAAATAACAGTGGACCCAGCACCGATCCCTGAGACACACTGCTGGTTACAGGCCTCCAATTTGAAAAACAACCCTCTACAACCACCCTCTGTCTTCTGTCATCAAGATGTGGAGATGCCGGCGTTGGATTGGGGTAAACACAGTAAGAGTTTTAACAACACCAGGTTAAAGTCCAACAGGTTTATTTGGTAGCAAATGCCATTAGCTTTCGGAGCGCTGCTCCTTCGTCAGATGGAGTGGATATCTGCCATCTGAGTGGATTCTGTCATCAAGCCAATTTTGTATCCATTTAACCAAAAGAGAAAATGCTGGAAAATCTCAGCTGCAGGTCTGGCAGCATCTGTAAGGAGAGAAAAGAGCTGACGTTTCGAGTCCAGATGACCCTTTGTCAAAGCTAAAAGGCATAGAAAGCGGGAGATATTTACACTGCAGGGTGAGGGAATGAAAGATGAGTCATAGCCACAGAAACTAGGGAAACCAGTTAATAGCTGTCCACAGAGAGAATAAAGGGTGTGAATGGCCAAAAGGCAGAGAAGCTAAAATGAAGATGTTGGGAGTGGGGAAAATGAATGGGACAGAGGTAAGATTTAAAAAAGAAGGAAAGAGGGAGAAAAGATAAGGGAAGGGGGTAAAGTAGGGGGAAAGAGTGGGAAGAAAAATGAAGAAAGACAATAAAGAAATAAAAGGTAGAGAACAGTAAAAAAATTAATAAAATAGAATGAAAACAAAGGGGTCAAGGTGGGGTAGAGCAAATCATCTGAAGTTGTTGAATTCGATGTTGAGACCAGATTGCTATGCTGTTGCTCCAGTTTGCGTTGTATCCATTTAGTTACCTCACCCTGGATCCCGTGAGATTTAACCTTATGCAACAACCTACCATGCGGTACCTTGTCAAAGGTACTGCATGTACAGAAGCAAAGACTTCTGTACAAACATATCAATTAGGATTGTAATCATTCCTGCACACTGTTATATTTCAGGACAGAAACTCCAAAGTATTTTATGAAGTCCACCTGGATCGTAAGTTTTGCATCTTGAATTTAGCTAGGGTGAGCATGAGATGCTTCACTTCAGGTATGATTGAACTGACCCACTAAGGAGCTTTAATCAAATAAAGTTTATTTGTGAATACAGTTAACATGTATTAGAAAGAAAATTAGCATCAACCTTTACCAATTACAAACAAAAAACAACCATGATATTGTGTAACCCTTAGTAAATATATATAAAATGTTCCAATCAAACAAATTTCCCCGAACAAAACCCTTGCCACAGGTTTAACACAGAAAATACGAATGCTCGCGTGATGCTGGAACTTAGTCCTTTGGGTGGAGAATTGAAACTCTGACTTCCCAACCTTGTAATTTCTAACAGCCCTCTTGACATACACACAGGCCCGCTTGAAGTCAGAACAGCTTCCCAAAACACCAGGGAGAGAGAGAGTGACTCTAGGCAAGTCAACCATCAACAGCAGATTTTCCACTCCAGGAAGGCCTCGAGACCTTCTTCCATCCAGCTAGCAGAATCCATAATACCAGGGAGAGAGAGGGAGAAAAACTGCCTGCTACTTGACAACTAGCGTAGCTTCACTCTAAAACCAAAACTGAATGCAAATCCTTGAATTCTTCTGGAGAGCCATGATGTGGAGATGCCGGCTTTGGACTGAGGTGGGCACAGTAAGAAGTCTCATAGCACCAGGTTAAAGTCCAACAGGTTTATTTGGAATCACAAGCTTTTGGAGCGCCGCTCCTTCATCAGGTGAGTGATCAGTGAGTCTTCTGGGGAAGAACAACCTGACTTTGACTTGTCATTCAATCTTCCCCCTCACAATTCAGGGTCATAAAAGATCCTAGAAAGTACCTGAGGCCCAGAGTAAAAAATAAACAAAACCACATTTAAACCACTAAAGCAGCAATAAAAGGACTTCTAACCAGACAACCCGGTCACAATAGAGGCCTGACACTATCCCCAGGACTTTGCCAATCAGACATCTATCAACTGCAGAGAGCATGATTTTAAAAAAAACACTTCGTAAAGGTACACTAACATCCCAACACCATCCTATCACAGACATAGTGTTCTTTGCTGTACATTTTTAAATTAATATGTTCATTTTAAGGAACATGGGCGTCACGGGCTGGGCCAGCATTTATTGCCCATCCCTAACTGCCCTTCATTTCAGAGGGCATTTGAGAGTCAACCGTATTGCTGTGGATCTGGAGTCACATGTAGGCCAGACCAGGTAAGGGTGGCAGATTTCCTTCACTAAAGGACATTAGTGAACCAGATGAGTTTTTACAACTTTAATTCCAGATTTTTACTGAATTCTGGATTTCACCATCTGCCATGGCGGGATTTGAAATCGGTCCCCAGATCTTGCTCTGGATTACTAGTCCTGTAACAATACCGCTGCGCAACTGCCTCCCCTGGCTAAACCCCTTCACCACCTCCAACCTGACCCAAATGGGAACAATATCCTGGCAAGGAGATTTGTTATTGCTGTTGGGGAGGGTTTAAGCTTCCTTAGAATGGGAATGGGAACCTTAGAGGGAATTCAGATAACAGAGAAGCAATGCTGGTAATGGTACAACGAAAAATAGCAAACGAAGAGGCAGCAGAAAAAGGTCAACATCAAAAATGGTCAAAATATGGAATAATGTTAAAAGGCAAAATGAAAGGCTCTCTATCTGAATGGATGCACCAGTCACAATTATTTAGATGAGTTGACAGCACAAATAAAAGTAGACAGTATGACCTAATGGATGCAGGGTGACCAAGGCTGGGAACCGAATATTCAAGGTTATTTAGCATTTAAAAAGAATAGGCAAAAAAAAGGCAATTTCACTGTACTAGTAATCCAGAGGCCCAGGTGAACGCTCCAGTGATGTGGGTTCAAATCCCACCATGACAGCTGGTGGAATTAAAAAGCTAGTCTCGGTAATAGGGCCATGAAACCATTTTAAAATCTCATCTGGTTCACTAATGCCCTAATTCAGCACAATTCAATCTACATTTTTCCTGAGCTACTAGTAGATGTCTAATTGACAATCCTGGGGATACTGTCAGTAGCGTAAAAGGGGCAGGTGCTATTTATGGTATACTGTGCGTTGGCACTAGAGAAGTCAAAATGTTAAGATTGTATTAGCTACAGAAATGCTTTGTAAATGCAGTGTAGCCACTTTTTTTCTTCATTTGTGGGACAGGGTGGCTGGCCAGCATTTATTGCCCATCCCTAGATGCCCTTGAAGGGGCAGCCAAGAGTCAACCAAATTGCTGTAGCTCTAGAGTCACATGTAGGCCAGACCAGGTAATGACAGCAGATTCCTTCCCCAAAGAACATTAGGACAAAGGACTTTCCTAACACCAGTTGATTACTCTGTGATTAATTGCGCTTAGAGCAGTGATGGGCAACCTAGCCTAGTGAGTGGCTGCATGATTGGCCCTCCTTCATCTCAGTGGGCCACAAGATTGAAATCAGGATTGTTTACTAACCATATCCCCATGAATAAGATTAAATGCATTTAATGCCTGGCAAATATTTCAGAATGAGTTGTAGAAAATGCTTAATCATTTATATATTAATAGAACTATCAATTTCAAATGGTAAGAACAAAATAAAGATGTAAAATTTAGATGGAGAGGGATCGCACAGCCCTTACAGTCAATGTTGTGTGCAGTCAGCGTGCACCTCACTTCACTTGCCCTTGCTAAATGTGTGTATCACTTCAGTTATAACAGCCCTTGTCATCCACAATCTTATGAACAGAGGGTGGAATCATGGCTAGAGTTCTATTCATTTGGAAGTTTACTGTGAGCAGGCTTTATGAGGTGAAATTGCCAGGAAGGGAGTGCTTAATGGGCTCATAGTGAATCAGTAACCTGTGTTGCACTGCATGTGATTCTCAAGAGTCTTTACCATTTACTTTATTTTTGTCCTTTTGTCTACTTTCCTATTATCCCACTCTTTGGTGCTTTCTATGAGTTTTTGGGGTATTGAAATATCATGATGCAATTGTGTTGCATTGTAGATACTAAACATATATTGCAGTGAGAAGTAGCAATCAGCAAATTCTTCAGACTTGCTGATCAAGAAAACACAGATACATTGTGAACCGTTCAGTCTTTGACCTCTGACCTCTTAAAAGTTGTGTCGCATACAGACACCTGAGGATTCCAAAACTTCTCACTGTCATAGAAAACCTAACTTGTTCAATCACTCCACTTTGTTGCTCAGGTATTATTTGCTCTTTCTACCCTGTGACATTACTGATAAAATAGAATCCAATTACATATCCTTCCATGAAATTATATTGAATGATATTATGCACTCAGACGGGAGAAAGTCTACTACTACTTCTATAGAATGGACAAGATATTGTGCAGCTTATCTGGATTGCAGGATTTGAATGTTTCTTCCAAATATGAATGTACTGTCACTGTGTTCATATGGTGCAATGTGCAGAACATGTTGATGAAGGCTGAGGCAGTCATTGAAATCAGTACTATCTGCACATTGTTGGAAATAACTAATGGATATTTTCCTGTCAAATGAATGCTGATCGAATAAAATTTGTAAGCTCCAGTTTGCTTAATAGTTGCAAAACCAAAAAATGCTAGAAAATCTCAGCAGGTCTGGCAGCATCTGAGGAGAGAGAACAGAGCCAGCATTTCAAGTTAGGATGACATTTCGAAATCTTAGCTCTGTTCTCTCTCCACAGATGCTGTCAGGCCTACTGAGATTTTTCAACATTTTCTGGTTGTTTCAAATTCCAGCATTTCCAGTGATTTGCTTTTGCTTAATAGTTGTACAATCATAGATAGAAACCCTACAGTGCAGAAGGAGGCCATTCGGCCCATCGAGTCTGCACCGACCACAATCCCACCCAGGCCATACCCCCACATATTTACCCGCTAATCCCTCTAACCTACCCATCCCAGGACTCTAAGGGGCAATTTCTAACCTGGCCAATCAACCTAACCCGCACATCTTTGGACTGTGGGAGGAAACCGGAGCACCCGGAGGAAACCCACGCAGACACGAGGAGAATGTGCAAACTCCACACAGACAGTGACCCGAGCCGGGAATCGAACCCGGGACCCTGGAGCTGTGAAGCAGCAGTGCTAACCACTGTGCTACCGTGCCGCCCAGACGATTGTGTTGTGGTGAGATCGCCTTAGGCAGCACACAAACTAACACTGCATTATAGGTAGAACAATGATTAACACTGCTGTCTCACATCTCCAAGGACCCAGGTTCCATTCCGGCATGGCTGACTGTTTGTATCGAGTTTGCCTGTTCTCTGGGTGCTCAGGTTTCCTTCCACAGTCCAAAGATGTGCATGTTAGGTGGATTAGCCATGGTAAATGTGCGAGGTTATGGGGATAGGGTGGAGGCGAGGACCTTGGTGGGATGATTCTTCAGAGAGTGGGTGCAGACTTCTTGGGTCAGATGGCCTCTTCACTGCAGGCAATCTATGGTTCTGTATGGATTTTATCATTGCTGCTCTTAATGATCAATGCTACATGCATATCAGACAACATTTGCAACCAGCTTCAAACAGTAGGCGTTATAATTTTACTTTCTGCGATTGGTCATTGATTGGTGAATAAGGGGAAGAAATGTTATGCACGATGGGGGTGAGCTAATGCAGAGGGGAAGGGGTGGAGAATAAGGGTCACGGAAACAGGAGGGTCTTTTCCCGTTGGTGATTGTGGTTTGTTGATATGAATGCAAATATTTTACCCAGACCAAAACAATCTGCCTCACAGCGCCAAGGACCTGGGTTCAATTCCAGCCTCGGGTCACTATCTGTGTGGAGTTTGCACATTCTCCCCGTGTCTGCGCGGGTTTCCTCCGGGTGCTCCGGTTTCCTCCCACATTCCAAAGATGTGCTGGTTAGGTGGATTGGTCGTGCTAAATTGCCCCTTAGTGTCAGGGGGACTAACAGGGTAAATATGTGGAGTTAAGGGGAAAGGGCCTGGATGGGTTTGTTGCCGCTGCAGGCTCGATGGGCCGCATGGGCACCTTCTGCACGGTAGGGATTCTATGATTCTAGTCTCTGACCCATTCATCCAGGTTTATTTCTATTCCAGTTAAAATCTGCGTGGTGTAAATACCAGGATCCCTCGAGCACCAACAATGTGATTTGTCTATCAGCGACTTAGTAAACCTGCGGCTCTCTGTGGGGCTCAGTACGTCTAGCCCATAGCAACAAGCATTTACTTACAAACGCTGCGCACACACACAGGGAAACTGCACAAGTCGGTGAGTTTCAGTCTATACACGATCCTGTTGCTGAGCTTTTAGAACCGGAATAATCAATTTGAATCGATAGCAGTGGCCAAAGCAACAACCAAATCAACGCCTGCAATTAGTTTACTCCGGGTTTCAAAAATATACTATGTATCAAACTTTGTTTCGGTGTATGCAACAAAATACAAAGGATCGTGGGAGACAAATGAGCAGTTTACAAAATCAAATTAATTTTGAGCCTTCTGTTATCTCGAGCTAGATCTAAGTTAAAAAGCTAAAGCGATAGAGACACTATTTAAATAGAAAATTATATTTTGAATAAAAAACGAGACTATAGATAAAAGGGACGTCCGATTAAAACTAAAACCCGTGAAGGAACATGCTCATTAACCACATTTAATTATTTCCACAATTTATCTTTGTTTTTTTAAACACAAGTGAAGTTTTTCCACCGCTCTTGTGATAGAGGTTTATGGATAGCCAGCGTAAGTGAAAACTCAGCCATGACACAAACAGGAGTGTAACCGCGTCTTTGCTTATGATGTTATTGCTGGAGGTACAGTGCGATTAAAACGATTAGTTTTTAAAAACAACGTTACCATGTCTTCTGGGGTTTTGGTCATTAATCCCCTTCCGATCTCGGTCCCGATGCAAAACTTTTCCCGGTGTTTTTCAAGCAGAGACGGGGATTTAAAAGTCATTTTGCAACTCGAACAATTCAGATACCTGGGCGTCATCCCGACTCACAAGTGGCAACAAAGTGAGCCAAACTCTGCAACCACCTCTTGGGGCTCAGAGCGCCTTAACGATGCCAGCTAGCGGTGGGAGTCAGCTACACCCTGGCTGACTGGTTTGTTAATCAACAGCCATTTTCGTTGCTTTTTTAAACAAAAGGATGCTGGAAAACAAACACCTCTACTTCCTCAGGAGGCTAAGGAAATTTGGCATGTCCGCTACAACTCTCACCAATTTTTACAGATGCACCATAGAAAGCATCCTTTCCGGATGTAACGCAGCTTGGTATGGCTCCTGTTCTGACAAAGACTGCAAGAAACTACAAAGGTTTGGGAACGCAACCCAGTTCATCACGCAAACCAGCCTCCCATCCATTGACTCCATCTACATTTCCCACTGGCTCAGAAAAGCAGCCAGCGTAATCTGACGAAGGGTCATCCAGACTCAAAACATTGGCCGGCATCTCCACATCATGTTTATTCTCTCTCCACAGATGCTGTCAGACCTGCTGAGATTTTCCAGCATTTTCTGTTTTTGTTTCAGATTCCAGCATCCACAGTATTTTGCTTTCATAAGCATAATCAAGGACCTCATGCACCCCACACATACTCTTCCACCTTCTTCAGTTGGGCAAAAGATGCAGAAGTCTGAGAACATGTACCAACCAACTTAAGTGCAGCTTCTCTGCTGCCATCAAGACTTATGAATGGACTACCATATATTAAGCTGATCTTTCTTGACACCCTATCTGTAACTGCAGCACTATATTCTGCATTCTCTCCTTCCCTTCTCCCCTATGTACTCTATGAATGGCATGTTTTGTCTGTATAGCACGCAAGAAACAATACTTTTCACTGTATCCCAAATGTGACAATAATAAATCAAATCAAAAACTCGGCAGGTCTTGGCAGCATTTGTAGGGGGAAAAAACCCCAGAAGTGCGGTTACTATTGCTCTATGTGTAAATATTTAATTCACCTCAAAGTCAGTAACCAGGAGGCATAAATCTATGGTAATCGGTAGGACTTGAGAAGAATTTGTTTTCAGGGTGGTGGGGTCTGGAATTGTCTGTCTGAAAGGGTAGTGGAGTCAGAAACCCTCATTGTTTTAAAAAAAACTTGAAAATGCACTCAAGTGTGATTGCCTACAGCAGCACAGACCAAGAGCTGGGAAGAGGGATCAGAGTCCGAGCATTTTTGCGTGGCACAGACATTATAGGCAAATCAATCTACATCTGTGCTATAAATTTTCAGCTTTTATGTACCACAACTACCAAATTAATAACCAGTTATTCTGTTGGGTAATGAGACACAAATAGAACTCTTCCCACCTCCCCCCCCACCCCTCCCCTTCAACATCATCAGATCTTTTCCAACCCCCAGAGAAAGCAGACTTTAATGACACATTATTAAATAACTCAAACTAAACCTATTTCCTAAATCTACTCTTGCTCGTCTCCAAATCTACCATTCCAAAATGGAATTGAGGTGTCTCTTCTTAGTTAGACCTGTTAGAACTTAAGTGAAAAATACACTATTTGGATCAAAATTACACCTTGAATTTTAAAAATCCAATGAGACTATGTAGTAAATAGGGGAAAGGGACAATGGTGTAAAATTGAACCAGAGATGGGACATACAATATCCAAGACACTGATTCAAATGCAATGCATTTAATTATATTATTAATTCAATTAGAAAAACAAAGACCCTACATTGAGAAACAGAACTCGAGCAGAGAAATCGATTTAGAGAATGATTTAGAAAATGGTTTTGAACTTAAATCTTAGAGACTGAATTATGAAATTTAATTCAATTTAATTGGAAAAATAAACTAATTTATATTGATAAGTCAAAGCGATTTGAATGAGGGAAAAATACTAAATACAAGGATTATAGTTAAGTTCAAATTGAGGACAGCTTTGAGCTCAAATTGAAAGATCAGGAATTGAAGAAAAAGTTGAAGTTAATGTAGAATGCTGAGCGCTGAATATTTAGTAAAAGAGATTAAGACTCAAATTAAAGATTAGAATTTGAAATAATGAACTTGCATTTTAGTGCCAAGGAAATATTGTAATGTAGAAAATGTGGTAGCGCATTTTCACATAACAAGCACCCACAAAACAGCTATGTGATAATGACCATTATAATGATAATGGGTGTTGGTTGAGGAATACATGTTGGCCAGAATACCAGGGAGAACTCCCTTGGCTCCTCTTCTGCAAATTGCATTTTACATACAAGATTCACCTGAATGATCACTTCTCTGACAGTACAGCACTCCCTCTGTGCTTAAGTGTTAATCTAAATTGCACATAAGACTCTGGAATGGGATTTGAAATCATGCTCATAGAACATAGAACATAGAACATAGAAAAGCTACAGCACAAACAGGCCCTTCGGCCCACAAGTTGTGCCGAACATGTCCCTACCTACTAGGCTTACCTATAACCCTCTATCTTACTAACTTCCATGAACTTATCCAAAAGTCTCTTAAAAGACCCTATCGAATCCGCCTCCACCACCCTACCGGCAGCCGATTCCACGCACCCACCACCCTCGGAGTGAAAAACTTACCCCTAATATCTCTGTACCTACTCCCCAGCACCCTAAACCTGTGACCTCTTGTGGCAACCATTTCAGCCCTGGGTAAAAGCCTCTGAGAATCCACTCTATCAATACCTCTCAACATCTTATACACCTCTATCAGGTCACCTCTCATCCTTCGCTTCTCCAAGGAGAAAAGACCTAGCTCTCTCAACCTATCCTCATAAGGCATGCCACCTAATCCACGCAACATCCTTGTAAATCTCCTCTGCACCCTTTCTATGACTTCCACATCCTTTCTGTAATGAGGCGACCAGAACTGGGCACAGTACTCCAGGTGGGGTCTGACCAGGGTCCTATACAGCTGCAGCATTATCTCCCGATTTCTAAACTCAATTCCTCTATTGATGAAGGCCAGTATTCCATACGCTTTCTTAACCACAGCCTCTACCTGCGACGCTGCTTTGAGCGTCCTATGAACCCGGACCCCAAGATCCTTCTGACCTTCCACACTGCCAAGCGTCTTACCCTTATTATATTCTTTCATCCTATTCGACCTGCCAAAATGAACCACCACACATTTCTGTGGGTTGAAGTCCATCTGCTACTTCTCCGCCCAGTCTTACATCTCATCTATGACTCGTTGCAACTGCTGACATCGCTCTACACTATCCACAACACCACCAACCTTTGTGTCATCAGCAAACGTGCCAACCCATCCTTCCACTTCCTCATCCAGGTCATTTATAAAAATCACAAAGAGCAAGGGTCCCAGAACAGATCCCTGGGGCACTCCACTGGTGACCAACCTCCATGCTGAAAAAGACCCATCTACAACCACTCTTTGCCTTCTGTGGGCAAGCCAGTTCTGAATCCACAAGGCAATGTCCCCTTGTATCCCATGCCCCTTCACTTTCTCAATAAGCCTTGCATGGGGCACCTTATCAAACACCTTGCTGAAATCCATATAAACTACATCTACCGCTCTTCCCTCATCTATGTGTCTAGTTACAACTTCAAAAAATTCAGTTAGGCTCGTAAGGCATAATCTGCCTTGGACAAAGCCGTGCTGGCTATTTCTGATCATACTATTCCTCTCCAGATGTTTATAAATCCTGCCTCAGGACCTTCTCCATCAACTTACCAACCACTGAGGTTAGACTCACTGGTCTATAATTTCCCGGGCTATCTCTTCTCCCTTTCTTGAATAACGGAACCACATCCGCAATCCTCCGGAACCTCTCCCGTCTCCATTGAGGATGCAAAGATCATCGCCAGAGGCTCAGCAATCTCTTCCCTCACCTCCCACAGTAACCTGGGGTACAACCCATCCTGTCCCGGCGATTTATCTAACTTGATGCTTTTCAAAAGCTCCAACACATCCTCTTTCCTAATGTCCACATGCTCAATCTTCTCAGTCCACTGCAAGTCTGCACTGCAACTACCAAGATCCTTTTCCACTGTGAATACTGAAGTAAAGTATTCATTGAGTACCTCTATTATTTCTACAGGTTCTATACAGACTTTCCCACAATCACATTTGATAGGTCCTACTCCTTCACATCCTATCTTCTTGCTCTTAACATGCAGAATGCCTTGGGGTTTTCCTTTATCCTGTCTGCCAAGGCCTTCTCATGACTCCTCCTTGCTCTTCTAATTTCCCTATTAGTCGTATACTCTTCTAGATTTCTAACATTAGCTAGTTCCCTGAACCTTTTGTAGGCTTTTCTTTTTTTCCTGACTAAATTTGTTACAGCTTTCGTGCACCATGGTTCCTGTAACCTACCATAACTCCCGTCTCATTGGAACGTTGCTGTGCAGAGCTCCAGACAAATTTTCCTTGAAAATTTGCCACATTTCTTCTGTACATTTCTGTGAGAAGACTCCTTCCAATTTATGCCTCTAATTTCCTGCCTAATAGCCTCATAATTGCCCTTACTCCAAATAAACTTTCCTAGCTTGACTGATCCCATCTCTCTCCAATGCTAATGTAAAGGAGATAGAGTTATGATCACTATCCCCAAAATGCTCTCCCACTGAGAGATCTGACACCTGCCCAGGTTCATTCCCTAATACCAAATCAGCTGACAGAGGCAGGATGAAGGACATCCAGACTCGAAACATTGGCTCTATTCTCTCTCCACAGATGCTGTCAGACCTGCTGAGATTTTCCATATTCCAGCATCCACAGTATTTTGTCTTTATCAGAGGCAGGAAGTTAACAGCAAGTCAAAGTTAACTTTTTAGATGGACTGTAAAATTTACCTAGATGGCTCAAAGCAACCAAAATTTTACATTGAAGGATAGAAGTTTTAATTTAGAAAGAGTGCTTGAACTGTATGTAAAATAGGGACTAGGAATTAGCAACACAATAATAAAACATTTAAGAATTTGAAATGGTTTACTTAAGAATCCAGATTTTATTTTCATTTAAACTTTACTGCTGACATTAAAATAACTTTCCCAGGCACTAGAATTCACATTTGCATTACGGAAAAAGATCATTTCAATGAAGTTTTGGCGTGTTGGACAGGACTTGCAAAAGCACACCTGGAATAGTTTTGATCTCATGATATAAATTCCTGTGACAAGGATTGTCCTGTGTCGAGAGATTGAGTAAAACGGGCCGACATTCTCTCGCGTTTATAAGAATGAGGAGTGATCTAATTTAAACCTATAAATTGTTGAAATGTTGAAAGGAATTTTCTTGCTGGACAGTCTAGAATTGGGGGGTGGGGGGATGCATTGTCTCATGGTAAGGGATGGCCATTTAGGACACAGTCGAGGAGAAATCTCTTCTCGAGGGGAGTGAATTTTTGACATTCTAAAATCCAGAGGGCTGTGCATGCTGAGTTACTAAATAGTCAAAGCTAATCAAAGCTAAGATGGACAGATTCTTGGAATCCAAGAATACAAGGATCAAGCAGGAAAATGGAATGAGATCAGCCACAATTTTTCTGAATGGCAGGGTATTCTTGAGGGGCCATATGGCGTGTTTTGGCCTTTATGTTCTTATGAATCGGTTTCATCACCTTTTCAGGCAGCGCATTTCAATTTATATACTGTTTTGATTAGACCATCAAATCTTTCAGTGAACAGCTTTCACATTAGCAAGAGCTCACCCCCCTCCCCTCCATTTAAAGAAAGAGAAGCTCTGTGGTCTGTTATGATGGTAAAATGTCAGCCATACACATATTGATGGAATTTCTTCACTGCGAAGACCATTGCCAAACCCTCCTTTTCGATGTGCGCGTACCTTTTTCCTGGGTCAGCTAATGTCCATGAGGCATACACAATTTAAAGTAAATGCTTCATTGTCCAATCATCTTTACTCAGTGTTGGTGGCCTGCTTCACACTGACTCATGAACATTTTGTAACAGGTCAGGAATTCTCAAAAAGATAACTTCTAACAACCTTATGTTAAGTGACCCATGTCAGAAATGACAACTTTGCACCCGTTCAAGAACTTTGGCTGCATAAGTATTCAGGCTATTCACAACTAAAGATTTAAGGCATTTTATTACAAAAAAGGCATTTTGACAATGGACAGTATAAATGCAACAATGTATTTCAATTGGAGTGAAAGTGTATGACAATGTAATATTTGCATTTTAAAATGATATACAGATACAAACCATTAGAACATGGTCATTAATACAAATGAATAAACTAAAACAGCCTCCTTTCCCAAGAGATACTATTGAAAAGTGGCAGCTTAATCTTGAGCAAACATTTTTAATAGGTCTGTTATCAGGCAGTATATAAACAATAAAGAACTTGAATTCATATTGTGCCCTTCACACTCTCCCTCTCCAGAGGACTAGAAATTATGCTACACTTGTACAAAGTTCTGATCAGATCTCATTTGGAATACAGGGTTCAGATCTGGTGAGTGCACCTCCAAGGGTATGATGGCCTTGGAGAGGGTTCAGCAGAATGATTCTGGAGCTAAAAGAGTTAAATTATGAGGGTGGGTTGCATAGACTCGTAGTTAAGCACAGAAAACTAAGGGGTAAGCTAACTGAAGTGATTAAAGGATTCAATAGGATAGAGAAATTATTTTCTGTGGGAGGATCCAAAATGGAGCATAACCTTAAAAATAGCGCTAAGCAATCTCAGTTAACACTTCACAAAAAAGTGGAAATCTGGAACATTCACCCAAAAAACTGTTGAAATTAGATCAGTTGAGTAATTATAAAAATTGAGATTGATTTTTGTTAGGTAAGGATATTAAAATATACAGAACTAAGGCGAGTAAACTGAGTTAAAGTAAGGTCAGCCTTGCTCTAATTGAACTGCAGAATAGGCTTTGTTGCATGGTCTATGCAGGTTCCTAACGATGTCCCATAGGACATCACAAAGGGTTTTATAGCAATGAATTACTTTTGAAATTTAGTCGTCATTATAATATTTGGAAATAAAACAGCCAATTTGCTGGCAGCAAATTGTCCCCAAAACAGCAATGAGATAATGACCACGTGATTTGCTTAAAGTATAAAAATGGCCAGATAATAGGGAGGTTCCTGGCTTTTATTCAAAAGAATGTCATGGGATCTTTTGGGGGAAGAAGCAGTTCTCAAGTTCAATATCTTATCCGATAGATGGTATCTTCAACAGTGCAGCACTCACTCAGTACAGCACTCGTCAGCCTAAATTATGCACTTAAGTATCTGGAGTGGGGTTTGAACCTACAGCCTCCTCGCTTGGGAGGCAAGAATGCTACCACTGAGTGAAAGCCAACATTTACACAGCAGCAGGTTTGTGTACCCGAAGTGCAATGGCTTTTTGGACAGTTAGTGGGATCTCCACAGTGTGGTCTCATATAGGGAGGATGGGAAATAGGAGTGAAGAACTGGTAGAGCTACCATATCTGAACCAATTTTGTTGACTCCCATTTTACCTTGAATATAGTTTCAATTCTTACCAACAGGCTGTATTCACTTGAATTATCCACGCTCATCACATTTGTGCTGGAAACCAGTCATCCCACTGAACTATATTTGAAGCCTTTATATATTTAACCTGAGCCATTATGAAATATAAATAACTAACCCAATAGACCCTGAACAGAGTGGAGTCATTCCTTCATGGTGACTATAGTATTAAGTGGAAAAAAGCTTCAGCTGAGTAACTACAAATCTTACACCAGCTTTGAAAAAAAAAGGACACTGGATTCCAGTGAAACACTGATCAACTGGCATTCAGCATTAAAGCTTTTCTAACAAGCAAATGTCAATATAATGTAATTTACAGGTGAATTACATCATGTACTTGTGAAACACCATTTTTCATGTATCAAATTTCAGCAGCACAATTTTCCTGGGTAAAGGCTTAAAACATACAAAGAACTGTGCCAAACATGTCAAGATGCAACAATATGGTAGTTGTTCTGTATGTTGAATGATGGAGCCGGCTCGAAGGTCAACATTGCCTACTTCTGCTCCTAATTCCTATTTTTCTATGTGACGGTTTTACTGATGTTAGAAAAGCCAACACCTATACAAGTCATTAATACTTTATCTCCTCCTTTCTGCTCTTCCATGGGCTGGGCTTCAATTTTGAACATGATCTGGAAGAAGCTTTTCAAATGGCGCAGAAATTCAATCCTTTAAAAAAAACATTACACATTTTCAGGACCTGCAGTCATATTACCGTTCACTATGGTACTCACAAAACATTTAACAGAAATCACATACAGGACAACTATTTTCTACAATAGAGGAATGTAAAGCTCACAGCACGAAAATTGCCACACCAAATAAGAGAATCCACAGAGGAACAAAGTTCAGCACCAAAACAAAGTATGCACGTTAAATCCCTTCAACTTTTCCACTTGTTTTTAAAAATTAGCTTTCCAAGTAAATGATTAACTTTGCTTTTGAAAATTGTGTTCCTTCGATTCAGGAGAAGCATCTATCAAAAAGTATAATTAATGTTTTTTTAAAAATATAGCAATTGGCTATAAACAATCCTCAACTGACAGAACTGAACTAGGCCTCTGTGGCCTGGAAAAACAAAGTCACAATGATCAGCCTAATTTGTGAAAGGCATTAATTACAAGTACAGCGATGTTCCAATAGTAACAACACGTCAGAGCAACAGTTAAGGCAGAAACACATACTTCAGTAAAACGTAAAAACACTGAAGGAATAGATTCCCCACTTTGAACTGATGAATCTGGAGCCAAATCATCAGTGTAAGAACAAAGGAAATTTTGCAGTAAATTAGCTATATCGTGCAAAAATAAAAAAGGTCAATTTGATCCTTTTTGTATTGGCCTCAAAATGAGACAGTGGCCCAAATCTAATATTCCTGAGGAATGCGGATGGACTCTATTATTGAAACAGAATGAATTCAGAAATAAAGGACAAAAAAAAAATCACTAAATATTGTAACCCATTCTCTCCTCCAATCCATTAAACAAAAGCATCCTGAACTATCCATTACTGCAGGAACTCGCAACTAAGAGTCCAGTTCCCTATGGGTTTGCAAGGCATTTTCAAGGGGTCCCCAAAAAATTAAAGTTGATGTTCCGTATCAATGATTGGACCTTGAATGTTGCTGCCACCAGGTGACTCTCCTGAGAACTGCAGCTATAAAGTGTCTCTATTTTTTTTAAAGACTCCCCCAGTGTCCGTTGCCCTGAGCAACACAAGCATACAGAATTGATTCAGTTAGCAGCCTATATGATTAGGTCTGGTTAATAAGGATAATCAGATTTAACTGTCATTCACCATCAACCATTTATATCATTTCTACCTCTACTGAAAAATGTCCACAGTGGAACATCAGAATTTATAGTCATGTCTTGCACATAATAGTTCAATCTCCCAAAAGAGGGACAAGAACCTTCAACTCCCAGAGTCCCTTTGAATCAATGTTAAATATAATGTGATAAATTAGTGCAGCTTCATAGAAAGGGATAAAGCAAAATACTGCGGATGCAGAAATCTGAAACAAACACAGAAAATGCTGGAAAATCTCAGCAGGTCTGACAGCATCTGAGGAGAGAGAATGGAGCTATCTGGCCATCCACACTCGAAACGTTAGCTGAGACCTGCTGAGATTTTCAACATTTTTGGTTTTAGTTCATAGAAAGGGAACATGTTGAGGGAAAGGAAGAATTTGATCCTTCTGGGAACTGTGACACTTAAGAACACCAACAGACTGATTTCAAGCTGCCCACTGAAATGCTGCATCAGCTTTGGCAGAACAACTGAAAAAATAGTCCCAGTGAATCACTGTCAAGAAGCAGATACAGGTATGGATTCCAAATTCTATCCCTGACAGATATATTCTACTCTACTGGCTACAGAGAGTTTAGACACTAGTTGACATAACCAAAAAATTATCGGCACTCAAATGTGTTAAAATACCAGGGCCTATTACCAGTTCAGAGAACTGGCTGGTTCTCATTGGATCAGACTCCAGGTCATACCTCCAATGGTTGCCACCCCAAATTTCAATGTTTCTCCTTGAGAAGTGGCAACTGCCCTCAGAGTGGGATTACACCGGGTAGATGTTTAATGTGTAATTTGTCACTTAAGATGGCAACAGTTCAGTCAAGACATAGCAATCGGAATGAAATATGCAGTGGAAGAACTTCTTCTCCATTTATCAAGTCATGAAACAGATTTTGGAATTTAAAATAAAACAGGAACTTGTTTCACGGAGGGAGGACTGGGTAAACCCAAACTGTGTTGGAATATCTGCGAGGAAGAATTAATTCAAGATGGAGATACCTGATAAACTCCGTCCTGTTTAAATCCAATGCCATTTACAAGGTTCACTCACCACCAACTAAAGCATGATGAATGCATATTTACCCACTCACAAAAATGTGTTTAAATGTATAACTAAATTTTATACAGAAAAAAAAGAGTTGTCCCATAGGAGTCCTGGGGATTGTAATAACATGGGAGGAAAGGCTCAAAGAAAAAGGTTAAGAACCCTTTCATTACTGTCTATCTTCAGTCTTCTGATCCAAAAGTTATTAAAAAACCTGTCACCAGCTCCATAATGACCAATGGGGCTCACAATGAAAGGGATTTAAAGTTTTATATGCACAAAAAAAAAATTAAAAAGGTATAAACAAAGCAATTATAGCATTTAAAATATTCATTATTTTATAATTATATCATGTATCTTCACTATTCTAATCCAGGATTACATCAATGCTGAACTATTCAGTGTCTGAATGCTAAATCAATATTTACACACAATGATGAGTATGAATTCTATCAATGATTAATGCAGAAGTACAAAAAGGGCTTCTACGCAAATGGACTTTTGCTTTTATTTAATTTGGATGTGTCCTGGGATTAAGCCAGTTCACTTTGTTGGGAGATTCAATCATTTATTCCATGCTACCACACAAAAAGATTGCCCCAAGATCAAACCTCAAATACAACGTTCCCATAATTTCACTGGAGTATGAGGGATCGAAGGGTACTCCAGTATAGAAGGCGGTTAGTCAGCAGATGGGACCTTTGCTGACTTAAAAACTGCCCAATTAGTCACTGTTGCCCCTGCTCTTTCCAGGCAGTCCTTCCTAATCTTGTCTTTTCAAATATTTACCTAATTCCCTTTTAAAAGTTACCATTAAGTCTGCCTCCACCACCCTTTCAGGCAATGCATCCAAGATCACAACAACTTGCTGCAAAAAAAAACCATGTCCCTTTAGTTCCTTTATCACGCAATAAATATCCAACAAAACTTTTATTTTACGAGCCTTTGCTGGACTCCTAAAACTCTCACCTAGATCTTCCAATCAGTTCTGCCCACAACATTCTTACCAATCTGATGCTACAGCCCATTTCTTCTTGGATCTTCTAATTCCAGCTATGGAGAAATGGGCAGTGCAATGGCCCCATGATTAAGTCCAGTAGGGTTGGGGGAAGGAGAAGACACACCTCTTTTTTTAATGATACGAGCTGCCATATTCAGGTAAGTTTTTTTAAGGTGCAGTCTTTTAATGAATTAGTGGCAGATGGCCAGGTGGGTGGACAGCCATGGTGAATCTGGTCAGGAGGAGCTAGTCAGGTGGTCAGGAAGGGGTGGGGGGGGGGGGGGGGGGGCGGGTAGTTAGTAAGAATTTGTAGCAGTTGGTAGACAGGTCTAGGCATGCAGATTGATGGGGGTGGGGGGGAGAGAGAGAGAAACAAACAAAAGGGGAAACAGAAAACAAAGCAAGTACACAACAGTGTGCAGTGAGACTCCATAACATGACAATCTTGATCTAGATGGACAGCAATCAATCTGGCTCATCCTTCTTCCAATTTTATCCGATTTAGTGTTTTATTTCCCTTTCTCTGCTTTACTCCAGTCCAATGGAGAATGCATGGCAGTCTGGTAAATCGATGCTTGCCAAATAATGTTATCTTCAAACTCCACAAATCAACGAGGTGAAGAACACTCCAAGTTCATCAGTCTTGTGATGGCACTGCCACTCTTCAGTTATCACAGTACTGTACCTCTTGAAGAAACAGCACCGGTACCGTGATAACTGAAAAAGGACAGTTCAGATCTCGGACCTTTAGATCTCCAGTCAGGGGAACATTTTGAAAAGTATTAAATGCGGCAATTTTAAACCAATATGTCAACAATAAAAAAAACAGACATCTGATCTTTTTGCGGCAAATTCACATCACAGTTGCACAATGAAAAACTTTCACTTACGTGTATGGGGACAGTGGACCAATCTGAACTTTCGAAACATCCTGCTGCCCAAGGGCCATGTATAATAGAGCCAAGCTCTGGTTTATTGAATCTACACAACCACCCTGTACAAACAAAATCAGAAAACAAAGCGAGTTCCAAAAAGCCAACAAACACTGCCTCAGGCAGAAAGTCAAAATCAAGTGATGCACAAAAATGTTAGGAGAATACACTTCATAGAATCATAGAAACCCTACAGTACAGAAAGAGGCCATTCGGCCCATCGAGTCTGCACCGACCACAATCCCACCCAGGCCCTACCCCCATATCCCTACATATTTACCCACTAATCCCGCTAACCTACGCATCTCAGGACACTAAGGGGCAATTTTCTTTAGCATGGCCAATCAACCTAACCCGCACATCTTTGGACTGTGGGAGGAAACCGGAGCACCCAGAGGAAACCCACGCAAACACGAGGAGAATGTGCAAACTCCACACAGGCCTCCACGTTTATTCTGGAATTCCATCAGTTTCTCAGCGTGTTCCCGTTCCTCATGTGACTGCTCCTTGAAGAACTCAGCAAAGTGACGCAGGACAACATCATCCCGGTCAAAGTAAGCAGATATGGAGAGGTAAACATAGGAGGAATAGAGCTCCAGGTTGATCTGCTTGCCAACAGCATCCTCACAGTCCTTGTGGTAGTTCTGACGCACTTGGGAAGCCATCGCACTGAGGATAAGAGTCGCACAATAACAAGCTCATGGTAAAAATGAAGTGGTTTCCAATGAAACTGCCTTTCCTCCTGGTTCTGTATAGTTACATAGGTGGTCGCAGCTATTTAATGCAAAAATCCAGGCTGACACTAGTGCAGTAGCTAGGGAGTATCGCACTGTCAGAGCTGACTATTCGAAAAAGAACAGGGAGAGCTCACCCTGATACCTACCCAATATTTATCCCTCAATTAGCTTACTAAACAGAATCTGGCATCCAGATTGAGGTTAAATTCCGTTAAAAACTTAGGAGGATCATTGCCATTTAGTCTGTGCTTCAACAGCTTGCCTTGACAGAAATAAATTCGATCAAAACCACTTGCACTTGGTGTAAAACTATTCAGTGAGTGCACAGGGCTAATCAATGCCTCATACCATGGAGTAGCCATTATTTTACTATTCATTAGTCTTGTGAATTCAACACTCTCCTCTCCAATTGTATATAATCACCAGGTAATGCAAGAGAGTGATACCATAGTAAATATTTTAAAACAGTTCTATTTTTTTCTTTATTCTGTCATGGGATGAGAGCCTCGGTGGCAAGGCCAGCACTTGTTGCTACCCCTGAATTTCTCCTGAACTGAGTGTCTCCTCTTCCCCCTGAACATTTCAGGGGGAAGAGGAGACAACATGGCTGTGGAAATGGTGTTACATATAGGCCAGACCACGTAAGGATGGCAGATTTCCTTCCCTAAAGGACATTGGTGAACTAGATGGGTTTTTTGACAATTGACGATAGTTGGCAATTTCACTATTAGAGACTAGCCTTATATTGCTGATCTATTTATTGAATTTACATTCCATCAGTGGCCATGGTGGGATTTGAACCCATCTCCAGAGCATTAACTGAGGTTTCAGGGTTACCAGTCAATTTAATGCATAAAATTGCATTATTCTTAAATAAAACAAATATTTATAAGTCAGACACACTAGAATGACTCATCACCGTCTTATGATAGAAACCTAGTACAGAAGCTGGTCAAATATCACACAAGAGGACCAGAAGATAGCCCAGAAATATCTCAACTAATCAAAAAAGGACTTCACATATGTAGTTTAGCTATAAACTAGCCAAAACGGCACGGTAGCACAGTGGTTAGCACTGCTGCTTCACAGCTCCAGGGTTCGATTCCCGGCTCAGGGCACTGTCTGTGTGGAGTTTGCACAGTCTCCTCGTGTCTGCGTGGGTTTCCTCCGGGTGCTCCGGTTTCCTCCCACAGTCCAAAGATGTGCGGGTTAGGTTGATTGGCCAGGTTAAAGAAAATTGCCCCTTAGAGTCTTGGGATGTGTTGGTTAGAGGGATTAGCGGGTAAATATATGTGGGGGTAGGGCCTGGGTGGGATTGTGGTCGGTGCAGACTCGATGGGCCGAATGGCCTCCTTCTGCACTGTAGGGTTTCTATGTTTCTAAAACCAAAATAATACACAACAACCAATCTCTCGGTCATTAGAGTACAAGCAAAAGGCAGCTCTAAGACACTCAGAACATGCTGTGTCATCTGATCCTTTCTGCAGCAACTGATTCTGGTAAGACAAAATGTGGCATTTTGAACAGAGCTCAAATCCCCACTTTTGCAGGTTTGGCTGTTGGTATGGAAACCAACTGGTTTATGTAATCCTACATTAACATTATTCAAGTATGAATTTGTCCCTTGATTTCTTTCCAAATAAGAGGGAATCACTCTTAGACTTAGCCACAAATAAAAGTCACATGCTAAAAATGGCAAGCATGTAGAAAGAAATGTTACGTAGTGGCTATGTTACTGAACTAGTAATTCAGTGGCCGGGACTGTAAAATGCAAGTTGAAAACC